>NW_028248679.1:0-457526 GCF_964263255.1 Lissotriton vulgaris
ATAGCGTCCCTATCCCGAAAGTGGAAAAGCCTAGCGATAATAGGCCTCAGGGGAGCCCCCGGTTTAGACTGTCCACCCGGGAAACGGTACGCACGCTCGACCGCAAAGAACTTACTAAGTCCGGCAGGAGCGAGATGAGTTACAATTAAATCCTCCACTAGTAGGTCAACGGTAGTGTCACCACTGTTCTCAGGTACCCCGACTAAGCGAATGTTGTTACGTCGGGCCCTATTTTCATACTCGTCCAGACGTCTGGCCATCAGATCATGCGATGATCGCAGGTTGCCAATCTCCGACTGCGCGTCCGCCATATCAGTAGCAAGACTGGAGGCCTTAAGGTCCAAGGCTTTGACCCTCTCATTGGTCTTAGCGAAGTCCGCTCTGATGAGGGTAACATCAACGGCCACTGTGTCGATCTTTGAGACAATGGCCTCATATTGTAGCCCCATATCAGTCTTGATCCCAGCAATGGCGCGCATTAGATCCTGGAGGGAGACCTCCGATGTCGCCGCAGGGTCCGTCCTTGGGTCCTCAAGACTACGGCCAGCACCACTGGGGGAACCCTTCGATTGTGTATATCGGTCCATAACATTAGTTTGGACGGAACCCCCACGGGTCGGCACCTTCGTCTTGCGCTTCTCAGTTTCAGGTTTAGTCGCCATATTGGAAGCCGCGCCCCGAAGGGCCCCTCTGGACCTGGTGTAAATGGCAGTTATCTTTGGGTCGCCAAAGCAGGGTTTACGTCCAAATCGTAGCCTGTAAGACCAGGGATATGGCCGGAATGCACAGCGAGTCAGGCCACCGCGGTCCGAAATCAGTAGTTCCAGAACAGTCAATAGGAGATAGAAGAGAAACCGAAACTGAAAGTGACAATGACACCGGTAGAGAGAATGCACTTTGACCGCTGTTGTTGAATCACGTCGCGGCCAGCCAAGGCAGCAGAGACCCCGGTCTTGTCCGGGGGTAGGCCAGAAAGTTGAAGACGGTGTAGAAATGGTTCCCGAAGCCCGATCTCAGTTCTGGAAGGTGTAGCAGGATCAGCAAGAGTAGAACTTCAAAAGCCCATAAGAATATTCAGGATAGTAGAAGGATAATTGCGAGAGGGCGGCGCGGGTCTCGGGAGCCCTCTGCTCACGCGACCATCTTGGATGCCCGCGTAGCTCCTCCTGGGTAGGCAGTTTTAAAACTACCAATTAGACCTGGCAAAATAAACCATTTGGTCTCAACATGTGGAGAGCAAGAGACTAGAAACCCAGTTAAATTCTCCCAAAGAATCACTATTCTCACAGTAAGACAGCTGACCAAAAAGGAAGGAAGAAAAGACGGTCAAAGTCCGAAGGGGGCGTTACTTCCCAAGCCTGTCAAAGTATCCAAAGATTTTGAAATAGACGCCTCACTTGCTTTATTGTGACATGCTACATCATTGGTGCCTGCCCACACCCTGATAGGGTAGCCCCCGGTTTAGACTGTCCACCCGGGAAACGGTACGCACGCTCGACCGCAAAGAACTTACTAAGTCCGGCAGGAGCGAGATGAGTTACAATTAAATCCTCCACTAGTAGGTCAACGGTAGTGTCACCACTGTTCTCAGGTACCCCGACTAAGCGAATGTTGTTACGTCGGGCCCTATTTTCATACTCGTCCAGACGTCTGGCCATCAGATCATGCGATGATCGCAGGTTGCCAATCTCCGACTGCGCGTCCGCCATATCAGTAGCAAGACTGGAGGCCTTAAGGTCCAAGGCTTTGACCCTCTCATTGGTCTTAGCGAAGTCCGCTCTGATGAGGGTAACATCAACGGCCACTGTGTCGATCTTTGAGACAATGGCCTCATATTGTAGCCCCATATCAGTCTTGATCCCAGCAATGGCGCGCATTAGATCCTGGAGGGAGACCTCCGATGTCGCCGCAGGGTCCGTCCTTGGGTCCTCAAGACTACGGCCAGCACCACTGGGGGAACCCTTCGATTGTGTATATCGGTCCATAACATTAGTTTGGACGGAACCCCCACGGGTCGGCACCTTCGTCTTGCGCTTCTCAGTTTCAGGTTTAGTCGCCATATTGGAAGCCGCGCCCCGAAGGGCCCCTCTGGACCTGGAGTAAATGGCAGTTATCTTTGGGTCGCCAAAGCAGGGTTTACGTCCAAATCGTAGCCTGTAAGACCAGGGATATGGCCGGAATGCACAGCGAGTCAGGCCACCGCGGTCCGAAGTCAGTAGTTCCAGAACAGTCAATAGGAGATAGAAGAGAAACCGAAACGGAAAGTGACAATGACACCGGTAGATAGAATGCACTTTGACCGCTGTTGTTGAATTACGTCGCGGCCAGCCAAGGCAGCAGAGACCCCGGTCTTGTCCGGGGGTAGGCCAGAAAGTTGAAGACGGTGTAGAAATGGTTCCCGAAGCCCGATCTCAGTTCTGGAAGGTGTAGCAGGATCAGCAAGAGTAGAACTTCAAAAGCCCATAAGAATAATCAGGATAGTAGAAGGATAATTGCGAGAGGGCGGCGCGGGTCTCGGGAGCCCTCTGCTCACGCGACCATCTTGGATGCCCGCGTAGCTCCTCCTGGGTAGGCAGTTTTAAAACTACCAATTAGACCTGGCAAAATAAACCATTTGGTCTCAACATGTGGAGAGCAAGAGACTAGAAACCCAGTTAAATTCTCCCAAAGAATCACTATTCTCACAGTAAGACAGCTGACCAAAAAGGAAGGAAGAAAAGACGGTCAAAGTACGAAGGGGGCGTTACTTCCCAAGCCTGTCAAAGTATCCAAAGATTTTGAAATAGACGCCTCACTTACTTTATTGTGACATGCTACATCATTGGTGCCTGCCCACACCC
Organism: Lissotriton vulgaris; assembly: GCF_964263255.1. Taxonomy (NCBI): domain Eukaryota; kingdom Metazoa; phylum Chordata; class Amphibia; order Caudata; family Salamandridae; genus Lissotriton; species Lissotriton vulgaris. The sequence goes on from NW_028248679.1 coordinate 2,841, forward strand.
TGATAGGATGATACCACCAAGGCGGACTCAACCAAAAATATAGGAGTACTTCGATAATGTCTTGCTGGAAAAGCAGGGATCTAGATAAAGAAACCTCGAAGTATACCCAAACAAATTCTTTATTTGAAGGGTGCCTGGGGTATAGATAAAAAGTGCTGTATGGTTTTTATTGAGACTTAGTTTCTCAATTAACCCTAATTTGTCGATACCAACATGTTTTGGCCCACGCCAGGAGCCCACCCGGATCTGTGGCCTTCGTCAGGGGTAAGTTATGTATCCCTGCCTAACCATCCATATATTCCGTGCACATATGTGAGGCCTAAGGCTCTCACCTGAATCAATATTCCGTCAATGGAGGATACCTAAGAAACAACCAGCATTTACAATGAAATGGTCTTGTCTTTGTTAAAGTTAGAGCTATTGGCATTGCAAAGGTTATGGTTTTCATTTATGCTTTTTTTTTAAACCAATAAATATATGGTATTGTCATTTACAATGGCAATAGGTAAGCATAAGAGAGTAGTAGAGAGTATTAGCAGTTATTAATAGTTAGTAGAGTGACTAGTTGATTAATAGATAGTGGAGAAATGTGGAGGGGGTCAATTGATGGAGGAAGAGAGAAGCAAGGAGAAGAGAGAAGCAAGTAGAAAAGAGGGCACGTTTTTCATTATGGTTCTCGAAGCACTTTATGAAATAATTCCCATTTGCTTAATTCAGTTCTGTGGGTGTGGCCTGAGACAGAGTCGCAAAAGGTTTTCGTGTATGTTTCTTTTAAAGGGTTCCTTCATTTTGGTAGAGTTAATACATCCTGGAATATTTACTGCTAACGGTACAATAACTTGTATGGTATTACTCTTTCATGTGCTTTTTGTTGTATTTGTTCAAAGATGAAAGGAGAGGTTACCAAATAATTGATACCTTTAAAAGAACATATTGCATGGAAACGAAATATGTTTGTATACCTACTGCAAGTACAGAGTGAGGTTGCTGATGGAATATGCAAATAATGCTATACACTGAGAATGAAATGATGCTTTGTGCCTGCGCTGCTGTTTGTTTACCTGGGTCACTGGTGCGCTCAACCTAGCGCCTAGATTTGTACGTATGGCGGGTGTTATTTCCTATAGTGAAAGAATTCTGATCACGAAACGTGCACCGAAAAGCTGTGAGGATGAGAATTTCTTTAGGTATCTACAATATTGCACACACTACCCCCGGTCCTATTTTTGTCACGGGGAACTGTGCGCGCCCTCTGTGACTAGAAATAGGATTTTGGAGGAGGTGGGCCCTGCAAGCCTTGAAGTGTGAGAAACAGTATGTATTTACATTGCAACGCGAAGCAGTAAACAAGTCATTTAGGGGATGGCATGCCACTTTTGGGGTCTAAGGTGCCTCATCTTCGCACAGCGTTACGTGTTCGTAGTTTACTTGCTAAGGTGACAGGGTGAACTAACTGGTTGTCACACAAGTAACTGCTAAAAGTCAAATAACCTGCCAGCTATTCGAGGAACCAGCACCTCGCGCCCTTCAACTCTCGACCTCTAGCCAACTGCCCCCTGGACAATAAAGGACTTTGTGGCTCTGCTAAATTAGAAAAAAGCCCACTGATCACAGCTGGGCTCGAACGGAGTAACAGTGTACATGCTGAAATATTATATATCCCCATTTAGACACCACTACATTGCTAGCGTTAAAGGCTCTAGGCTACGTAGGAGCAGAGCAATGCTATGAGATTCCTGCGGTTCTGTTCTACCCCAAAAATGGATACACAGCAATTAAAAAAAAGTGTAAACAGAAGCGATCAGCGCGAAAAGGTTCACCAATACTGGTCACACTCCTAATCAGTGTACTAATGGTGAGCATTACACACTGCTGGGAGGATACTGCTTTCGTCACCCGAGACTGTCAGATTAGATTAGCCATTTAACTAGCCCACTAAAATTTACGTAAGGCCCCCTATCGTGATTACATACCGTATAGCCAACTGTCACAAAATGGTGGTTAAACCCAGTTTTAAAACGGCAGCTTCCTACGTGACAGCACTCCCCACCCTCTGGATGGAAGGCTTGTCAGTCAAGATACAAGCACCGCCCCCCGCACGCACTGACGCTTCCACTACGGACGCTCCACCCAAGTGATAAGAGAATTGACAGGTCATTGACAAGCGCCACCCCTCGAACGCATTGACGTCACCACTATTGGCGCGCCTCAAAGTACATCAACACAAAAATACCACAATCTGACTGCCCGTCCGCCATTTTAATTTCACGAAATAGGACGAGCACCAATCTGAAAACGGGTAGTCCCCCTGAAAATAATACTTCCCCGGTAACAGGACACATCGAAATTATTACACAGGGAAAAATTTCAGAGTCTGACCATACGTTAGACCAAGTGTTCCGAAGCGACCGCGCATAAAACCACTAAGAATGCGGAGTACAAGCCAAACGATGAAATGGTTTGCCACTGTACCAAATGGATCTAGAGGGTAGAAGGTAATTACACGTCTTAATAGTTACAGATAAGGAGCCTACTAGTGCCATTGGCAAAACACCCTAACGAACAGAAGAGAAACGTTTCTGAAGCGTAATTACAATTATAGCTAACTGCTGATCTTTTACACAGCATAATTCCTCGGTAAAACGAACTACGTCAGAACTCTAAACTCAACAAAAACGTCCAGTAAACTCAAGAGAAAAATAATCGGACATCACACGACCAGCCAGAACCGCTCCTCTCAGAAGATCAAGCCCCATCCTTTTCGGACTGAGGGGCGTGTTTTTCTTTCTCCCCTCTTCTCCTTTGGCTGGAATGTAAACAACGGGTGTGTTTTTGACTTGTTGTTTACCATTCCAGCCAATGGAGAAGAGGGTGGAACAAACCTAAAAAACACGCACCCCGATCCGAAAAGACGGGGCTTAGAGCGAGAGAATGACGTCACTGAGACCTCTTCTCCAATGGCTGGCCCCCGTTTAGGAGGCCAGCCAATGGAGAAGAGGGGCAGGGTTTACCCTCGCTACTCAGAGTCATTAAGTCTCGCTGGCGAGACTGCGCATATGCGCAGCCTACGCTAGCCGAGACCTAAAAAATGGCAGGTCAACAAGGAAGAAGACACATTCATGCACAAACACGGTTATACCTGAATATGTATATATGTCCCACTCTAAATTATTAAAGACATATTGATATTCCCATTACCTTATTGATTTTTGGGTGTTGGGTGGTACCTGTCTTGGTTGTGAATACTTTCTCTGACCATATTTGTGCAAACTATCAAAATACTAGGTAAGAGTGCTGCCCAAAAAGAATGTCTCAAGTCTTTATCAATTACCTATCACTCTGTGTCTGGGTGGTAGGCCAGAATACTGTGTAAACAATTAAAAAACAGATTCATCATTGTAAAAATGCAATCCTCTCATTACTTAATGGGTTGTTCATGGGCCATGCACTTCTGGCACATGGTACTGTCCTGTAGTGACACTCTTACTGGGGGTAAAAACATTTAGGTCATATTGTTAAGTTTTAAAAGGTTCTTATTTCTACTTGGTTTGTATCTGTGGAACTCCTGGGGTTCCAAATCCTATTGTATTCATTCAGAAGTCACCAGGAGGGATTCATCTGGGGTGTCTGATTTTAGGTTCATCGTTGTGAAGAAGGCCGAGAGTTAAAAAATGGTGCAGAGTAGACACATATATGTAGCTGACTATGGTCGTACACAGAATCTCACTTACAGAGAATATTTCTTACGACTCGCTCATATTTGTAGTCAAAGTGCATACTCATAAATCACTGTGTGGGATTGACTGCATGAACTTATTGAAGCCCTGATGGGGGAATTCATTGTGCACGCGTGTGCTTGATCTGTGAATGTTGTGACCATCCACGTCATTCAAATGTAGTGGTAAATGAAGCTCTTGCCACAGGTAGACAGACACAACATACACATTTGTGGTTTTTCAGTTATTTTCATTCACACCTGTTTTTGCTATACCCTCGGTACAGTTCACAGCTCCGCCAAGGGCCTTTGCACAAATGATGGCATTAGGTTAGCCCAATGTTACCCGATATAGGAAAGAGCGCCTTCCCTTGTGTATCTTTGCCTGAGAACTCAGGCGGTTTGCATGCTGCACTCCGTCTACCTCTTACTACATAACCTATCACCATCACTCTCATGTTTGCCGTAAGCTTCGTATAGTTAAAGGCTCCCGTCTGTGATATAGTCATACTTTTATACATTTTATGAGGCACCCGACAGTTTGCATGCTACAACACGTTTAGATTTAACTGTGTGATAAATCGCCATCACACCCAACTTTAAAGGTTACATGCAAACATTCATCCCTTAATCAGCACACTTTTTGTACTCACAGCGTCAAGGATCAAGCACCCCCTCTGCATCTATGTGTCACTGCTTTTCAGACTGCCGTGATCTGGGCATCCAGTTTTCAAGAAGTCTTAGTCGCTCTGGGGTGGCGCTCCTCGGGACACGTCATGTATGCGACCCTTGGAATTATGGGAGCTGGAGTTACAAGTTACTTCCATGTACCTCTTTATGAGCTACTCAATTCTTTTTCTTCGAGTTACTAGTCCAGAGTGTATCTAGTGGACTGCTTCCTCATCATAGAGGTAGTTTTTTAGTTGTGATGCGCTCTTCCTGCTCCTAATATTATCACTTTCCAGGATCTCAGAATTTGGCCGGAAAAAAATCAATGATCTACTCTGTAATGATATTTTTCACCCTGAAGCTTTGTGAGATTACCTACCAGTAGGCCAGTTCCTTAGGTTATGCAGGAACTGCATGAAAAGATCCACCTACGATGGCGACATAGCATTATTGGCAAAAGAAACTGGGAACTAAACTTTACCCACAACACTTGATTAAAAGGGTCAGGAAAACAACAAGAAATCACTATTTCTTATGCATTATAGGATCTTTATTGATAATCATAAACATTAAAATAGACTAGCAAGCATGTCCTTTAACAAATGCAGTTTCCAGCAACTGTTAACAATGTTATAATAGTCTTAGGCAAGCAAATTCTTGAGGATAGTTAGACAGACTAGGGCTAGACATTGAGGGGAGGCAAAAAATAACTCTTCTTGATTTTCCATCTGATCACCACCTTAATTTTCATGCCAGAGACAAAATCTTTCCTTTTGAAAGAGTTCAGCTTTCTTCGTGAAGGTCTTCTTGCTTCTCACAGGATAGCCAGGCAAGCCACTGGTAGATTCAAATGTCCATACTATATGACCTCGGGAGCCCTGCTGCCAAATTTAGTGATGTTGGATTCGATTGTATATCTGGCTCTGCTGCCTTGTCAACAAGTTTGACTTCCATGGCAACCTCTTGCACGGGGACAGAGACATTTGGAGTAGGCCTGTAAGACTAACCCATTTTATGTGTTCAAGTAATATATTTCGGTGGTGGTTTCTGTCTGCACTAAGAGAAGGTAAGCTGCCAGAGATGGACAGAGTACTCTGATAGCTGGATATGCTGCCCTGAGTTTGAAGAGGATGATGTGATATAAGCTCTCTTTCACAGTCAACAATCCCTGAACAGATAAACTTCCTAAATAAGTGCCCATCCCAACAGTGAGGCACACATTACAATCATCTATATAAGAGATATAGCATTAACTGCAGTAGGTTGTTTGCATTGTACCCCCAAAGGTAGAGACTGTCTTGATGTTTGGGATGATTTGAGTTTTTTATTCCAGATGCTCTCCTTCTAAGCCCATTGGTTCTCAAATAATTTTTGTAGGGGTCTGTTAGACTTGTCAACCTTAGGATGACCTTTCCCCAAACTTTTTAACTCACGCCTCCATATTTTTCTGATCTTGTGCACTTTATCCCTGTTAACCAGTGCTAACGTGCATATACTCACTCCCTAAAACATGGTAACATTGACTTGGCATAATTAATAATTCACTTGTAAGTCCCTAGTAAAGTGTACTACGTGTAGCCAGGGCCTGTAAATTAAATGATACTAGTGAGACTTCAGCACTTATTGTGCCACCCACTCAAGTAGCCATTTAAACATGTCTCAGGCACGCGATTGCAGCGTGTGTGAGCAGCTTCAAAATGCCATTTTGACCTAGCAAAATAAACCTTTTGCCATGCCGAAACCTTCTTTTTTAATACATATCACTCACCACTTGGGTAGGCCATAAACAGCCCACACGAAAGGGTGCAATGTATTTCAAAAGTAGGGCATGTACTTTCAAGTTTTACATCTCCCGATAGTGAAAAACTCTTAGCTTCATTTTTCACTAGCACAAGGCGTACATCAGGATAACATTGGAGCTACCTTATTACATTTAATTTAATTTTTTACAATAAATAAGTGGTAACTTTCAAATAGGAACAGGTGAACAGTTCATGTTTGGTGTCTTTTGAATTGTAATTAAAAATTATCTTCAATGGTAAAGTCAGATTTTTGGTTACAGTTTGGAAAATGGCACTTTTAAAAAGTTGTCATTTTCCTACCTTGCCTTTGTGTATTCGTCCCAGATAGCCACAGGCAATAAAGAGCTTAGGTGTGTATGGATGGCATCACTGGGAGGATGGAAGGGCAGAGTTAGGCACCTGAATAGACTGTGTCCTACCTTCACACAAGGGATTGCATACCCCTTGTAGGTAATCTGGAGCCAGGGGATGCATGACAGCTGTGCACATCTGTTGAGAAAACTCTATAAGATTCTCCCTCTTCAAAGGAGGTACCAGGTATAAATATTGGACTTCAAACACCAACTCTTCAGTACACTTCTGGACCTGTGGAAGACTCTGCCAGGAAGAATGACGTAGTACTTGCATTGAGGTCTAGTGTTTCCAGAATGTACTGGTTAAAGTGTTTCATGTATTTGTTCAAAGCTGAGCGTTCTCCCCTTGGTCAGTTGTTTCCTAACCAACCCAGAGGAGTTCGCTCTCATCTGGTCTTCGACATGAATAAAGTTCTGTAGCCTACCTGTGCTGTCTACTGCTTCTATTTACCACCATTTTGGCGACAATCTTCAGCGATCCACGTGTGCAGAAACCATGTCCAGTCATCAGGTATCCAGGCGTGCAGAGACAGCAACGGGTGAAAGGCAGATATTACATGAGAGCGGACTCAGAACGGACAGCACACACATCGTGGGCAAGTGTTTTTCTTCGTTGCTTTCGTCGAAAAGGAGTTTTGTGGGGAAATACTGCTGTGCATGACGGTTTGTGAGACGAGACCGGTGACTAAGTGACGTCAGCTTCGTCTCCTGCCCAGTCTACATGAGCGGTTTCCAGGCAACCACAAGCGAGCTCACAGCGTCTGAACGTCACACGCTAACATCCCTAGTAGCACGTCGACTGCCATCTTTGATTGACACTCCGTAACCTAGCAACACCGAAACAGAGAGACATCAGAGCCGATCCTCTTCGGCACTGCATCCTGGAGTGTATCAGAGCAGGTTCATCGGTGATATGCACACTTACTGTATATCACATCCCATGAGCGTATGGCAACATATTTGTCGTGATATACACACTCATTAATTATCATCTTCAAGGTACTTTTCTATTCTTTCCTTGCTTATCATACAGCTATTACCACAAGTTTAACGGGGTTGTTATTTTGCACATCACCTTACATCAGTATTGTCTCATAGTTTGCAGATGGATTCTGCACCAATCTCAGGCGTGTTGCCACCAAACTTTCTACCACAAGCAGGTTCTCCCAGCATACCATGGGGAGGATTGGATTCTCATGTTTGAGAATTACCTGGACGCACTTGACCGCCAAGATTTTCCTGCCAAGAGAAAACAAGCATTTGCAATGCAATCGGTCTCGCCTTGGGACCTTATATGTATTTAGCTATGCAGCACATTAGCCTGGGGGCTGAAACATCTACTATTCTTTAACATGTAACAAAAATAAGCACCAAACTGCGTGACACACCAGGTATACGAACACATGGAGAGAAATATTGCCTTTTAGTGGGAAATGGTATAGTCCAAAGCTCTGTTTTTAATATTAAATCAGGCCCTTTGGTGGTCATACCACTGAAAATACAAGATTTAAAAAAAATATTGTCTACAGGTGCTCGCAGAAGACAATTTTTATGGACTGGTATCTAGAGAATGCTAAGGGGATTCTGGCATTTTACTGACCTCTGCTGGTGATGATTTTCTATCAAGAAATATAAATAAATAGAGGCAAATGCCAGAAAAAAAATAAAAAAATAAAGTCCCTCAGCAGAAAGCAATTCTGTTATTTTATTGACCTCGACTGGTGGTTTTCTATCAAGACACTTAAACAGAGGCAGTTGAACAGAAACAAAAGTCCCTAAGCGGAAGCAGACAAGTCCCAGGGCTGATCTCCAGAGCCCACAAAGTACATACACATATAAGTATATACTTGGGTATATACAAGAGGTCTTGAATGCTCGACCTAAAAAGCACTGTTACTCAGTACGCTAGGGAAAGAAACCCAATGCGTTTTTTGAAACCTACCTCAAGCCTTACAGGCCAATGGACAATCCATGCCCGATGAATACAAAGAGGCAATTCGCAGATTAGAGTCAATCGTTTTTATTATGCAGGAATGCGTCATGGTACACAGCCCAGCTGCCTACATCAACTCGCCGGCAGGGCGTAGACTCATAGCAATGACACAGCGTTTGGGCCTACATCCCGGAGGACGACCACGCGTAGGTAAAAACAACTTGAGGTGCAGCCCCGCCTGAGCAATAACTTCCGCTTTTATCAACTAATTTATTTTATTTTTATTTATTTAAGCTTATATCGCGCACAGCTACCCACAATGGGTTTCCCGGCGCCAGGGATAGACTATAGAAGAAAGGAGGGTATGTCACCTGACTTGAAGCCACAACCGACTATTGGCCACGCTGAGTAAAAAGCAAAGTCTTCAGAGCCTTACGGAAGCGGAGTAGGTTGGTCTCTGATTTTAATGCCAATGGGAGGGAGTTCCAATATTTGGGGCCCAGAGTAGAAAAGGAACGGCCTCCCATTTTTGTCAGCTTCCATCTTGGCACTGTGAAGTTACCCGTGTCCGATGACCTTAGTGGGCGTAGGGGTCTGTAGGGTGTTATCAGCCCTTGGATATAGGCTGGGGCGCTGCCCTGCTTAACCTTGAACATGTAGCAGAGTGCCTTAAATTTAACACGTTCAGGGATGCTCAACCAGTGAAGGTCACGCATGGCGGCATTGGCTGAAGTGCGTCTAGGGATGTTTTTTAGCAGGCGCGCAGCCGCATTTTGCACTACCTGCAACACATGTAAGGTGGCTTTATCTGCGCCCAAGTAGAGAATGTTGCCATAGTCCAGGCGTGATGTTACAAGCGCCTGGACTACGGTTCTGCGGGAGGAGAGGGGGAGCATCCACAGAATCTTATGAAGCCACCGCAGCGTTGAAAAACAAATGGCCGCAACCTTAGTGGCCTGTTGTCTCATAGTTAACCTGTCGTCAATAATGACACCCAGGTTACGAACTGCAGTAGATGGTGTTGGCGCATTACCCAGTTCGATGGGCCAATGGCGAGGACCCCAGAGATGTTTATTCCGACCCAAGATGACCACCTCGGTCTTCTCCCCATTTAGTTTGAGACAGTTTCTCCGCATCCAGCCGGCCACAAGGGTGAGGCCCGACTTGAGTGCGGAGATGTTGTTCTCGTCTCTCCCTGATAGGGAGAAGACAATCTGGGTGTCATCTGCGTAGGAAAACAGGGTTAGCCCAGCCTGTTCAACTATGGTTGCCAAGGGTTTAACATAAATGTTAAATAATAAAGGGCTAAGGATTGAGCCTTGGGGAACGCCGCGGGTAGATGGTGGAAGCTGCTTTAGGAGAGAACACTTGAAAACTTCGGTCATTGAGGAAAGACACCAGCCAGGCCAAGGCCTGGCCTGCCACACCTAGAGATTTCAGAGAGTCGATGAGGATGGAGTGTGACACGGTGTCGAACGCTGCGCTCAAATCCAACAGGATGAGCGCCATGGTGTTGCCTTGATCGACACCGTGCCTCAGACTCTCTGTTACCCCCAGGAGAGCTGTCTCAGTTGAGTGCCTAGGCCGGAATCCCGACTGGGAAGGATGGAGGAAAGCAGTGTTTTCGACCAGTTTAGAAAGCTGGGAATTTATATGTCCCTCCAGTATCTCCGAGAAGATTGGCAGCAGAGATATCGGGCGAAAATTGGCAGGGTTGGAAGAATCTGCACCCAATTTTGTTTAGTAAAGGTACCACCATGGCGTGTTTCCAAGGTTGGGGGACCTGGGCCTCACTCAGAGAAGCATTTAGTAATTTAATAAGAATAGGGTGAGTGAGGGGATCTAATTGTTTTAGTATTTTGGCCGGGAGAGCGTCCCGTGGGGAGCCTGATCTCACACTGTTTAAGCAGGACACAAAAGAAGTGGCATCTAAAGGCTGCCAGGTAGTAATTACTGCATCAGTGGTGGTATTCACCAGTTCCTGGACCGTAGCAGGGGCAGTGAAAGTGGTCTCTGAGGGTGTAGTAAAATGATCGTAAATAAGATCAACTTTGTTTATAAAGTAATCTGCTAGGGACTGACACTGGGCGGCATCAAGAGCCGGAGGAGGAGGAGTGGAATTAGCACCAGTCAGTTTTTTTACAACGGAGAATAGCACCTTAGGACAGTTTTGTGCATCAGTCACTGTTTTTTTAGTATAATTTGCTTTAGCAGTTTTGCAGCTATTGTGGTACTTTTTCAAGGCTTCTTTATATATGACTGCGTGAAGGAGAGTAGCCTTGTCTCCATTTACGCTCCAAGGTCTTACATTGTGAGCGAAGGCTTTTAAGTTGTTCCGAGTACCATGGAGCCGGAGGATGGTGTGAAACTGCGGACTTTGATTTCATTGGTAGCGCCCGATTGACAGCATTGGTTAGCCAGAGTTCAGTGGCACGGTTGAGAGCAGCAACTGGTGCATCAGTACCCGGGAGTGTTTTGATCAGTAGTTTATTGAGTTCTGGTACGTTGACCTTCCCCCAATTCCGAACAGGCCTCGGGCTTTCCACCTCAGGTCTTATTGCTGTTTCAGCCATATCTAAGGAGAAAGGGACAGCTAAGTGGTCGGACCAAGCAATTTGTAGAGCTTCACGAGAGCAGTCTAGGGACAAATTGGATAGGATTGGGTCCAGTAAATGCCCAGCACAGTGTGTAGGACCTGTGTTATGTAGTTGAAGGTTGAAAGCTTCCAGGGTAGAGAGGAGCTGATTCCTATAAGGGCATTCGTGATCATCTAAATGTATATTTAGATCCCCTAAGATTGTAAAATTTGACGCTTTAAGCATTACCGGAGCTAGGAGGTCCGGTAATGATGTTATCCATGAACTCGCTGTCCCAGGAGGACGGTATACCAATAAACCTGACAGCGTAAATTGGGGGGTTATGGACAATTTAAATAGGGCTGATTCGCAGTCTTTTTGGGTGGCATCTACCAATTTACAGGTATATACAATCTTATAGATAATTGCAATACCACCACCCCTGCCAGAAACTCTATCCTGACGAAGAATGGCATAATTGGAGGGAATGGCATCTGCAATATCCGGACCTGAGCAGTCCCTGAGCCAAGTCTCGGTCAGGAATATCGCATCAGGTTGATGTTCAACAAGAAAGTCATGGATATTGTATCTATGTTGTGGCAGGGATCTGCAGTTTATACTCCAGAAACTTAACGGGGCGCGAGAGGAAACTGTCCTGGAGCATACCTGTCTTTTTCGTCTACCTAGATGTTGCAGGGATCTGCATTTGGTAGGAGTTTTTAATGAGAAGTTACAGCGAGGACATCTAAACTTATAAGGGGGAAAGGGTAGATGGAGCAGTTGTTATTGGGAGTACCACGTAGCGCATATAACTCTTCAAATGAGTATGCGAGAACCATTCTGGCGGAGCAGCTGGCTTCATATGTAGTCAGCTACTCTAAAATCATCCTTATTGGGGACCTAAATTACTGGCTTGATAGCATAGGCATAGATACTCAAGCTGCTGAACTGAAAGATTTGCTTACAGACCTGAATCTAAATCAGCACATTCATATACCTACCCACCAGAAAGGTCACAGCTTGGACCAGATCTGGACGCATAATCTATCTTTATCCAACCCTGTCATCAACCCATGTATCTGGTCGGATCATTTCATCATCTATTTCACATTAGAAGTACGCGGAAATGTCAAGCCCAAGCCATGCAAGAGCAAAGAATTCCGCAAATGGAAATCTATGGACCTTCCGGGATTTATTGATATATTAAGCAAAACCGTACCACCACCGTACGATGATCTGGACACTGGCGAGAGAGCGCTGTCCAACTGGTTACTCAACGCAGCTGACCTCTCAGCCCCCTTAGTACGGGTCCCTAATGTTAGAGGAAATGAAGCTCACAAATGGTTCTCCCAAGAACTGAAAGATCTCAAACTGGGAGTTCGACAGAAGGAACGGAAATGGAGACAAAGCTACTCCCCTCAAGCCAGGACAGTGTATTGTACCGCAAGAAAGGAGTTCCAAAAAATCTTGCTCCAACATAAATCTAACTATTTCTCCCAAAAATTTTTAAATTCTTCAAATAAAACTAAAGATGTTTTTAACATAGTCAACGAGCTCTGTGACGATGATAGGACAGCCCCATCAATAGCCCCCACCCAGAAGTTGTGTGACTCTCTGAATGAATTCTTCAGAGAGAAAATTGTAAACATAAAACGCAACATTGCTAGCTCTCCTAAATCGTCTCCTTTAGATGATATTTTTAATAACCCCACTACATTAGACACCCTTCCTGCTATAGATTCTAAAACTTTTTCAACTCTCCTGGCACGGGTTAAGTCTGGATCACCCGATGACATCTGCCCACCCCACATTTTTACAGAGATTGGGCACTCTATCCCTCACGGGATCCTTTCTCTACTTAACGACTCACTTAACCAGGGAAAGGTACCGGCAGGGTTTAAACATGCTCTATTGATTCCCCTGATCAAAAAACCAAGTCTTGATCCTCACGATCCATCTAACTATCGCCCGATATCCTTGCTGCCATTCCTATCAAAAATTCTGGAGGCACACGTTGCTAGCTGTCTCTCTAGCTTCGTTGAAACCACTGGATATCTGGAGCCTAATCAAGCTGGGTTTCGACCAGGGCATTCAACCGAGATGGTGACACTGACGGTCCAGAATGTACTAAGAAGCAATGCAGATAGGGACATTCACCAAGCATTGGTACTTCTCGGCCTGTCGGCCGCATTCGACACGGTCGACCACACCATCTTGGTCGACCGGGTCGAACAGGCTGGCCTGAGAGGCTCGGCACTTAGATGGCTGAAGTCATTTATCTCGGAGTGTACCCAGGCAGTGAGATTAGGAACTTTTACAGCTCCTAAAATCAAAAACGAATGTGGAGTCCCTCAAGGCTCGTCCCTGTCCCCACTTTTGTTTAATTTGTACTTACGACCCTTGTTATTTTCACTAAAAAAGTTTAGAGCCTTAATTTTTAACTATGCAGATGATCTGCAACTGATCTTCTGTCTGGACTCCCCTGGCGCTGCCACCGAATTTCGGGAGGCCATGGTTCACATTCAGAGATGGATGGGCCTAAATCATCTGAAACTCAACCCAGGCAAAACTGAATTGATTTTGCCTGGGAAGAGTGAACTGTATTGGGGACCACACTTCTGGCCTCCAGAAATGGGAGATCCTCCAGCTAAATCCCAAACAGTTAAGAGCTTAGGAATCACTTTCAATGAAGATCTTTCGCTCAAAAGCCAGGTAGGGACTGTGGTATCTGCAAGTTTCTTCCAACTTCGCAAGATTAAGAAGATTGCCCACCTTTTAACCCACCCTGCTCTGATTCAGGTCATCATTGCTCTTGTGCTGTCCCGTTTGGATTACTCCAATAGTTTATATTTGGGTCTACCAGCGGGGCAGCTCAAGAGACTCCAACTGGTCCAGAACCAAGCGGCCAGGTTGATTTGCAAAATTCCTAAGTGGCAGTCTATCAGACCTGGACTGGCCAGTCACCACTGGCTGCCTGTAGCGCAGAGAGCAGCATTTAAAGCGGGATGCATTATCTTCAGGGCTCTACAAGGTAAGGGCCCTGGATTCATTAGCAGCCTGCTTGTCAGTTACACTCCCTCCCGTGCTCTCCGTTCTGGCCAAAAGAATTTGTTAGTCGTGCCCCGGATCAGGAAACAACGCCAGGGAGGAGGATCTTTCCACTTCCTAGCTTCCTCCCTGTGGAACTCTTTGCCACTGCCACTAAGACTCCACGAAGATCTGTTAGCCTTTAGACAGGCTTTTAAAACTTGGCTCTTTAAGCAAGCTTATCCTTAGTTAATTTTTCTTTCTGTCACATGTTATGTTTTGCCAGTCTTCCACAGCGCCATGAAGCCTACGGGCGTACGTGCGCTTAATAAATTTAATTTAACATAACATAACATACCATAACATGATGGAAATAGTGGCTTTACTCACCAGAAGAAGAGTATGCCAGAGCCCAGAGCCCGGCCTAGCGCGGACGGGCGCAGACGGGCTGGACTCTGGCGTGACTCCGGCAGGCATCCGGCGTGTCCGCAACGCGTCCGCTTATGCGGAGAGGCCCTTCCCTTTTTAAAGAAATCTGGAGCGCGTCACGGCGCAGCCCGACCCACTATGGCCGCTGTCCTGCCCTCGCCTCCCCGGGACCAACTCTCAGCGTCAACACTCAGCTGAGAGTGGCCCAGACGGCAAAGGGAGGTGAGGAGACAATTACAAGTGCAAGCGCTTATTAAAATCAAGCGAGAGGTAAATTAACCCACAAGTTTAAACGAACATAAAATGCTTATTATTTCAAGCGTAGCGTAGCGCTGCTGGCAATCAAGACAGGAAAAGCGTAAGAACCTCCGGCTTTCCGCCTCAGAGGGTGAAAATGAACAAGAAAAAACAGAAACAGACCCTCCTCCCCCCAAAATAACCCCCCTCCCATTCCCACCCCACTCCGCATCAGCTTCTATCTGCACTGCTCACTCTCCAGGATCCACCCGCTCTACCAGGCAAAACTCAACCCACGGGTTTAACCCCCTCTGGCTCTAAAGGAATGAGTTGCAGGATTTGCAAGTACTTCGGGCAAGTCACTTCTCGGAGGTCTTTGGATAGGAGCTGTAAGAACGGGCCCAGAGCGTAGCATATTCAGAACCCTTCCCATCCATTCCCAGCGAGAGTCGTTCCAGTGTTAAAATGTGCCAGAGTCTTTGAAACCAGTTGCGAGGGTCAGGCACAGTCGGGGAACCACAGTGCGACAGGAGAACCTGCCACGCAGCTAACAAAGCCAGCGCAATCTGCCTACCCTTTAGCGAGCGCAGGGGAAAAAACTTAGGGTGGGGAAGCCCCAACAGTGTATGCCCTGGCATCCGGGGGAATTTAATCTGAAACGCAGCATCCAGCTCATCTAAGATAAGGGGCCAATACCGCCCCAGCTCCATAGCAAGTGCGCCAGTGTCCCCGAAAGACCACACCCCCACCAGCAGAGGCCCGACTTGGTGACATTCCATGCTCTAACGTGCGCTGGAGTGTAATACCAATAGATAGATACCTTTTAGGCCGACTCGGTGCCCGCAGTGTTAGAGGCTGTATGCTGTGCACAATAGAAAACGTGCTCCCACTCTTTTCTCGTCAACGGACGTCCCAACTCAGTTTCCCAGCGGACTTGCGCAGGCATACGCTGCCTCTGAGGGTGACGCAAAATCATCGCATACAGCTCCGAGATGAGCCTCCGGTCGTCCTTCTTGCAGACCAACCATTTTGCAAACGCCGTCAAGGGCCGGGACATGGAGGCAACATTGGCTGGTTGGGTCACCCAATGTGCCTCCTGCGAGTAGTGAAAAGCATCAGCTATAGGCATCTGGAAGAGCTCAGTACGTAGCCGGGTGAACGCAATCAGGCCATCCAAGTCAAAGAGGGAACCCACCCTCTTACAACCTTCCTCTCGCCAGCGATGGAATATTGAGGACGCGCGGCCCGGTGGAAAGTCCGGGTTATCAACAATAGGGGTCATTGGGGAGGGGAATGTAGTCCACCCCTTACGGTGTGCCAGTTGATCCCATGCTTTTAGGGTCGGGGAAGTCACTGGGGAGGAATAAGTGCCCCAGGCTCTATGCTTGCACGGCAACCACAACTCCCGCCATATATTACAACCTGCCACTGTCTGGTCCATAAAGTTCCAATGTTTACTAGACAGGGGCCTATTCCATTCGACTATGTACCTAAGGTAAGATGCTTGAAAGTACACTATCTACAACAAGGGGTGGTGAGGGACAGAGTCTCTGAATTAAACAGAATACTCTCACCCAGTCAAGAGATCAGGGCTAGATCCAACACCGTTTTTTAGCTCACTGCACCATCCCAGTTTCAGAACCTGGCTGTATGCAAATTAGTCTGTTCCTGTCCCAGTGCATGATGGGAACAGGGCAAACCAAACTACAAAAGCCAATTCTTACACTGGGAAGGAAACAAGCTACCAGGGACCGGTTTCTGGCATTTCAGCCGTCTTCGGCCCGGCTTGCTTGAATCCTGATGGTGCAATGCGCAAGGGACTCACATCTGAGTATACCCCTCCACGCTTAGGGTGGACAAAAATATTTACAACAAGGGGTGGTGAGGGACAGAGTCTCTGAATTAAACAGAATACTCTCACCCAGTCAAGAGATCAGGGCTAGATCCAACACCGTTTTTTAGCTCACTGCACCATCCCAGTTTCAGAACCTGGCTGTATGCAAATTAGTCTGTTCCTGTCCCAGTGCATGATGGGAACAGGGCAAACCAAACTACAAAAGCCAATTCTTACACTGGGAAGGAAACAAGCTACCGGGGACCGGTTTCTGGCATTTCAGCCGTCTTCGGCCCGGCTTGCTTGAATCCTGATGGTGCAATGAGCAAGGGACTCACATCTGAGTATACCCTTCCACGCTTAGGGTGGACAAAAATATTTACAACAAGGGGTGGTGAGGGACAGAGTCTCTGAATTAAACAGAATACTCTCACCCAGTCAAGAGATCAGGGCTAGATCCAACACCGTTTTTTAGCTCACTGCACCATCCCAGTTTCAGAACCTGGCTGTATGCAAATTAGTCTGTTCCTGTCCCAGTGCATGATGGGAACAGGGCAAACCAAACTACAAAAGCCAATTCTTACACTGGGAAGGAAACAAGCTACCGGCGACCGGTTTCTGGCATTTCAGCCGTCTTCGGCCCGGCTTGCTTGAATCCTGATGGTGCAATGAGCAAGGGACTCACATCTGAGTATACCCTTCCACGCTTAGGGTGGACAAAAATATTTACAACAAGGGGTGGTGAGGGACAGAGTCTCTGAATTAAACAGAATACTCTCACCCAGTCAAGAGATCAGGGCTAGATCCAACACCGTTTTTTGCCTCACTGCACCATCCCAGTTTCAGAACCTGGCTGTATGCAAATTAGTCTGTTCCTGTCCCAGTGCATGGTAGTTTAGTCTGCCCTGTTCCCATGATGCACTGGGCCAGGGACAGACTGATTTGCATATAGCCAGGTTCTGAGCTGGGATGGGGCAGTGAGATAAATAACGGTGATGGATCAAGCCCTGATCTTTGGACTGGGTAAGAGTGGTCTGTTTAACTCAGACACTCTGTTCATCACCACCCCCTTTTTGTAAATCGTTGAAAGTACACTATCAGCAGGGGAAAGCCCAGCCCCCCTGCTGCCTTCGGGGTAATCGCTACGGACAACGCCTGCCACGGCCGTTTATTGTTCCATAAGAACCTATTGAGGAGCCCCTGCAGCTTCCGCAGGGTGCCCTGCGGAGGACTCAAAGGTATCATTTGAAAGAGGTACAATATACGGGGAAGTACTGTCATTTTCAGAGCCGCCAACCTCCCATACCAGGCCAAATTAAGACAGGACCAGTCGGAGAGGACTTTGGTAACATGATCAACCAGCTCTTTATAGTTCAGGGACACTGTTTTAGCAATAGATGGGGCCAATCGGACTCCCAAGTATGGAATGTCGGAGTGCGCTCATTGGAAAGCAAAGTCCTGTCTCAGATCCAGTAAGTCTGCCTCAGGGATGGAAAGATTAAGAATTTGTGATTTGGAAAAGTTGACTTTAAATTCTGCTACCTTCTGGAACTCTAAGAGTTCTGTCGAGAGGCATCGCAAGGAGGAGTGAAGGTGGGTTAATGAGAGAATGACATCGTCTGCGTAAAGACTGATCTTATGAGTATCAGCCCTAAATTTGATCCCGGTGATATCGACGATGGACCGAACGCGCTGAGCAAAGGGCTCCATATAGAGCACAAAAAGCAACGGGGAGAGGGGACACCCCTGTCGCATTCCCCTAGTAATGGCGAAAAGGGCAGATCTGCAGCCATTTACACGCACAGTTGCTTTAGGAGCTTCATAGAGGCACTGAACCCACCGCAGGAAATTATCCCCCACCGCAGGAAATTATCCCCCACCCCGAACGCCCTCAACACAGCGAACAGGTAGTCCCAGTCTACGCGGTTGAAGGCCTTCTACGCGTCGATAGAAAGCAAGAAAGCCTGCGTCCGGGAGCGATGGACCAAATCCATGAGGTGAAGCAACCGTTTAGTGTTTTCCCCCCTTGCCGAGTTGGAATAAATCCTGTTTGATCTGGCTCAATTATTCCGTCCATCAAGGGGCTAAGCCTCGCCGCTAGCACACCCACAAACAACTTGGCATCGATGTTGTGCAGCGAGATCGGCCTATACGAGCCACACTCTTTAGGGTCTTTCCCAGGTTTAAGAATGACTGTAATCGCCGTCTCTGCCATGGATGGAGCCACCGCTCCGGTATCAAAAAAGGAATTATAAAGGCGAGTCAAAAGAGGAGCCAGCTCCACACAGTAAGTTTTATAAAATATAGCGGAAAAGCCACCTGGCCCGGGGGATTTAGCTACCTTCAACTTTGCAATAGCAGAGAAGACCTTCTCAATGCGGATCGCCGAGTCTAAAGCCTCCGCCGACTCCCGATGGAGGGACGTAATTCCGCACAACACGAGATAGTCCGCCACCCCCTTAGAAGACACCCCCTCCTTCTTACATAGGGTCTGATAGAATTGGCGAAAAGTGTCTACAATGGCAGCACCAGTGGTGTGCTCTGTCGCTTGAGGGTCCCTAATGGTTTGGATAGCGGTCAATTGAGTGCGTGCCCGTAACCTGTGCGCAAACATCCATCCCCCTTTGTCCCCACATAGATAGAACTTGTGTTGCAGATGTAATAACGTATGAGCAGCCCTATCTAGGTCAAGGTGCTTCAACATGCGCCGCTTCACCTCCAACTGCATTTTCCACGAGGGACAGAATAGCGGCGCGTTTCAGTGGGCTATTGAGGCCCCTGACTTTGAGGCTCACTACCTTCAAATCTCTACCCATCATGTCAATGAGAGGAACAGATAGCCAATGCACATTCCTATTCCAAAGCCCCTATAGTACCATATTGCCCCAACTGCCCCCGGATCCTCGTCTAGTTCCCCCGAAAGCTCATGCGGAGCCCCCAAAACAACCCCAAACCCCCACCCCATCCCCAAGCACATGAAAACCCCAAAAACCACAGAATTCAACATTCACAGTAGAGAAGAGCAAACAACAGTCCGTTAAACAGGCCCCAATAGCAATGGAGCATGGCGCCAACCTCTCACTCTCCCAGTTCCTGATACAGGACTTATCTCCATCCAAGGACATAATGGTGTCACCATACTGCATCAAGTAAATGGTCTCCTCCGGCGCCAGCTACTGGCCCAGCTAGTGCCAAGCCATCGGGCCTCAAGAGACCCCAAACGCGTCGGTGACCAGGGCCACAAAAGCAACCGCAGCCCCACTCTCCATCAGGCTCATTGATAAGTCAGGCTTTGTAGCGGAAGCAGGCTTTCCAACTCGTTGCCACTCCGTGGAGCGCCTGCGCTGTCTGCTGAGCGACCTGCCCTTTCCAGGCACGGGAGCAGCTTGTTCCAGTCCCAAAATGTCAAAGGACGACTCCAGGGAGCGGACCTGAACCAGCTTGCCCTTGAACTTAAATATTTGCCAGAACGGGTGCCCCCACGAGTAGGGAATGCCCTGCTCTCTCAGGTGGTTAGTGATGGGCTTGAATTTCCTTCGCTCGACGAACGTGGAGGCCGCCAGGTCCTGGAAAAGCGCAGGGTGGTGATCGCGGAATTGAAGTGGATTGAGGTCACGTGCTTTCCGGAGGATTCTCTCCTTGAGCTGAAAATCATGCACACACACCAATATGTCAGGGGGAGGGGCCTTGGGCCCCGCTGCAGACCCACACGGTGGACACGGTCCAATTGAATATCTTGTAGGTCCTCCTCATCTAGTATCTGACGGAAAAGGGCTCCCACATACTCGTGGAGATCAGTCCCCTCGCCTTTCCACGGAACTGCATGAATCCGAATATTATTTCTCCAAGATCTGTTCTCTAAGTAATACGCGGGTCGAGAAGCGGATGCGCAGATCACTGCCCCCACGGACAAGGCCTCTCTTAGCCGTCCACAGATGTGCTTTTCACAGGCACAGGGGGGAAAGGAACAACTATCTCCTGTCAACCTCCCAGGAATCCGGCCCCTCCAGGCCACAGGGCCCCTGCTCCAGGAGCCGCTGGAAGCACCAACTGCAGGCCGCTCCCGCTCTCAACACCGGGGCCTCAGCACGCAGCACACTCGTGCCGGCCCCGCACTGTCCGCCGTCCTGTGGACCGAACCGCAAGCTTCCCTGAGGCCACCCCGTACACATCACTTCACTCGGGGTTAAAGGCGCCTGCAGCCACTGCCTGGAGTCACGCAGCGAGGGAGCACTCGCCCGCCCCGCGGGGGTCTCAACTGCTGCTGCCGCCCCAGACTTCCAGGCCACTTCCACTCCTCCAGGCCAGGCCGCCGCTTCACGCTCCTGCAGGCGCCACTCCGGACGCAGCCGCTCGTCTCCTCCGCGGCCACAGCCTCAGCGCCACTCTCCGATATGGGGCCAACAGCAGTCGACCGCCATAGCGCCGACCCGGTGAGTGCAGGCCTCCACACGCTCCTGTCCTCGCGAGGTTCGCCCGGCCCAGAGCCGGTCAGGGCCTCACCATTCAGAGACACTTGCAGACTGCACCACTCCTCAAAATAGCGGCCCCAGTAGTGTCACGGCAACTGGGGGACACCGTCACACACCTTTGCTAGCTTAGATGGGCACTAGCAGGGGTGATTTACAAAGCTCAATGGCAGGCGGCGCCAGAGGGACTGAAAAGCACGTCCTATTCTGCCGCTATCTTGGCCACGTTCCCCGCAATTCCCAGATTAGAGGCTAGATACTCTAAGGAAGAAAATCTGGTTATGAATAGGTATATGTTCTATACCAAACACCAAAAACAAAGTGAATCAATAGATTAATTCATAGCACGGTTAAGAGAATTGTCCATCAAATGTAAATTCGGCTTGATGACAGACGAGCTTATAAGGGATCAATTATTTGTTCAATGCAACAATATAAAAAATACAAGAAAGACCTTGGGCAGCAAAAAAATCCCTCCTTGAAGACAGCTATCGATTTGGCTAAGGTAGTAGAACAATCCGAAGAGTGCATGAAAGAATTGGAGAAAAGAAACCAGAGCCATGACATCTCTGAGGTTTCAGATCGTGGCAATCTTGATGACAATGACCATAGTGGAGGCAACATGGTTATAGTAGCTGCAACAAAACAAGGGGAAATTCTACAAAAAAGCCATTCCCACAAAAGGTTCCAGCTTTAAATAATGTAATAGGTGTGGGAGTGTTGCTCATTACTCCGATTCAAAAGTTTGCTTTGCAGCCAAACAAGAATGTTTGAAATGTGGACAAGTGGGTCACTATGCTAGGGACTGCAAGAGTAAATCTTGCTCTAGAATAGCCTATGTGCAGGGAGTGGAAGATGTGGATGTTACACACATTGACAAAATTCTGGTTGTTGGTGATGGGGAGGTGCGGAATGAAGATGACAGAAGGAAGACTAGGCCCAACGCTATGTTTTTAGTAGATGGGTGTGAAATATTTTTGACGGTGGACACTGGATCTAAATACACCATAATTTCTAAAAGCTTGTTTGAGGAACTATAGAGTAGCAAAAAGTTATTGTCTAAAGATATTTCCGCAGGTGGTTACCAAGGCAAATCCATTGATATATTGGGGTATTTTGATGCTGACAACAAGTTTTCTGGCAGAGAAATCTGAGGTAAGGTATATGTGGTAGAGCAAGGTCCGCACATCCTAGGGTGGGTGCTCAATATGATTTAGGGATCATAGTTAATCCCAGAGCACCCACACAGGTTATGGCATAGGAGATAAAGGAGTTGAGAATATATTGATGGATGCTGTAGGTATGTTTAGAGAAGAACTAGGGCAGCTTAAAGGTTATGTGTATCACATTCTTTTAAAGAAAGATGCCATACCTGTGCAACATAAGGTCAGGAGGGTGTGGTGAGAGAGGATGTGACAAATCTCATCAGGGAAATGCCAGATTCCGGAGTGATTGAACCAGTGAAGGCATCTCCCTGGCTGTCTCCCGTTGAAGGACTGGGTTCTTTAAGACCCAGCGGTGCCAGGGGACAACACCTGAAACCTTCGTGGGTAACCTGCTCCAGCGTACGAATGACAGAGACACGGGACACTTCCTTCGGCGTCAAAGATTCAAGGTTTATTTGCTGCAGGGAAACACAGAGATCACGGAAGTACAACGAGTGTAGTTCAGGGAGACTGCTTCAAATTGGTTCTGTGGATCGCTCCTTTTATACACGATTTTCCCATAGGTTTGCATAGCAGACAAAGGTTTACAACCCGGTTCCCACAATTATCCCCGAGAGGGGTCGCTTTGGTCACTTTGATACTCATAAGGTCCGGAACATAAGTGCGGAAACATTTGGCGGTTCCCAACTGTAAAAACCCATCTTCCCACCATTAGTACATTCCAATCAGCAGTAAAACAGATCGAAAAAGGAACAAGGACAGGTGCAGAGGAAGATGGAAACAGTGGGTAGATTGGAAAGGGTGTAAAAGGGGAGGTATCGGGAAACACGAGCTACAGGCATCAAAGGGACGTGCCTAATGAGATGCACGGCTGAGACAATAAACCAGCACGGCGAGATGAGCCTCGAGCGGGGCCATCTGCCTTACAGTATCATCCCCCTCATCATAAAGACACTTACAAAGGACATGTGTCTTCCGCAAATATCTTGGGAGTCCCAGGGTCGCGAAGCGGACAACGTCCGTTCGCTGGCTACTTGAGGGCAAGAGACAAAATGGATGCCGTATCTAAGATGGAACCCGTGGGTACAGATAAGAAACCCACGTAGCAAACGAACGGTTTAAGTTAGCACAGCGAAACTGCGCACACTTACTAAACTCGTCATTTGCGGTTCGTAGATACCAGACTCGACCATATTCGTGCGAGTCGAAAACATCACTTACAATTGTCACGGAACCTCAGACGCTCCTTTTGCCCTCATGTAGGCAAGCACTAGTCGGAATCATACTCGATATTCATCAGACCATCTAGATGTTGCTGTAGCATAGCTCTGTCCAACCGAGTTCCATTGGTAACAGGCGGCTGTCTCCTACACGTTGTAGCGCAGAGGACACATAAGGCAGGACCGCACTGCACACAAAGGCAACACGTGAACAGGAACGCCACAACAACTCCGATGATCATCAGAATCTTCCAACCCCAAGTCGACATCAGGCCCCAAAACCACCCAAGTAGCGTCCAATCCCCTACATCCACGTGTATGGATTCGGAGATCTTATGCAACTTCGAGATGGCTTGATAAACAGTCGGAGCGTTATCAGGAATGAAAATACAGCAGCTCGAATGGATCCTTGGGAACTATACGGTAAAACCAGATATGGAATTCCCTTATCCGTAGTGTGTGGCATCAACCCACACACCCAACAATTAGTAGTGTTAACCACTAACTGATGCTGGTGAAGGAGCTGAATAAAGGAATTGTTGCGGAATTCTGCACGTCTAACCTGTTCGTGTTCGGGTAAGAAGTGAAAAGAATGGGGGGATGCAGCAGTAGTAGATTGAGGATTAGAGGTAGGAGTAGGTATAGCAGGAGATAAGAAACAAGACATCATGTAATACACCCCACCCGCCAATAATGCAGAAACAGTCAAAAGTAATACGAATATTTGGAACATAAAACATTTGGTACGACTAAGTTGTTGCAACTTGAACCTTTGCGCCTGAGCTCCTTCCAAGTCCATCAGCTTCGAAAATGCCATTCCCTACGACCGTCCGCAACGTTTCTTGACGCACTTCGTTCTGTGTAGCAGTAGTCAATCCCTAGGAGTTCCCAGGAACCGACGGTCTTTAACCTAGTGTCAAGACCTACTAACCAGAAGGAAGTACACGCGCGGCCCTACGGCCTTTGTTCACAATTATGTGTATGCAAAAGTGTCTCTCAGCTGTGGAAGCAAAAATATGAGGAACGAAACTCAATGTATATATACAAAAATAATTACAGTGATACGAGTGTTCAAACTGATCGTGGACAACGGGATAATGCAATTGTCAAGGGACAAAACAGGATCTTTTATTAGTCTTTAGTGCTGGATCGCAAAAAGTATCGGGTTTTCCCAGAACGTGTCTGTTCGTCAAACAAAGGATCCGTTGAAGAGACAGCGTTCTGTTGATCAGTTGAATGTTCTGGTCTTGAGTCTTTTGATGACAAATGTTCAACAGTGTCTTTATGCTGCACTGAGGATTCTCCGACAGGTTGTGCGTCGCTGAAAGGTACAAACACCGGCAATCCTTCGGTTTCAGTTGATGCAATGCCTCTCCTCACCCACGAGTCTGCTGGCAACGGAATAGGGACTTTTTTGGTATGGGTGGCATGCACCCAGTTTTTCCGACCTTCTAGACGAACTGCAGTTCTCGTGGCAAGGAGGACCTGGTAGGGTCCAGTGAATCTTGGCTCCAAGTTCTTCTTGCGCGAAAAATTGCGCGTCACCACCCAGTCTCCGGGCTGGAGCTGGTGGCCTGGACCCTCCGTCTGCGTCGGTAATGCTTCGTAAACCTGTTGGTGAATTAACCTCAGTTTAGCAGTCAAGTCATGAAGATAATCGATCAACATTGGATACTCAAGATCACAGAACACACCCGGTCTAGGGACCCCCCAAACATTTGCAGGACGACCGAACACTATTTCATAGGGACTGAGCCCTACTCGGGAGTGTACAGTTGCCCTTGTTGACAATAATGCTAAGGGTAAAGCGTCAGGCCACGAGAGACCAGTCGTAGCCTGAATCTTTGCTAGCTTTAGTTTAAGGGTGCCATTGTACCCTTCAACCAGACCAGCTGACTGGGGGTGATTGGCGCTATGGAATTTCTGATTAATTCCAAGGCCCTTACACACACTCTTCATCACACTCCCCACAAACTCACTTCCGTTATCGGACCACACAACTCTAGGCATTCCATACCGAGGAAAGTATTCCTTCAGTAGGATTTTCGCAGTTGACAAGGCAGTGTTGTCCTTAAGAGGGTAGGCTTCAATCCATCGGGAGAACGCGCAAACCACAACTAAAACGTATTTCAGGTTATTGCATCGCTCCATATGGATGAAGTCTAATTGGATCACCTCAAAGGGACATGAAGGGGGAGCAAAACTACCAGGAGGAGTTGGGGTTCCCTTACCAGGATTGTACAACATACATACCATACAATTCTTAACCAATCGTTCAGCACATTTTGTGATACCATCATTCTTCCACACAGGAGACAACAACTTGCAAATACCTTTCGCGCTAATATGTGCTAACCCATGCGCCATAGTCACAACAGCCAGCACATACGCATCAGGCAACATCCATCTTTTCTGATCCGATAAGTCAATCCAACAACCATTCGCATCCAACTTTCCCATACTTTCTTTCCACTTCATCTTTTCAGTCTCGGTGGCCTCATTCTGAATCGCTTTCACACTCTCGATAGTGTCCTCACACATACTCGATTCTGTAGGCCACCTAACCGAACTCGTCACGTACATTCGAGTGCTAAGGTTCCGGGCAGTCTCCTTAGCAGTCTCATCCGCAAACGCATTACCACGACCAACATCATCCGTCACCTTACGATGCGCACTACATTTAACAATCGCCACTTGCTTAGGCAACGTAAGTGCATCCAAAATATCATTCACAAGCTGACCATGCTGAATCTTCGTACCATGCGATGTTAGAAAACCTCTCTCTCTCCACAACCGTCCAAAACTATGTGCGACGCCAAAGGCATATTGGCTGTCGGTAAACACATTCACACGTTTCCCTTTCGCTAACACACACGCTCTGGTGAGAGCGATCAGTTCTGCAGCTTGGGCAGAATTCTGATTTAATCTTGCAGTCTCAGCAACAGTATTCAACGTTACAACAGCATATGCAGTAGTCACATCGCCATTCGGTAATTTAAAACATGAACCATCCACATACAGCGTTCCATCTGGGTCTTCCAAAGGAGTGTTTTTAAGGTCCACTCGACCTTTTGTTTCCTCTTCTGTCCTCAAATAACAGTCATGTTCTGTTATTTCATCTGACTCTGAGCTAATTGGTAACAAAGTCGCCGGATTCAGGACATTACAACGTTTTATCTGAATGTGGCTTGCCAGCAGCGTCAACTCGTACCCAGACAATCTCGCACTCGTCAAGTGCTGAGTTTTCGTACGATTTAAAAGAGTGTCGACTGCATGCGGAACCATCACCGTAAGCATATTATCCATGACCAATCCTGCTGATTGTCGGATGGACACCGCAGCTGCCGCTGTTGCTCTCAAACAACTCGGCAATGCTCTAGCTACCGGGTCCAAGGTCGAGGAAAAATATGCACATGGACGTTGCTTACCACCAAAAGGTTGCGTTAAGACACTCAACGCACAACCTTCCCTCTCGTGAACATATAATGTAAACAGCTTGCTATAGTCAGGAGTACCTAACACAGGAGCCGAACACAATGAATCACGTAATTCAGAAAAACTTTTCTGACATTCCTCCGTCCATGGTAAAGGAGTTGAAACATCCTTGCACGTAAGAGCTACCAATGGTTTCGCTAACAATGAAAAATTTGGAATCCATTGCCTGCAGTACGACGTGATACCTAGAAAGGCACGCACATCTCTTTGGGTTGTTGGCACAGCCATTCGTGCAATTGCTGCAATTCTCTCTGGGGTCAACCGCCTTCCCTCCTTTGACAATAAGTGACCTAGATAGGTTACTTCTTGACAACAATATTGGAGTTTAGAAGGTGACACCTTGTGATTTAACTCGCAGAGATGTTGCAGCAGCGACACCGTAGCAATTTTGCAAATGTCCTGAGTATCAGCAGCTACCAATAAGTCATCGACGTATTGGATTAAGGCCGCACCAGCCGGCAACCTAAACGCATCCAGTTGACCCTTCAAGGCTTGACTGTAAATCGATGGACTTTCACAGTAGCCCTGAGGAGCGCGTTTGAACCGGAAGCTGCGTCCACCAAGAGAGAAACCGAAAAGGTCCCTACTCTCTTCTGCAATGGGAATGCTGAAGAACGCATTCTTCAAATCAATCACCGAAAACCAAGATGCAGAAGCTGGAATCAGAGTCAGTAGTGCCGTGATGTCAGGCACAACGGGGAACTGAGGAATCACAATTTTATTCACCTCCCGTAAATCGATAACAAAACGATAAACAGGTGGTATCGAAGGATCAGTACGTTTAAGAATGGGCAGTACAGGGCTGTTGCACACGTTTCCCTGTGTTTCCTCAATAACGTCTTTCTCGATCAAATCATAGATGATCGCTAACAATGCTCGTTCACCATCAAGAGAGATACGATACTGGGGAATACGTGGCAACCGTACATTAGATTTCAACTGAACAACATAAGGGGAGATATCAAGCAGGCCCACGTCATTGGAACCTGTTGCCCACAAAGATGCAGGAAGAGAACTCAATTCCGGTGGAAGCTTATCGAGAGACAAGTACATAGGGGAGACAACCCTCTCTCCCAACGTAAGCTTTACACCCGCAGGGGAACAATACAGAGTCGCATACAAACGTTTAAGCAAATCCAGACCCAAAAGATTTTCACCACAGCCCGTGGTCAAAATCAACGGAGCTTCTAGCTCACGAGGCCCAATTGTAAGGGGCAGAGGGCGCGAAACTGGATTGCTAATGGGGGCGCCAGAGAATCCAACGGAAACATTTGTTAAGCCAGACAAAGGTGCGCCAGGGAGTTTCGAATGCTTTATGGAACTTTTCGCTGCACCAGTGTCCAACAGAAAAGGCTCAACGACGCCCGATGTAGCAACTGCGACGTAAGGCCCTCTCTGATCAACCGGAACTGATACCACTCCCTCTCCTTGTCCATGGCTGTCCTAGTAATTACTGTCGTCAGTTCCCTGATCGACGTAATAATCATCTACATTGTACTGCGCAGATCGTCCTTGCGATGATCCACGTTGATCAAAACAATTATCGGAATTTGATGAGTTATCTGAACTGTCATTCTGAGCACCACGACCCCTACCGCGTGACGTCTGCTGTGAACCACCACGACCTCCTCTAGATGAATTACCACTATTACGATCGCTTAGAACAGGACAATTGAATTTGATATGACCCTCCTGTCTACAATAGGCACATTGATTGTACCCTAACGAAGATCTTTGGGAAGAGGAGTCATTACGAGATTGTGATCGGTTCGATTGCGGCTGCGATCTATTTTGTTGCGAAGCATTCTGATTCGAACGTGGAGGATAGGCCTGCTGTAACAACACTTTAGTTTTGAGTTCTTTCGTCTTTTTATCAACACAGTCGTTCTCTTCTTTCTCTCTATTCTCATAATACTGTGCCGTAGCCAATATTTGAGCCGAAGTAGAAACGGCCCACGCACTTTCTGAATTCTTTAATTTATTGCTCAAATCGGGCAATAAGTTTGAAACGAATTTGTCCACAAACAACCGTTGACCACCCTCCGTGCTCATATCCTGGCCACTATGGTCGATGAATGCCTCCTCGAATCTCGTAAAGAAGTCGGAGACACTCTCGTCCTTCTTCTGTCTACAAGCTGACAATTTGTCCCAATTCACTCTCATAGCTGGCATAAGAGTTTTCATTAACGCGATTATTCTTTGAGGGAGAGCAGTAATGAGTTGTTCAGGCTTAGCCCCACCAACTTGTCGCGTATCGGCCGCAATAAGAGCAGCCCAATCACCACCTAATTCATTTGGATGATTCTCCTGACGAATCTTAGCCCATACCGGTTGAGGCACAACATTGCCGAACAACATGTCGATATCGGCAAGATTCATTATCGTAGCGTCTACGAGCTGCGATAATTCTTTATAGTACCCTGCAGGATTTTTGCGAGGGTCAGGCAAAGATTGCTTTACCTGTAACACTTCTGATCGTTTCCATGGGAGATGTATCCATACTCTCTGGAAATGTGGCAGAATAATAGGATTAGCATTAGCATCACCTGGCATCCATACTGGTGGAACTTCACGCATAGGAAATTGACCAGACTCATCTGGCTGTCTTTCAACGTCCTCAACAAACAAGGCTTGAGGTATAGGAGTGGGACGGAAAGATAGCAACCGTTCAACCGCACGTCGAACGTTGGTATCCACTATCAGTCCAGTCGAGAACTGAAGCTGCAAATCAGACAAAGTGGTCAGCACCTCGTCAGGTGCGTCGGCCGATATCTGATCACGAAGAACCTTACACATTTCTTCGAACACGAATCTTTGGGTTGGTATATTGAATTGACAAAACGTGTCGAGCACAATACGTGGTGGATTTCTAAGGGGATGCATCATCCAACCCATCGCCATATTATATAGCGAAGCGCGTTCCCTGTTACCTGGAAGCTGACTACGTCTCTGAGGACCATCGGAACCAGCGGACCCAAGAACAGGTCCGAGCGAATGGAAGAAGCTAGCCGCAAGAGGAGAAGTACGACTACGAGTAGAGGGAGAAGTATAGGACACAGGACTAACAAGCGAAGGAGTAGAGACAGAAGCAACAGCAGGAGTTAACAGAGCAGGAGCAGTAGCGGGAGCAGGAGTATGTGGAAGCGGAGGAGCAGTAGGGATAGCAACAGGCAAAGGAGCAGGAACAGTCGGAAGAACGGGTGCAGGTTGAGGAACAGGTGGAGGAAGAATAGGTGGAAGAATAGGTACAGGGGGGACCACAGGAGCTGCGGCACCCTGTACGTACGGAGGTGGCGACTTCATGAGATAAGACATTAAAGGATCCTCAACTGCTTCTTCCTTCTTTTCCGACTCCGTAGGGAAAGCAGGATAGCATTTATCTATAGTCATACGCTGTAATCTATCAAACACTTCCTTTTCCTTAACCTCCTTATCACGCTGAAATTGCTCTGCTTTCTTTACAATGGTAGCAACACCATCTCTCTGATTTCGTTTAGTCTGTCTGATTTCTTTCTGTCGGGCTTCTTTACGCCACAACCGAAAGGCATCAAACATGCCGGCCTTGACTTTTTCTCAAACAATTTAGCCTCTAAGTTATCTAGGATCGGGGTCTCAAAGCTACCATGAGGTGGCCAACTAAGGACACCGTCCTTCTTAGTATAGCGAATCCAATAATCATTAAAAGTAATCGGGCCTAGCCCATGTTTACTGTACAGTTCATAAGTCGGAGTTCCAACCGGAGGTATCGGACACGAATCCTCCAGTCGGGAATCCGCACCACAACGTCTGAAACAACTAAACAAAGTACTACGACCAGGCATCTTGCACACTAGTCGAGTTTCACAAACTTCAAGAGTTACGGGATTTACCAAGTCCCAGCAAAAGCAAAAACCCTCGGTTTTTGGCGGCTGCAGTCGTCAAACAACACAACAAAGTACCAAGAACTACAAATGCAATGGAACCATGCAACCACTAAGCAACCACAACCAAGAACTCTGGGAGCGACCCACAAATACTTAACTCAAAGATCGATGGCGTCACCAGGAAGGCCCGTCAATCGTCTCGCTATACCAAGGTCTACGCCAGGCGCCAAAACAGGTCTACAGTCAGGGCAGCAGTCCGTCGCAGCCGTCAGGAGGCGGGAATCTTCGCGGGAAAAGTCTTGTTTCGACAACAGGATCGATGAAGCGGAGTGCACCTTCCCTCGGAGATTTCACACGAAGTTCCTCACGATCGTCGGGCTTGGACCGGTACCACTGATGCAGCCCCACGTTGGGCGCCAACTGAAGGACTGGGTTCTTTAAGACCCAGCGGTGCCAGGGGACAACACCTGAAACCTTTGTGGGTAACCTGCTCCGGCGTACGAATGACAGAGACACGGGACACTTCCTTCGGCGTCAAAGATTCAAGGTTTATTTGCTGCAGGGAAACACAGAGATCACGGAAGTACAACGAGTGTAGTTCAGGGAGACTGCTTCAAATTGGTTCTGTGGATCGCTCCTTTTATACACAATTTTCCCATAGGTTTGCATAGCAGACAAAGGTTTACAACCCGGTTCCCACAATTATCCCCGAGAGGGGTCGCTTTGGTCACTTTGATACTCATAAGGTCCGGAACATAAGTGCGGAAACATTTGGCGGTTCCCAACTGTAAAAACCCATCTTCCCACCATTAGTACATTCCAATCAGCAGTAAAACAGATCAAAAAAGGAACAAGGACAGGTGCAGAGGAAGATGGAAACAGTGGGTAGATTGGAAAGGGTGTAAAAGGGGAGGTATCGGGAAACACGAGCTACAGGCATCAAAGGGACGTGCCTAATGAGATGCACGGCTGAGACAATAAACCAGCACGGCGAGATGAGCCTCGAGCGGGGCCATCTGCCTTACAGTATCATCCCCCTCATCATAAAGACACTTACAAAGGACATGTGTCTTCCGCAAATATCTTGGGAGTCCCAGGGTCGCGAAGCGGACAACGTCCGTTCGCTGGCTACTTGAGGGCAAGAGACAAAATGGATGCCGTATCTAAGATGGAACCCGTGGGTACAGATAAGAAACCCACGTAGCAAACGAACGGTTTAAGTTAGCACAGCGAAACTGCGCACACTTACTAAACTCGTCATTTGCGGTTCGTAGATACCAGACTCGACCATATTCGTGCGAGTCGAAAACATCACTTACAATTGTCACGGAACCTCACCGTGGTGCTTTGGTTAGGGGAAAGCGGTGTTACCGCTTTCAAAGATGGTGTGCACTATAATACATAGACCATGGAGGTCTTACTCCATTTTGTTCTTTTTCAATAAAGATTTCTCCAAATTGAAGTAGTTTCAAACCATAGTATTTATTTACTGATTTTTATCTCTTTTCATTCTTCGAAACATTCGTTTTCTGATTCTCACATCATCATAATTCACATTTTATATCCACCC
This sequence comes from Lissotriton vulgaris, assembly GCF_964263255.1. NCBI lineage: Eukaryota > Metazoa > Chordata > Amphibia > Caudata > Salamandridae > Lissotriton > Lissotriton vulgaris. Next base: position 35,199 of record NW_028248679.1, read on the forward strand.
AATGCATTTCTGGTCATAATGGACCCTTCCTCAGGGGTCTAAATGAAAACAAACAAGGAAATATTATGAGCCGTCCAGCCTGATAATATAACACAAGGTGCATTGCATTTAAATTATTAACATACTGAACCCAATACTACTGCTGATACAAAACTGATGTAACTGTAAACGTGATATCTCACATTCATGGCCAACTAAGATCTCTGCCCAATGATTAAAACATGAACCAAACATGACCAGTACTATAAAACTCATGGTTGAGCAAAAAATGTAAATGTAAAAGCTCATTCGTTTTTGCATGACGCTATGTTAAGCTGCTGAGGTTACAAATGACTGTCCAGTACGAATCACTCTGACACTTGTGAATACCAACTCTAGTATCTAAACTCTAACGCTTAATTAAAAAAAAAAAAGCTAACATTTTGCTCATGTAAAGAGGCATGATTGCAGCGCGCTGGGTTTTTGGCACATAACGCTAACTATCAAGTTAATGCGAGGACATTTTACTTACGAAAATGCAAAATTCCAACGTGTCGCGTTTGTTAACCAATAGATACTCGGCTAACTGGCCCTAGGGCCCTGAAACTTAAATACGCGCTCTGATTGGCTTAGATTGCGATCACGTGATCGCGGTAAAAAAATAAAATTCGGACAGCATTGAATGTAATAAATGCGCATATTATCCCTTCACAAGTGTATTTCTTCATTCAAAACCATTTATCTAGATAAAATTACGCTAGATTCTATTAAGCACATCCTCTCTGACAAAATAATTTTTTCGAGTTGGCATGAATCAGTCGAAGCTTAAATGCTATTAATTCACAATTAAACGTTCTGAAGTCTGTACAAACCAAAAAATAAACTCATTAACAAAACAACAATGTTACTGGTCACATAAAGATATTATGAATTACAGTTTGGTCGGCCATCTTGGAATGGGTTAAAGGGGCCGCAGTTGAACACAGGAAACCAAAGTCCACTATCCTAAACATTAATTATAGGAAACACGATAATTCAATCCTATCATTTAAACCCTGTGGTTGCAGACTGTCCATTTTGCGGATCAAAAAATATTCAGCTCTTAATCTCTGTTTATGCGAGTCACTGTCCGGTTGTGGTTTGATTACTTCTAGTATGGTGAATCTTAACTGTGCCGGATGGACTATTAGTAAGTTTATCTTCCGTGGTCATCACAAAGAAGGCCGATGGGAAATTTAGATTTTGCGTGGATTTGAGATCATTGAATCAGTGTGTGGGGGCCGACACGTTCCCTCTACCGAATATTAGTGAACTGGTGACCACCCTAAAAGACGTCAAATTATTTTCTAAACTCAATCTTAAGAGCGCATATCACCAGATTAAACTGCACAATGACTCTAAACACCTCACCACGTTCATTATCCCTGAAGGAACCTTTCAATTCAAGCATATGCCTTTTGAATTAACATCAGCTGCTAGTGTCTTCCAGGGCATGGATACTGACATTTTTAAAGGGATCAAACATACTATTTATTTCCAAGACGATATCTTAATTTTTGGTAAATCTGTGGAGGAGCACAAAGTAATATTAAAAACTGGTTTTGGAAAAATTGTCTGATGTGGGTCTAACTCTTTGCAAAGAGAAATGTACATTTTTGGGAGAGCAAATTGAATATCTAGGCTGCACCATAAGCACATGTGGAGTTAGACCCAAAAATAATATATGCAGTGCCATTGATCTGGCGCCTCCTCCCTTAGACAAAGATCAATTAAGGTCATTTATGGGCTTATTCGAATATTATGCTAAGTTTGTTAAAAATAATTCTGACAAAACTGCTTGTTTGAGGGGGTTTACTAAAAAACGGAGTGAGTTTCGTGTGGGGCGCACAATATCAGGAATGCTTTGATAACATAAAAAGAGAGATTTGTGAGGCCAATGTTTTAACTCCCTTTGATGTGAATCATAAGTCTATTATCACAGTAGATGCCAGTGCTTCGGGTTTAGGAGCCATGTTGTCACAGAGAAATGCAGGGTCTGAGGGAATTGTAGCTTTTGTGTCTAGGACGTTGACCCAAGCTGGAAAAAAATTACTCTGTCATTGAGAGAGAGGCTCTTGCGGCATCTTGGGGGGTGGAATATTTCCGCACTTATTTGTGGGATACTAGGTTTTTACTACGTACAGACCACAAACGTTTGATCTCCTGGAGGTACTGAAAAGGGCTCTGCAAGTCTGGCGAAATTGACGTCCAAACTTCAAGAATATCAGTATTTGGTGGAAGACATTCATGGCTGGAGGAATGTGCAGGCAGACTGTTTGTCTAGAATGTCTGTCAATTGGAAGGTGGTTTATGGGCCTGCAATAATCTATAAGGAAGAAGACATTGCTGTAGCCTCAGTGGAAGATGCGTTTTTGTGGGAGAAGGTGCATTTAATGCTGCCAAATGGATGCGAGAAATGCAGGTTGATGACACCCTGCATGTAGTTGTAAATATGTTAAACGTGGGTTCTAGGAGAGAGAGTTGCGTCTCTGTTTCTGTTCGACCCTACTTTAAAATTTTGGATGAGCTGTCTGTGTGTGGAAAATGTGTTTTGATGAGGGGCGAGAAGTTTGTCCCTCCTTTTGGTCTTAAGAAGACTCTAGCACATAAGGGTCATCTAGGTCAAACGTTGACTTAACGTCATTTGAAAACCATTTTTGGTGGCCCGGTTTGTATGGACAGGTGGTCAGTTGGGTGGAAAGGTGCCTGGTGTGCAAAGAAAGCGAAAAAAGATTGAAGGTGGGCAGTAATTCAGGAACAGGTCATATTGAGAATCCTGGGGTGGCTTAGCATAGTATATGTCTGGATTTCCTTGGTCCCATGGGAGAACTGAATGAAAGGGACAGGTTTGGCATTGTTGTAGTTGATGTTTTTTCAAAGTGGTTAAGCGTCAAATTTGTAAGAGATGTTACCACTGAGAGTACTATCAAGTGTTTAGGAGAATTATTTAGAGATGAGAGTATTCCATCTGTTCTTATCACGGATAATGGCACCCAATTGGTCTCGTGAGAAATGCAGGCCTTTTTGAAAGATTGTGGTGTTGCACATCACCGCACTTTATTGTGCAACCCGCAAAGGAATTCCCTATGTGAGAGGGCCAACAGAGTTGTGAAAGGAATCATCCAGATGGCTACTGCCAATGGTTGTGTTGTGCGTAAAATGGTGGATGAAATGATATGGGCCTACCGTACCACCAGACAAGGCGATGGGGCAAAATCTCCATTTGAGTTGATGAGGGGGAGAGCCCCTGGCTCCAATTTGGTTCCTGCATTGATGAGGGAATTGGTGGCTTTGGGTGGAATTTCCTCAGAGTCTCAGGAACATTCGGGTAACCCCAGTTGCATCAAGGTGGGTGACTTAGTAAAGGTGACAGGTGGAAGAATTGGTAGAGGTCTTTCCAAGTTCAAGGGACGTTACACAGTCAGTAAAGTTTTAGATCACTGAGTAATTTAGTAAAATGGTGAAAAATTACATTTTTGACGTGTAGCTCTGTACCAAATGTGTGGGGAAAATAACAGCGAGGAAAGTCGTCCCAGCATTGGTTATGTTCCAACCCAAGAACCAGAAGTTGTTGCCAGTCCATTCCTATCTGGAGCCACTATTGGGGGTGGTGACTCTTTGGTGCATGTGTCTGGGCTTTCAAGGGGGCTGTGTACTTCTCAAACGAGTGGTTCCATATATGGTTCTGAGGGTTCCAGTGTTTCCAGAACTGTAAGAAGATGCACACCGCCTTCTTATCTCAAGGACTTTGTGTATACATTTGTACTACTCTGTACCATGGTTTTTGTCTTCTCTCGTTTCCATCTTTTCTTTTTCCTTTTTTCGCTTTCCCTTTTCTTCTGTTTATTGGGCAGGGGGAAGATGTGTAGGTCTAGTGCATTACGGTCTAGTGTTTCCAGAATGTACTGGTTAAAGTGTTCCATGTATTTGTTCAAAGCTGAGCGTTCTCCCCTTCGCCAGTTGTTTCCTGACCAACCCAGAGGAGCCTACCTGTGCCCTCTGCCACTTCTGTTTACCACAAAGGACGGTTGCGCTCTAAAAGGACTGCCACTCTGCTGGACTGCCGCCCTAAACTGCTGCCTGCTGTTCTGACCTGACCTCTTGCCTGGGTGAGAAGGACTGGACCTGCAACCTGTATCCAGGAACACCAGAGTGACTCCAAGTGCTAGTCTCTTGAAACCAGCACCCGGACTCTGCAACTGTGAGTCACACCCTGCCAAGTGGTGCCACCCCAGGCATGGTCCCTTGGAAGTGTGCCTAACGGTGCTCTGCCAGCCCATATGTGGAACCAGCAGAACCAATGCATCTCCTCTGCAGTGGGATGCAACCCCAAGCAGAACCAACACATCGCCTCTGCTGTGTGGATATTCCCAACGCAAGTCTTCGCATCGCAGCTCCTGGAATGCGATGCATGCCCTTGAATGCGCAGTGCATAATTAATGCGGGGCTTCACATCACAAGCCCTACTCAACAGGATCATCGACGATGACTCAGGAACTTTCACCACAGCCCCGCAGCTCCTGAGTACGGATGCATCCTCAAAGCGGGACTCAGTACACAGTATTTTTGGGATTCTGCTGGCATAGCTGGGTCCCTGTCGCCGGCCTGCACTCCATCGCAATCAGCCTGAACGTATGGCTTTGTCCCGTTCTAGCATAACCAGATATCCACAGTTGACGCTTTGCACTTTTTTGCACTATTTTCACTTAAATCTTCAAAACTGCATATCTCCTGTTCCACTGTTTGGATTTCTGTCATTTTAGTCCTGCCTTATTAATTAGAAACACTGTATTTTTATGATCCATGGTGGGATTATTTTTGAGGTGTGTTTTCACTGCGATAGGATTTGAAGTGTTGCACAGATACTTCACAAATTGCCTCTGAGGTAAACCCGACTGCTCTATTCCAAGCAACCAGATGGTTGAGCATGGGTTAATTTAGGGTTGCTTGTCACTTCAAGGACTTCAAGTGACAAGGATTTGCTTTCTGCTCAAGTAGGGTTTCAACCCCTCAACCAGTAACCTATTTCCTTACAGGGTCTCATATAAAATCTTGAATTTGGTTCAATCACAATGCAAGAAGCCACTGAACCCAGAGGCAATGTGATTTAATGAGCTGTCGGATTTTGGAGACCTCTTGAGAAGTTGGCATTTTTCTCTGAAGGCTGATATTCTGTCTCCAAAAGTTAGAGCAAATTTCACACCAAATAGGAGCACCTTGAATTCATAGTGCTTTCCACAAATTACGAAGCAGAACACATTCTAAGTGTGTGGTATAAAGAGGGCTGTGGGGTATTCATCCTGTAGATCTTTTGCCTTCGTGCCATCCTCTGGTTGTTTTGTAATTTCAACAGCAGCATCATTTCAGCAAGAGGGCATTGCAGGATTCTTACATCAGAACTACTACAACTGTAAGGGAAAACAAAAGAATACATACATGGAAAAAGAGATGTACAAGGCCTGATTTAGAATGGTTGTGAGGATTCACGTTCTGAAGAAGCAGTTCTAGTTTTTATTAGCCTTGGAAGATGAGGTGGGTGTTGCACGATGGAGCTGTTAGTAGTAATGAGGATGTCGGATTGTACTGAATGGATGGATCTTCCAGAGAAGCATTAGTTGAACAAATTGCATAGCTAAATGAGTCTTAATTATCTGCCCATTAAGTTAGAGACAAAGTGATTTTGGATTCAATCTGCTGTTGAATTAGATTAGAAGTCAGCTAGTCTCTTTTTGTAGTTACCTTTTTTGACTTAGACACGATTTCACAATTCTTGAGAGCAAAGTAGGCATTGCAAGGTAAGAGGAAGGACACATTTTTAATGTACATAACAATAACTTAAGCACCTGCACCAGCAGCTCCTGAGATGCTGGCTGGAGATATATGGGACAGCAGTGTAGAAATACCATGAGTCGCCATAAAAAGGGCTCATGGGTCCCGGGTTGTGGCATTCTGCGTGTGCATAGGCAGATGTGATGTTATAGAAAGATTAATGGTGAGTCAGACATGTTTACCTTGCTCACATGAGGGAGGAAGATTGTGGAGGCCTGGTTTTATTTTCTTCTGAGCTTTGAAGAAATAATCCTGATGCCTACGGTGACTAAAACTGTGAAACACATCGAGCCTACCGGACACAATGAGCTGAAGCTTGAGAGCCCCGTGATGACGTACAGTATGTCTGTCAACTTAGCTGTGACAGCCCAATATTTGTACTTCCTCACCTGTTCATCCTGTGCCCTAAAACTGCCTCTCCTCTTGTTAGGAGGTTTAGCACGTTCTCTCATGCCTCTATGAAGAGGTGGAATAATTTAAGCTAGGGTTGGTATGACATCTCTTAGAAGATTCATACTGCAATAACAGTGGCAATGTGTGCAAGGGCGAAATTCCAAACAATGATGGGCTGTTTGGAATTTTACCTGTATGGCGGTCAGGTAACAAAAACAGTTAGCAAAATTATGTTACTTGTTCTTTTTCAGCAACGGTGTAAAGACAACTTAACTTCAGAAGATAAGGACAAACTATACGACACAATGGAGTGGGACGCTCATGATTTGAAGAGTGTAAGGATTTGGTATTGGGAGAAGGCTGCCAATTAACAAACAGTACAATAACCGTTGTAACAGAAGGATGAAACTAACAAGCATTGGCAGAGCCAATATGTCTCACTTTGCTAAGGCATGCTGCCAGTATAGGCTTTTCCAATGTTTGTAGAATTGTGATAATGCATTGGCAAAGTCAACATCAACTGGTGGCCATCTTGGATTCTTATTTGTTTACTTCCAAGATGGCTGTGATGCTACATGTAGATGCAACAGTGAGACTGTCTTGGAAGTGTACAAAATACCATGGTCATCCATCCTATTTGCTTATGGAAAGTTTGCAACATAATGCTATAAGCACTGGTTAAGCCAACAGCTGAAGCAGTGACTGGTGGTCAGCACTGAGGAGAGAGCAAGACCCTGATCAGCATCAATGCATTGTGTCAGCTGAGGGAGAGAGCAGTACAAAGGCAGCGTTTGTGTGTGGGGCAGAAATACAAATGATGGCAGAGAGAAGAGGTGAGAGACCAATGAAGACACAAGACATGCATTACCATTGAGAGCTAAAACTCAAATGCCACAAAAACATGGAGAAAGAAAAACAGTTCTCTGACGTTAACAGTGGAAGGATACGGTCAACCCATTTAAAAGCATGGATAAACTAAATGTTCCAAGCATAAGATAAATATAGGGTCAGCTGGGGAAAACGTAGAATCAGGAACAGGATCATTTAAAAAGGTCAATCATGACAAAGGGGCAAAAGCATAGCGCACTCACAAGAATATGTTAAAGCATTGGTCACCATGTGGTCTGTAGAAAGACTGCAAAAATTGGAAATCCCGTTGATTTATTACTACTGATGCTGGTCACAGAGGTGATCAATGATGGAAGATACGACACCTGATGGCAGGGTACCATGGAAGGTTTGAAACTCAAAGTTTGAAGTTCAGCTGTTTGGCTTCTGGCCAACTCTATTTTGCATGTTTGGAGAATATTTTTGTCTTGCAGAAGAAGACCCCGGTATCTTTTGTATTGAATACTACAAGCCTGTATAACAGCTTGGTGCTGTGATAAACTCAAAGAAGGGAATCTGTACACAAAACTTTGGATATTTGGAAGTAATGCTCATCCAAGATTGGGCATACTATTTAGATATGTGCTCCCGTTTATAAGCACATCAAAGTGTGCTGCAAAGAAGTTAAACATTGTTTTCTTCAGATTGCAGGTGGCTTTGATCAAAGACGTTGATCAAAGACGTTTATGTATTGTATTGTAATGAATTTATAGAACCTTAACTATCCCGATGAGGTGTTAAAGCACTTCACTCTGTGCAGCGTGCTTCTCCAGAACCCAAGGTTAGTGGTTAATGCAATGATTCTTAAGAATACATCTGTGCTCTCAAGAAAACCATTCCATGCATTTAGTTCAGTTTCTTTGGGGTGAATTAAATTAATAAGGAGTTAGGTGTGATCATTTGGGGGGTATGAGTTCATGCATAGGTGGCAGAGGGGGCTAAGTATTGTATGAGGAGATTGTTGAAATTCCGGAATGAAACCACTTCAAATTGCAGAAATACAATAATGAAGATTGAGGTAACCATGCAAGTCACTTAAAGTAGACTGTGCTGTGAGAGAAGGCTTGAAAGTAAGGAGAGGTTTATTCAAAAGAAAGGAAGAGGGGAGTTTTTCTTGCAGGGTTTTAGGAATAGCATACAATCTGAGGATGCAAAACGGTAGAAAGAAACATGATTGTGTGGAATAGTTTTTCGGGTTTATATTTTGTGCATTAATAAGGAGGCCCAATATGCTTTTTCACACTTGATTTTACACATATAGATTGAATTAACAGGTCCCGAGACCCTTTCCGCCTCCCGCATCTATCTTGCCACGTATCCTGATTTAGATGACGGGTACTTCTAGCTGATGCCCTGCTGACACAATATCTTTTTTCAAAAATCGATTTGGTCGCCGGTAACTGGACTTACTGAACTTTGAAATTTGCGGCCTATATCGAGGACTATCCACGGACTTGAGTCCCCGAGGTACCCAGGTGGCAATTAAATAACAACGACCAGTGAGACACGTCCACTGCCCCTGTGGTACTTTCGGTTTCGTTCTTGGTCATTGTCTACTGCGACTTGCTGCCTGTTGATACGGCTGACCTGGGTCTTGCTGGCAGTTCTAAGCTTGTCCTTCGCCCTCGTCCCCCTGCCTCTAAGAGTCTGTATCGCGGAGAGCCATTCTAACCAGGTCCCAAAAGTCCCGTCAGGGCTCGCCGCTCAACATGGCGGGCAAGACGGAGAACAAGAAGCAAGCAACCAGGGGCACATACCGAGGGGGTGTCGCCCAATCCAATACTATAGATCGCTTCACCCGCCCGAAAGGATCCCCTGGTGGTGTGGGTAAAGTCTTGGACGAGACTGGAGATGGCTCTCCTGCAACTGAGGAACTGACATTGAGGGACGTCATGGGCGCCATCGCAAGTATTAAGACCTCTATGGGCCAGCAGTACGAAACACTGGCTTCTAAGATAGACACGGTGGCGATCGAAGTCAACCTCATTAGGACGGATCTTGCGAAGACCAATGAGCGGGTCAAGTCCCTGGACATCAAGACTGCAAGCCTTACTACGGATGTCTCGGATCTTCAGACCGAAGTTCGCAATCTCCGAACATCTAACTACTTGTTTGCCCATCGGCTGAATGATTTCGAGAGCCGGGCCAGGCGCAACAACGTCCGTATCGTCGGTGTTCCGGAGAATTCTGCGGACTTATCCACAGACCTTCTGGTGGAGGACCTTGTGTTGAACCACTTAACACCCAAGGGCCTCAGAAACTTTTTCACGGTGGAGCGTGCCCACAGAGTCCCCGGTGGGAAGCCCAAACTGGGTGCCGCCCGAGGCCTATAATAGCTAGGATTTTTAATTTTCGGGACAGAGACGCTATTCTTCAAGCATCACGCACCAATGGTCCCACTAAATTTGAAAACGCATCGATCAGTTTTAATCCAGACTTTACACAGGCGGTGCAAAAACAATGCATGGGCTTTACGGGGTGAAACGGCGACTTAGAGACATGGGACTGAAGTACGCTATGCTTTTCCCGGCCCGACTGAGGATTGAATATGAGGAACGTGCGCTCTTCTTTGACCGCCTGAGGTGGTCAGTGACTGGCTCGATACTCTGCCGACACATCGTACCCGCCTCGAACAATCGAGGGGCGCTGAAGGTGGCCTGGAGGAACAGGAGTAGTGAGTCCGCGCCGGCGAGCCAACTTTATGGACTTATAGCAGTGGCTCGATGACTCTTATGTATATATATTGTGAATACCCGGGGGTGGGGGGGAATCGGGACTCTTCCTCCTCTGGAGGCTTTTTCTCTCTTCTTGTAGGTTAGTTTAATGGGGAGGCAGGCACACTGCAAGTTGGGGTGGCTATTTGGTCTAACGCAGGGGTGCAGGGTGGGGGTGTGTGTTGGGAATTCTTTTGGGGGTGGTGGGGGGGTCTTTGTTTCTTTGTTTATTTCGAGGCTGCGCTCCGCTGCATATTTTATCTTTTGTGCGTGTTTCTTTGTGGGGGGGCACTGTTCTCATTTCTGGGATGGGGGTAGGGGGCTGAGGGTGCTGAGCTGGAACGTCAATGGTCTGGGTGATAGGATAAAGCGGGGGATAGTTTTGCAATACTGGAGAAGTGTGGCTCACTGGTTAGAGGAGGCAGACCTGGAAGCAGAGGTCAGCCCGGGACCAGGGTTCAATTCCCGGCTCGGCGGGGTCTTGAGTCCTAAAATGTCCATGGACTCGACAATTCTCGCTCCGGTGCCTACTCGATTCACGGGTTCACACTCTGCGACTCTGGGCAATAGCTTGCTTAATCTCCACAACGGCCCCTCACGGCGGGATGCCTGGCTTTCACCTTACGGATACCCTGCCGGGGTTATCTCTCGGGGAATACCAGGACGGGTTCCCTAAGCAAGCGCTTAGAGACCGGTTGGTGATTTGCGCTATATAAATACCTGTACATTTTACATTTACATTTAATACTTGAAGCGTCACTCCATAGATATAGTCTTACTACAGGAAAAGCATCTAATAGGAAACACATGCCATGCACTGAATAGACGGGGCTATCGCCTGGCGGCTCACTCTGGATTCACTACTGGGTCAAGGGGGGCGGGCGTCCTGGTTAGGAACTCCCTCCCCCTGGAGATAGACGACACTGTGCTGGAATGATAGAGGCCGATACGCGGCCATTACATGCCGCTGAGAGGGGAAGACTATCTCCATACTCTCTGTATATGTCCCGCCGGGCCTACAGTCCACTACATTTTCTGATTTGGGAAGGGTGGTCCTGGGGTTCCCTGAGGGCATGTTGGTTGTGGGTGGTGACTTTAATTCGGTTGTCAGTGGTATTGAGGATCGTAGTCCCCCAGAATTCTCCTGAAATCGCAATCATGGCTGGGCAACTTTTTGGATGCGCTGGGTCTAGTGGATTGCTGGAGGCAACTGCACCCCGGACAGTCACAGTATACCTTTTATTCAGGAGCACATGGGAGTCTCTTGAGGCTTGATTATATCCTCATGCCGGCGGTGCAGGTGGTCTCTGTAAGGGAAATTAGACACCTTGCTAGGGGGATCTCGGACCACTCCCCACTCTGGATTACTATTGATGTACAGTTGGGGACGGAGGGCCGGGTCGCTCCGATTAACCCCTGGCACCTTCGTAATCCTAAAACTAGAGCCGAAGTGGTTAAATGCATTGATTTTTACTTTGCTGAGAACGAGGGGTCGGTGTCCTCCCCCATCTCCTTGTGGGAGGCTTATAAGACTGTGATTCGTGGTCAAACTCTGTCCTTGATTGCCAGTGCGAGGAAAAGTAAGAATGAGGAAGTGGTGCATCTGGAAAATGAAATTACTGCATTGGAGATGGAGTCTGGGGCTACACCTGAGGGATTGCATTCTTTGGCCCTTAAACAGTCTGATTACAGGGCTCTGGTGACTGATGCGGCCAAGGCAATGAATCGTGAGCAACAGGAGCGTCTGTATGATGTTGGTGATAAAGCGGGAAAGTTGATTGCTTGGTTGGACAAAAGAGACAGATTGAACCGGGTGGTGCCACTTGTTAAAAAGGCGGATGGAACGCGGGTTGTGGACCCGGTTGAGATAGTCGAGGTCTTTGCCCAGCACTTTCAGAAGGTTTACGTGCCGGTTTCGGACAGACCAGAGGAGGACTCACATTTGCTACTTAGGGATATCCCGTTGCCTAGCCTGTCGGAATCAGACAAGGAGCTTATGGAGGAGGAATTTTCCACCGATGAAATAGCGCTCGCTATCCGTTCCCTTCGCTCGGGGAAGGCCCCAGGCCCGAATGGTATCCCGGTTGAGCTGTACAAGCTGTGCCCCGACAAAATGGCGCTGCATCTTTGCCAAATGTTTTCGGCATCGCGAGATCTTGGATCCCTTCCCCGGGATCAGAGACTGGCGTCCATTGTAGTCATCCATAAAGATGGGAAGCCCCGCGAACAATGTTCATCATACCGGCCGATTTCGCTTTTGAACGTAGAGCCAAAGATCTTGGCGAAGCTTTTGGCAAATCGGCTGATAAAGGTGGTCAGTGATTTGATACACCCGGATCAGTCTGGGTTCATTCCCCATCGAAACACCGCGCTCAACCTTTGCCGTCTTCACGGCGTGTTAGCAAGGGCGGGGTCTCTTAGTGAGCCAGCCATCTTGGTTTCTCTGGATGCCTCGATGGCCTTTGACACGGTGGAATGGCCGTATTTGTGGGCGGCCCTTGCAAAATTTGGTTTCGGCCCCAATTTCATCAGGTGGGTTAGACTTCTATATGAGCAACCGCTAGCCCAAGTGGTGGTCAACGGCGGGGCCTCGGAACCCTTTGTTCTCGGAAGAGGCACACAGCAGGGCTGTCCTCTGTCGCTGCTGCTCTTCGCGCTTGCCCTGGAACCCCTTGCCGCGTGGCTTCGGTGGGAGCCATCGCTCAAGGGCATTAGGTGGTCCCCTGACTTCGAGGATCGTATATCGTTGTATGCGGACGATATATTGTTGTACCTCACTTCTCCTCGTAAATCATTGGGAGTCTTGTTCGATGTCTTGAGTTCCTTCGGGAGAAATTCTGGCTTGGTCATTCATTGGGCCAAGTCCTGTATTTACTCTCTTACTGGAGAATTGCCTCCCTTGCCCCGCGTCTGTCCGATACCGATTTCGCGCGTCGGCTTTAAGTATCTACATAACGTTGGACCCCGCAGGACGATATGAGCAAAATTTGCTTCCTCCGCTTATCCGGCTTAGATCGGATGTCACAGCGTGGTGTGGTTTGCCGCTGTCCCCGGTGGGGAGAGCGGCCCTCTTTAAGATGAGGTCTCTTCCCCGATTCCTGTACGCCATCCAGAACACGCTTGATTTGGTGCCTGCCAGTTATTTCTACGAAATTGAGGGCCTCCAGAGGAAGCTTGTGTGGGGCGGGCGACCTCGCATTGCATTGGCGAAATTGACTTTGCCCTGGTACGATGGTGGCATAGCGTTGCCCGATATCAAACGATATTATTGGGCATCCCAATTGAGTGCAGTTAACCAGGCCATGTACGGTCCTGTTCCGAATCCCGCATTCGAAATGGATAGATGGCAGCTACCGGGAGGCGACTATAATAGGGCGCTCTACTCTAGAGCGGCTAGGAAGAATCTGACGGGCCTCACAGGGGTAGCGGTACGGGTGTGGGGTAGTGCAACCGCGGCCACGGGGTGGTCGGACAAGCTAACTAGAGCAACCCCCCTGTATGCGGTGGAGAGACTGGGCAGTCTTTGGACGACGAAGGGATTCGATAAATGGGACCTCATTGGCATCAGTAAGGTTGGTGATCTTTGAGTCAAGAACAGAATCAAGACGTTCGACGAACTCAAACGGGAATATAAACTGAGTGATATGGAACACTTCCGCTATATCCATATCCGCCATGCGCTTGAGTCGGTCTTCCCAGCCGGGACCACTATTCCGGAGTCCTCTCCCCTGGAAGATAGAGTGCTTGACGGGTACGTCCCCGATAGCACTATCTCTCTCATTTACAAAAAACTTATCAATGACCGCTCTGACCTCCTTGTACAGTTTCGTGGGGCTTGGACCAGCGATGGACTGGAGTTGGATGATGAAGACTGGCAGGCTGCGATATCTTCCCCCAAAGAGGTCGCGATTCCGGCGCGTCTCCGGCTGGTGCAACTAAAGATTTTCCACTGTGTCTATGTCACGGGTCCACGCCTGATGTGTATGGGTTATTCTGTGGATGGGTTGTGTAGGCGTGGTTGCGGTATGCTTGCTACTTTTCTTCACATTATATGGGAATGTCCGGATGTTGCGGTATTTTGGAACCGAGTGCATGCTGTTATGGAAGAGGTGACGGGTGTTGCGTTATTGCCTGAGGCCAGGCGCTGCTTGTTAAACATCTGGGAGCCGAATGATTACAGTGTTGCTCAGACTCAATGGGCCACCCTCGGCAACATGATAGCGAAAAGGGACATTGCCCAACTGTGGTGGTCTCAAAGGGCACCTTTAGTCTCAACATGGAAAGAAAATATGGACTGGTGCATGTTCAGAGAAAAAATTGTATATGTTGCCCGTGGCAGGCCCAAGAAGTGGGGGAGGATATGGAGTCAATGGAATTCGTATTGTGGAGAGATTTGCACCCCCCCTTTCATAGAAGTCTCTGACATTCCTCTGTCCCCGTGACCGTGCATTCCATGTTACTTCCTATTGTGTATGACTTGCTTGTTTGCTCTCGGCCCCCTTCCCTCTCCAAAATCTTTCATCCTTCATTAAATTGCTCCTTGGCTAGATCGCTCCCCCTACTGTTTGAGACAGTCACTAAAATGTATAGTCTCCCCCTCAGAATTTTTTTTTTTGTTTCTATGTTTGTTTCTAAAATATAAAAGGTGAAACCTTTCATTTATCCTCCTATCGCTACAGGTTCTCTATACTATTGTGCGGTATCGCTGCCGGGCCCACGGGTTGTCGGCTGATGAGCTGTGTGTCATTGTGCACTTGGTATTTATTGCTACTGGCCGGCCTCCGTGGTTGTAGGTCTGTAATTGTACTGCTTTTTTCGTAATAAAGGTTTAAAAAAAAAAAAAAAAAGCATTGGAAATGCAATAGGTCTCGCATTAGAAAAGTAGGAGCTATTGGTGTTGTAAAGGATTTTTTTTTTTTGTGTGTATTTTCTCCAAATAGCTAAATTGATAGATTTGTTATTTACAATGCCAATAGTTGTATTTTTTGTGAATGTGACACCTATAGCATTTGGAATGCCACATAATTTGTATAGACGTGATTTTGATGACATTTTTTTTGTTATGCCACCTTTCTAGAGAGCAGGAGAGTGCAGCAGGGGATAGAAGCAGAGCCCTGCAAGCTGAGCGTCCTCCCGGGTGAGTGTGAGTGAGTGTGTGTGAGGCTGAAGGTGTGTGATGGTGTGTGATGGTGTGTGAGGGCGTGAGTGGCGTTGCGTGGTCCAGTGGCGTTGCGTTGTTGAGTGGCGTTGCGTGGTCGAGTGGCGTTGCGTTGTTGAGTGCCGTTGCGTTGTTGAGTAGTGTTGCATGTGTGAGTGGCGTTGCATGTGTGAGTGGCGTTGCATGTGTGAGTGGTGTTGCATGTGTGAGTGGCGTAGCATGTGTGAGTGGCACAGCATGTGTGATTGGCGTTGGATGTGTGAGTGGCGTTGCATGTGTGAGTGGCGTTGCATGTGTGAGTGGCGTTGCATGTGTGAGTGGCGTTGCATGCGTGAGTGGCGTTGCGTGTTAGAGTGGCGTTGTGTGTTAGAGTGGCGTTGTGTGTTAGAGTGGCGTTGTGTGTTAGAGTGGCGTTGCGTGTTAGAGTGGCGTTGCGTGTTAGAGTGGCGTTGCGTGTTAGAGTGGCATTGCGTGTTAGAGTGGCGTTGCATGTGTGAGTGGCGTTGCATGTGTGAGTGGCGTTGCATGTGTGAGTGGCGTTGCATGTGTGAGTGGCGTTGCATGTGTGAGTGGCGTTGCGTGGTTGAGTGGCATTGCGTGGTTGAGTGGCGTTGCGTGGTTGAGTGGCGTTGCGTTGTTGAGTGGCGTTGCGTGGTTGAGTGGCGTTGGGTTGTTGAGTGGCGTTGGGTTGTTGAGTGGCGTTGCATGGTTGAGTGGCATTGCATGGTTGAGTGGCGTTGCATGGTTGAGTGGCGTTGCATGGTTGAGTGGCGTTGCATGTGTGAGTGGCGTTGCATGTGTGAGTGGCGTTGCATGTGTGAGTGGCGTTGCATGTGTGAGTGGCGTTGCATGTGTGAGTGGCGTTGCATGTGTTATTGGCATATGTGAGTGTTTTGCATGTGTTAATTTATATTTTTAATGTAATGTGTGTGTGTATTTGTGTATTTATATTGGGATTATAAGTGTTGAGTAAATGTTTTTAAACTGTTTTTTTTTTATTAAGTAAAAATGTCGTACGCTATGTTTTCCCTTTACGTATGTTACGTAAGTGAGATTAGCGTTCTAGTCTTTTTTTTATTTTGCTGTTATGTTTAGTGTGACGTAATTTCTAGCCAATCGCAGCGCTATGTTTTGTGACGTAGCGTTGCGTTTGACGTGCGTCAACGGGGAATTTTCCAGATTGGTGTGAATGTTCGTGCGGGAAAGGCGTGTTCTTCTTCCGTTCTTGTTGCTGCGTCGTTTGACAGGTAAGATTAAATTTTAATTACATTTAGTACATGAAGCTGAATGTATTATTACTTGTGTTTATACACTTAATAAAGTAAATAATAATTATGATGTATTATTGATGTTTTTGTATTGCGACTTGTGTATTTTTTACCGTGTGTACTTAGAATAGAGGGTTCTTTTAATTGTAATGTTTCTAAATGTTATATATAGCAATGTATATTTTTGTACGTGTTATGTTTTTTAATTTTGAACGTGGTTATATTTTTTGTATGTACTTGCTTATTATGTTTGGAAATACTAGAAGTTCTTGAATGGCAAAGTTTTTATTATGTATTTATGTAGTATATGGTTATGTTATTTCCTTTTATTCTGTATTTTTGTGATGTATTGGTATTCCTCCCTTAGCGTATGTGCGAGTTGGTGCAACAGTGTTATTATTTTAAAAAATGCATTTTTTTAAAGATGTTGAATGTATTGTGTTTAACTTGGTATTTTCCTTTATATCTGTTATATTAATTATTATAGATTTTTTATGAATTTATTAATATTTTTATTACTCGAAAGTGCTTATCCGAATAGTTTTCTTCGAATATTTGAATGTAATACGTTATTTTTGTGGGACGTTTTTGACGTTAACGTCAGTTACGTATATCTTCCGTGTTTTTTGTGCAGGTAAGACTAATGATTATTTTTTGACGTAATGTGTTATGTGTTAATTTTTATTGTTCTATATATATATGTATTTATTTATTTTAGCGAAAGTGTTGTCCCGCGTTTACTATGTAGCCAATTGCAGCGCTAAGTTTGGTGACGTAGCGTTGTGTTTTCCGTGCGTCAACTGAAATTTCTAGATTGGTGTGAATGTTCGTGCGGGAAAGGCGTGTTGTTGTTCCGTTTTTGTTGCTGCGTAGTTTGACAGGTAAGATTACATTTTTATAACATTTAGTCCATGAAGCTGAATGTATTATTGCTTGTGTTTATATTGTTATTAAATGTATTAATTATTAGGATGTATTATTGTTTTTGTATTCCGATTTGTTTATTTCCGAGCGTATGTACTTGTAATCTATTTTTCTACTGTTCTAAACTATAGATGTTCTAATACTTGTAATCGTTAGAAATGTAATATATAGCAATGTATACTTTTGTATGTGTTCTGGTTTATAAATTTCGATGGTTGTTATATTAGTTGTATGTACTTGCTTTTTATCTCTTGAAATAGTAGAAGTTTGTGAATTGCTAAATTAGTATTATTTATTTATGTAGTATATGGTTATGTAAATTCCTTTTATTATGTATTTGTGTTATGTATTGGTATTATTTCCTTTAGCGTATGTGCGAGATGGTGCAGCATACTGGTAATTATTTATAAAATCCATTTTAATTTAGATGTTGAATGTATTGTGTTTTACTGTGTTTTTTCCTTTTAATCAGTATGTTTAATTATTTAAAATGTTTTAGGAATTTCGTAATTCTTATAAGTGCTAATCCTAATTGTTATTGTTGAATATTTGAATGTAATACGTTATGCTTGTGTGACGTTTTTGACGTAAACGTCTGTTACGTATATCTTCCGTGCTTTTTTGCAGGTAAGACCAAGTTTTGTTTGTTGATGTAATCTCCAATGTATAGTTTTATATATATATTTAATTTAATATACGAAAGTGTTGTTTCGCGTTTACTATGTTGAATACTTAATGTGAATACGAGCGTGCGGGGGGGATTTTTTTGTTACGTAAAGGTCAGATGTCTAGTTATTTTGCCAATTGATGCAGGTAAGAACACCTTTCATGTGAATGTAATATAATGTATTTTGTTTAGGATGTAATTTTTTAGTGGTTCATTCGATGAAGTTAGCTTCTTTGTGTTCTGTTTTGACCGTTTGGGATTTTACGACACTTGTCCGTCTCTGCTGCTGTGAGGTTAATTCCTGTTATGTTTCGCCAATTTCTACCGGTAAGAGTAACTTTTGTCAGTTAATGTAATGTGTTTTTAGGATGTTTGTCAATCAGATACCTGTTTAATGTTTTTATTTTTAGCTGTTCATTGTTCGAGTCCTTTTTTGCTCCTGATTATGACATGTAGGTAAGTGTTAAAGTCTTGTTGTTGTGTGATAATGCGTTTCTGTGTAATGGAAGAATGTTTTATTTAAGCGGTATTTTTAATCTTTGTAAAATTTGTAAGTATGTAATGTATTTGTTTTCCTTGTGGGTTTTGTACACTTAATGTCGGAGTTGAATGCGAGATACAGGTACTAAAAATGTTTTTTTTTGTTGTCACCATTTAGTTATATTCTGTATTATGTATTGCGTTGCCTTATAGCTGTAATTGCATTAGATATAATTTTTTTTGTGATTTGTATGCTTTATATATGTGCCGAAAGTGCATTTCATAATTGGAAAAGGAGGAGTATTTTATTGTAATACGTCACGGGTGTGGCAGGTGTTTTACGTAAATGCCAGTTACCGATATTTTTGGTGAAGTTCTCGCGGTAAGGCCAAATGTTGTCTGTTGGTATAATGTTTTCTTTACTTTTTCTATACGTAATTATTTTTTGTTGTTGTTTATTTTCAGCTTTTGAGTGTACCGTTCCTGTTTGAGTCCGTGAAAGTCACTTTCCGATGTTTGTGAAATTTTACCGGTAAGGTAACATTATGTTTTTTTAAATAAATGTAATAATGTTTGTGTTTGCGAAGTATTTGTAATATTTTGTAAATGTGTTATTTTTTTTATCTTTGTGTCATTATTGTGATATTTTTCGACTTCAATGGGCGACTTGCTGCAACATACCGGTAAATGTTTTATTTAAATAAATGTTGATATTGAATTTGCATGTATTGTGTATTACATTTTTTTTCCCTTTTTATCAGTTATTTTATTTATGAAAAATGATCTTCTAATTGTTAACTGTCTTTAGGTGTCGAAAGTGCTATTCCTAATATTTTTTGGTGATTATCTGATTGTAATACGTAACTGTTGGGTGATTTTTTAGACGTAAATGTTAGTGACGTATATATTTTGTGAAGTTCTGCATGTAAAAACAACTTTTGTCTGTTGATGTAATGTATTGTAGGGGTTTTTGTACATGTTTTGATGTATTTTTTTTGTATTTACAGCTATTGACTTTTAGGGTCCTTTCCGTCTACCGCTGGTGACATTTGTATATTTCACGGACTTATTTCAAGCGACATACAGGTAATTAATGTTATTTTTGTTTGATATTTTCTGATGCAGTTTTTATTCTTCTTCTACTTTATTGTATCTCTTTAATTTTTTGGAATGTTGTTTTAATAATGTACATGCCTACTCTTAGCCTTTTCACCATTGTGTCTTTAATTAATTGCGATGTTTGTGTTAGTGTATGTTTTCCTATTTTTATTCTAAATGTTATTATGTTCTTTTCCGTATCGTCCCTCCACTTCAATGACTGTGCAGCTACGATCGACAGGTAATTGCTTTTTTGGATAATATATTTAAAGAGTGCCTTTGTGAAGTTTTACACTAAATTGTATACATTTTATTTTTGTGAATGTAATGTAATGATGTACTAGTCTTTTTTTTGGCCTCCCACTTGGCTTGTGTCCGGGTCGTCTCTGATTAGTGTCCTTTTTTATGCTATCACTGTCTTGTGTTTAGCTCGTCTCTTCGCTATGCATTGGCTAATGTTTGCTAGTGTCGTCCTTGGATGCGGGTCCTGTAGTACAGTTTCGCCTGAGGTCGCACCCTGTTTATTTTATTTTATCTCGCACATGGGTCGTCTTTGGCTTGTGTTTGCCCCGTATGTGGCTTGTTAATGCTATCACTGGCTGGTGTTTAGGTTGTTTCTTCGCCATGCATTGACTTATGTTTGCGCGTGTTGTTCTGGTATGCGGGTCCTGTAGTGTAGTTTGGCCTGAGCTCGCACCGTGTTTTTTTTTTTTATTTCGCAACTGCCTTGTGTTTGGCTAGTGTCTGTCGCGTATCTGTCTATTTTTGGCCCTTTGCATTGTGCTATTTTTGGTGCTGTTTTACTTTTTTTGTTCAACGTATTATGTATGCACTGTGTCTGTTTGTGTGTAGTTTTTCTGATCTCTATACTTCAGTGACTGAGCTGCTATGATCGACAGGTTATTGCCTTTTTGAATAAATATAATTAAAGAGTGCCTTTGTTATTTGTTACTCAAAATTGTATACGTTTTCATTGCTGTGAATGTAATGTAATTATGGAGTTTGCATATTTTTCGGTCGCACTTGCCTTGTGTCTGGGTCTTTTCTTCTTATTTATGCTATCACTGGCTCGTATTGAAGTTGTCTGTTCGCCATGCATTGACTCATGTTTGCTAGTGTCGTCCTGGTATGCTGTTCCTGTAGTTTCGTTTCGCCTGAGGTCGCACTCTTTTTTTTTTTTATTTTATCTCGTACTTGGCTTGTCTTTGGGTGGTGTTCGACCCGTATGTGGCTTGTCTTGCCTCTATGCTTTTGGCATTTTTTGTGTTGCTGTTTTTTATTGTTTTAGTTAAACGTATTATGTATGCACTGTTTATGTTCTCTTTGTGTGTTTTTTTTTTAATCTGTACGTATCACTGAATGAGCTGCTACGATCGACAGGTAATTACTATTTTTTTCTAATATTATTAAAGAGTGCCTTTGTGAGTTTTTACACTTTTGGCTACGAATTTTATTTTTGTGATGTGAATGTAATTATTGTTATGTGTCTTTGTTTGCTCGCACTTGGCTTGTGTCCGGCTCCTTTATTGTGAGTGTGCTTTTTGATGCTATCAATGGCTGCTATTTAGTTAGTCTCTTCGCCATGCATTGAGTTATGTTTGCGCGTGTCGTTCTGGTATGCGGGTCCTGTAGTCTACTTCCGTCTGAGCTCGCATCCTGTAATTTTTTTTTATGTCGCTGTTGGCTCGTTTTCTCTTGTGTTTCGCCGTACGTGTTTTGTCTTGCCGCTCTGCATTCTCCTTTGTTTTCTCACATTATTTTTTTTTATACGTAGTATGTATGCACTGTTTATGTTCTGTTTCTGTGACGTTTGTCTGGTGAGTAATGTTGTAGTGGTGATGAGTGGTGGTGATGAGTGCAGCAGTGTCGTTGTAGAGTGGTATTCAATGATTACCACCACAGCATAACTCTGCACCACAACAGTAGCACTTCTCCCAACAACAGCATCACTGAGCTCCAGCAATGCAACACGCAGCAATAGCACATTATCATTCTGCACCCCCACAGTACCATTGAGCAACAACACAGCATCACTCTGCACCACCAGAGCCGTATTTAGCACACCAACAGTCTCATTCATACATACTACTGCAGTACTGTACAGCACCAAAGCATGCTTTTATAGCTGTAATTGTGTGTGCTACGTTAAAAAATTTGTAGAAAGCGTGCACTTACGGCCGGTGGTGTGTGTGACTGTTGAAAGCGTGGACTGATGTCTGTTAGTGTGGGTGTACGCCTATTGAAAGCGTGCATTGATAGCTGTTGGTGTGTGTGCCCGGTGAAAGCGTACATGTTTTGTTTGTGTGACGTTTGTCTGCTGAGTAATGCTGTTGTGGTTATGAGTCGTGCTGTGGTGGTGATGAGTGCTGCTGTGTCGTTGTAGAGTGATAGTGTGTTGTTGCTGAATGATGCTGTTGTGGTGGTGTAGAGTGATGCAGGTGTGTTGCCGAGTGATGTTAGTGTGGTGCTGAGAAATGCTGTTGTTGTGATGAGTGGTGCTGTACTGGTGATGAGTGGTGCTGTGTTGGTGTTCAATGATTACCACCACAGCATAACTCATCACCATAATAGTAGCATTTCTCTCAACAACGGCATCACTGGGCTCCACCAATGCAACACGCAAGATCACATTATCCTTCTGCACCCTCACTGTACCATTGAGCAACAACACAGCATCACTCTGCACGCACCACCACAGCCGTATTTAGCACACCAACAGTCTCATTCATACATACTACAGCATTACTGCACGTCAAAATAGCTTTTTTTTATACCTGTAATTGTGTTTGCTATGTTAAAATCTGTGTTGAAAGCGTGCACTTACAGCCGGTGGTGTGTATGCCTGTTGAAAGCGTGGACTGCTGTCTGTGTGTGTGTGTGTGTGTGTGTGTGTGTGTGTGTGTGTGTGTGTATGCCTGGTGAAAGCATGCACTGATGACTGTTGGTGTGTGTGTACGCTTGGTGAAAGCGTCCATTGATAGGTGTTGGTGTGTGTGCCTGTTGAAAGCGTACATGTTCTGTTTGTGTGACGTTTGTCTGCTGAGTAATGCTGCTGTTGTGATGAGTGGTGCTGTGGTGCTAAGTGCTGCTGTGTCGTTGTAGTGTGATAGTGTGTTGTTGCTGAATGATGCTGTTGTGGTGGTGTAGAGTGATGCTGGTGTGTTGCTGAGTGATGTTAGTGTGGTGCTTAGTAATGCTGTTGTTGTGATGAGTGGTGCTGTGCTGGTGATGAGTGGTGCTGTGTTGGTGTTCAATGATTACCACCACAGCATAACTCTTCACCACAACAGTTGCACTTCTCCCAACAACGGCATCACTGATGTCCACTAATGCAACACGCAGCAATACCACCTTATCATTCTGCACCCCCACAGTACCATTGAGCAACAACACAGCATCACTCTGCACCACCACAGGCGTATTTAGCACACCAACAGTCTCATTCATACATACTACTGCAGTACTGTACAGCACCAAAGCATGCTTGTATACCTGTAATTGTGTGTGCTACGTTAAAAAATGTGTAGAAAGCGTGCACTTACGGCCGGTGGTGTGTGTGACTGTTGAAAGCGTGGACTGATGGCTGTCAGTGTGGGTGTATGCCTGGTGAAAGCATGCACTGATGACTTGGTGTGTGTGTACGCCTGGTGAAAGCGTCCATTGATAGCTGTTGTTGTGTGTGCCTGTTAAAAGCGTACATGTAATGTTTGTGTGACGTTTGTTTGCTGAGTAATGCTGTTGTGGTGATGAGTGGTGTTGTGGTGATGAGTGGTGCTGTGGTGGTAAGTGTTGCTGTTTCGTTGTAGTGTGATAGTGTGTTGTTGCAGAATGATGCTGTTGTGGTGGTGTGCAAGGCTAGACCTACAATCCCCCTATTTTCCATAGCCCGCTCTAGAGAGAGGGTGTGAAATAGAAGGCATGGTGAATGAGGGTGAGCCTGTGGCTTTTATTAATTTTGTACTCCAGTATGTTTGAAGTAAAACTATCCATCCCTCTTGTGACTTGCTCTTGCTTTCACTTGTGTGTTTGTGGTTTAGCGAAGTAGTATGAGCTTATGTTACGTAATGCTGCTGTGTGTGTACGTGTTGCTGGCATTTAAAATAATTTGTGTATCTTTTTGTAGAAGCATGTACTCACCAGAGCTGTTGTGTGTGCCTAACAGGTAAATGTGCACAACCAGCAGGCTCTATGTTTTTGTTCCGTTTCTAAAAAGCAATCTCCATTATGTTCCCAAATACATACCGTAATTTTCCGCATGGATCTATTGTTTACAAGCATTGGAATAGTTCTAAAAAGTTTATCCCAATGAAGACAACGGAGTAAATTTTTAGTATGTGCAAGCCTAGACGTACAATCCCCCAATTTTCCATAAGCCGCTCTAGAGGGAGGCTGTGAAATAGTAGTCATGGTGAATGGGGGTGACCCTGTGGCTTTTATTAATTTTGTACACAATGGTGGTGGTGGATGTGGTGGTGGTGGTGATGGTGGATGTGGGGGTGATGGTGGTGGATGTGGGGGTGGATGTGTTGGTGGATGTGGTGGTGGTGAAGGTGGTGGATATGGTGGTGATGTGGTGGATGTGTTGGTGATGTGGTGGATGTGGTGGTGGTGGATGCGGTGGTTGTGGATGTGGTGAAAGTGGTGTTGGTGGAAGTGATGGTGGTGGGTATGGTGGATGTGTTTGTGGTGGATGCCGTGGTGGATGAGGTGGTGGATGTGGTGGTGGATGTGGTGGTGGATGCGGTGGTGGTGGTAAATAAAAGTTATTGTAAATTATAATGGCAATAGCTTAAACATTTGTAAATAACTTTTGTGAAGATTATGTTCAGTGTATGTTATTGTGTTGAAAATCCAAGAACATTGCATTTGCACCTACACACACACAGAGCCACACACATATAGATGTCGTGGTGGTGGATCTGGGGGATATGGTGGTGGTGGATGTGGTGGTGGTGGTGATGGTGGATGTGGTGGTGATGGTGGTGGATGTGGGGGTGGATGTGTTGGTGGATGTGGTGGTGGTGGAGGTGGTGGATGTGGTGGTGATGTGGTGGATGTGTTGGTGATGTGGTGGATGCGGTGGTTGTGGATGTGGTGAAAGTGGTGTTGGTGGAAGTGATGGTGGTGGGTATGGTGGATGTGTTTGTGGTGGATGCGGTGGTGTATGAGGTGGTGGATGTGGTGGTGGATGCGGTGGTTGTGGATGTGGTGAAAGTGGAAGTGATGGTGGTGGGTATGGTGGATGTGGTGGTGGTGGATGCGTTGGTGGATGAGGTGGTGGATGTGGTGTTGGATGTGGTGGTGGATGCGGTGGTGGTGGTGGATGTGGTGGCAGTGGATGTGGTGGTGGTGGTGGATGCGGTGGAAGTGGTGGATGAGGTGGATGTGGTGGATGAGGTGGATGTGGTGGTGTATGTGGTGGTGGATGCGGTGGATGTATTGGTGGTGGATGCGGTGGTGGTGGATGTGGTGGTGGTGGGTGCAGTGGTGGTGGAAGTGGTGGTGGATGTGGTGTTGGTGGATGTGGCGGTGGTGGATGTGGCGGTGGTGGATGTGGTGGATGTCATGGTGGATGTGGAGGTGATGGTGGATGTAGTGGTGGATGTGGTGGTGGTGGTGGTGGATGTGATGGTGGATGTGATGGTGGATGTGGTGGTGATGGTGGATGTGGTGGTGGATGTGGTGGTGGATGCGGTGGTGTATGCGGTGGATGTGGTGTTGGATGGGGTGGTGGTTGTAGTGGATGTGGTGGTGGATGTGGTGGTGGTGGGGGCGGTGGTGGATGTGATGGATGTGGTGGTGGTGGATGTGGTGGATGTGGTGGTGTTGGATGTCATGGTGGATGTGGAGGTGATGGTGGATGTGGTGGTGGTGGATGTGATGGTGGATGTAGTGATGGTGGGTGTGTTGGTGGATGCGGTGGTGGTGGATGCGGTGGTGGTAGATGTGGTGGATATGGTGGTGGTGGTGGAGGTGATGATAGATGTGGTGTTAGTGGTGGATGTGATGGTGGATGCGGTGGTGGTGGATGCGGTGGATGTGGTTATCCCAATGAAGCCAACCTATGAAATCTGTAGTATGTGCAAGCCTATACCTCCAATCCCCCTATTTTCCATAGCATGCTCTAGAGGGAGTGTGTGAACTAGTAGGCATGGTGAATGTGGGTGAGCCATTGGGTTTTATTAATTTTGTACACAAGTATGTTTGAACTAAAACTATCCATCCCTCTTGTGACTTGCTCTTGCTTTCACTTGTGTGTTTGTAGTTTGCGAAGTAGTATGAGCTTCTGTTAGGTAATGCTGCTGTGTGTGTACGTGTTGGTGGCATTTAAAATAATTTGTGTATGTTTTTGTACAAGGATGTACTCACCAGAGCTGTTGTGTGTGCCCAAGGGGTAAATGTGCACAACGAGCAGGCTCTGTGCTTTAGTTCCGTTTGTAAAAAGCAATCTCCATTATGTCCCCAAATACATACGGTATTTTCCCGCATGGATCTATTGTTTGCAAGCATTGTAATAGTTCTAATAAATTTATCCCAATGAAGACAACTGAGTAAATTTTTAGTATATGCAAGCCTAGACGTACAATCCCCCAATTTTCCATAGGCCGCTCTAGAGGGAGGCTGTGAAATAGTAGTCATGGTGAATGGGGGTGAGGCTGTGGCTTTTATTAATGTAGTACCCAAGTATGTTTTAAGTAAAAATATCCATCCCTCTTGTGACTTGCTCTTGCTTTCACTTTTTGTGTTTGTGGTTGTGCGAAGTACTATGAGCTTATGTTAGGTAATGCTGATGTGTGGGTATGTGTTGCTGGCATTTAAAATAATGTGTGTATGTTTTGGTAGAAGCATGTAGTCACCAGAGCTGTTGTGTGTGCCTAAGGGGTAAATGTGCACAACCAGCAGGCTCTGTGTTTTAGTTCCATTTGTAAAAAGCAATCTCCATTATGTTCCCAAAGACATAACGTAATTTTCCGCATGGATATATTGTTCCAAAACATTGGAATTGTTCTACTAACGTTATCCCAATGAAGGCAACATAGGAAATCTTTAGTCTGTGCAAGCCTAGACGTACAATCCCTCATTTTTCCATAGCACGCTCTAGAGGGAGGCTGTGAAATAGTAGGCATGGTATGTAAAGTATAGGAGTTTTCTTTAAAAAAGCATCACGTTTCCAGTGTTAGTATTTTCTTTCAGTGGGAGTTGTTTTTTTTTTTTGTTTAGTTGTGGTTCTCGGGCTAACACCCGGCTCGCATCCTGCTGTTCAAAATTAGCATATCCCAAAAGCAACTTGACAAGTGATTACAATCTTGACGACGGCGCTTAAAGTACTCTAGCATCCTGTAGTTTTGTTGACGAAAGCCTTGGAGTCTGTGGCCTGTGTGTTTATGTAAATGGAATTGAAGAGTGGTCCGAGCGGTAGCGGCGTATTGTTGTGGGTTTGGGGGGGGTTGAGTGGACTGTTTAGTCAAGTGGATGTGAGAGAGGCTCTGTGTTTGATTCGTTCGTAAAAATCAATCCTCCTTCTCACACAACAGACCTACTGTAAATGTTTGCATGTATTTATTGTTCGAAAGCATTGTAAAGGTTCTAATAACGTAATCCCAATGATGTCAAAATAGTAAATGTTTTTAGGTGCAAGCCTATAGATACAATCGCAAAAAATTGCGTAGCACGCTGTAGAGGGAGGGGGGGGGGGGAATAGTAGGCCTGCTGAATGGGAGTGAGTCTGTGTCTTTTATTTCGTTTATACATCAGTATTTTGAAAGTAAAGCTAGCCATCCCTCCTGTGCCTCTAAGTTGCTCTCATTTTTCTGTTTTTGGTGTGGCGAAGTGGTATGAGCTGATGTATGCTGATGAAAGGGAGAGAGGCTGGATGAATAGTAATTAAAATAATGTATCCAATGTATGATGTTGAATGAGAGAGATGCTGGATGATTTGTGTGTAAAAACCGAAATGTAGACACAGGTGTGGCAAAATGGTAAGAGCTGATGTCTGCTGCAGAATGGGACAGAGGCTGTATGATTACGATTGTAAATAATTTATTCACTATATGATGTTAAGTGAGAGAGATGGTGATTGATTTTTGTGTAAACACCAAAATGTATACGGCGATGGTCTAGCCATCCCTCCTGTGCCTCGAACTTGCTCTCATTTTCTGTTTTTGGTGTGGCGAAGTGATATGAGCTGATGTATGCTGATGAATGGGAGAGAGGCTGGATGAATAGTAATTAAAATAATGTATCCAATGTATGATGTTGAATGAGAGAGATGCTGGATGATTTGTGTGTAAAAACCGAAATGTAGACACAGGTGTGGCAAAATGGTAAGAGCTGATGTCTGCTGCAGAATGGGACAGAGGCTGTATGATTACGATTGTAAATAATGTATTCACTATATGATGTTAAGTGAGAGAGATGGTGATTGATTTTTGTGTAAACAGCAAAATGTATACAGCGATGGTCTAGCCATCCCTCCTGTGCCTCGAAGTTGCTCTCATTTTCTGTTTTTGGTGTGGCGAAGTGGTATGAGCTGATGTATGCTGATGAATGGGAGAGAGGCTGGATGAATAGTAATTAAAATAATGTATCCAATGTATGATGTTGAATGAGAGAGGTGCTGGATGATTTGTGTGTAAAAACCGAAATGTAGACACAGGTGTGGCAAAATGGTAAGAGCTGATGTCTGCTGCAGAATGGGACAGAGGCTGTATGATTACGATTGTAAATAATGTATTCACTATATGATGTTAAGTGAGAGAGATGGTGATTGATTTTTGTGTAAACAGCAAAATGTATACGGCGATGTAGCTTGTAATTTCTTTTTTTTTTTTTGCCGACGATTTCAGTTGCAAGTGTATTTGTGTTGTGCGAGCCAGGCTGTGTGCAGGGACAGAGAGGGGAAGTGCTGGCGTCTGGGGAGGGGGAGTCGAATTGCGAGCCTGGCTGTGTCCGGGAAGAGAGAGGGGAGGTGCTGGCGTTTGTGGGCTGGGGAACAGATGTCGAAGGCTGGTGAATTTTGTTACCAAAATAGTCTGTGTTCATAAAAATCAATTTCCCTTCTCACCCAACAGACATACTGTAAATGTTTGCATGTATTTATTGTTCGAAAGCATTGTAAAGGTTATAATAACGTAATCCCAATGATGTAAAAATAGTAAATCTTTTTTAGGTGCAAGGCTATAGATACAATCGCAAAATTTTGCAAAACTTATACGGCGATGTAGCTTGTAATTCCTCAGTGATTTTATTTTTTGTGGCCGACGATTTCAGTCGCAAGTGTTTCGTTTATTGTGTTGTGCGAGCCTGGCTGTGTGCAGGGCCAGAGAGGGGAGGTGCTGCCGTCTGGGGAGGGGGAGTCGAATTGCGAGCCTGGCTGTGTCCGGGAAGAGAGAGGGAAGGTGCTGGCGTTTGTGGGCTGGGGAACAGATGTCGAAGGCTGGTGAATTTTGTTAACAAAATAGTCTGTTTCAGTGTCCAAAAAATGATTTGTGCAGCTTATGGTTTAAGACGAGACAAGGTTTAAGTGTCAAAACTTAGCAAAATGTATACGGCGATGTAGCTTGTAATTCCTCAGTGATTTTATTTTTTGTGGCCGACGATTTCAGTTGCAAGTGTTTCGTTTATTGTGTTGTGCGAGCCTGGCTGTGTGCAGGGACAGAGAGGGGAGGTGCTGCCGTCTGGGGAGGAGGAGTCGAATTGCGAGCCTGGCTGTGTCCGGGAAGAGAGAGGGGAGGTGCTGGCGTTTGTGGGCTGGGGAACAGATGTCGAAGGCTGGTGAATTTTGTTAACAAAATAGTCTGTTTCAGTGTCCAAAAAATGATTTGTGCAGGTTAGGGTTTAAGAAGAGACAAGGTTTAAGTGTTTAAGAGGAGAGAAAGCCGTGATACTTCAAGGAGAGAGAGGGGAGGTGCTGTAGGATGGGGGCAATAGGTCTTGTATTGGTAAGACTTTCGTGTGGCTTGCTGGTGTGGGTGGCTGAGGGGGCTTTCAATGCGGATTCCCTTTGCAGGCTCACTTTGAAGCCCTGCTGGCGGTTGGGGAGGGGGAGGAGAATTGAGAGGCAAGCTGCGTCTTGAGCCTCCTTCCGTTCGAGGTAGAACAGACAGTTTCACGGAAGACAAGCAGTGCTAGAGTGGTGGGAGAGAGAGTGGGGAGGGGGTAGAACAGACAGTTTCACGGAAGACAAGCAGTGCTAGAGTGGTGGGAGAGAGAGTGGGGAGGGGGCGGATCGGGAGGGGCGTCGTGAGGGGAGAGTGAGTGGGGAGAGGGCGGAGCAGCAAGAGCTGATCTCGGCAGGCTGGGGAACAGATGCTGCTGGGGAACTGATGAGAGGAGGTGCCCTGAAGAAATGCGACACGGCAGGCAGGGGAGGGGGCGGAGCGGGGGTGTGGGAGGGGTGCGCCTGAGGGGAAAGACATGCAAGGCAGGCGGCTGGGGGCATGTGCACGCGCTTTTAATGTCAATGCGCATGCGCATTGAGCTTGAATTTCACGGGCACTGCAAGGAATCGCCACGATTCCTTGCAAGTTGGTTAAAGTCTGTTTAAGCCCCCATAGTCTCGCAAGCTCAATGCGCATGCGCATTGACAGGCGAGACCTAAAAAAAACATTACCATAACAGATTTTCCTGAGCTTTCTCGTGCTGCTTGGGATGCTTCTGGTGTTCTTATAAATTTGATGCTCATTTAGGACTTACATTATCTGTTAATTTGTAAACACTCTGTATAAGTTTTCATCATCAGAGAGGATTCATGGCTATGTATCAATTATTTAGATTTTTTGTATTTCTTTAACTTTTCATTGATCTAGAACTCAATTACTGAATGGACCCCATTACTTATTGAGCAGTTTTTCTCTGCTATTTGTATGTTCTGGGTGGTGCCCTAACCGAAGGGCACATTGCCTCATGAAGCTGAGGTTCAACACAGTCTCCGACTCAGTCAACTGTGGGAGAACCTTATGAGGTAAACTTTGGACCGTCAAAATTTGGGGATGTCCAAATTTGAATGATTTTGCTCACACATTTGCAGGGGAGATAGTGCATTATTGAGTACTTTGACAAGCTCTAGAATCAGGAGAACTGACTGTCTGCTGCTAGGCTACCGCTACATCACTGCTTAAGCAAGGACAACTAATTAGCTCATGGGTCGGAGGCATCAAGCAATGGCTTGACGCAGGTACAGGAAAATATCAAGCGCTTTAGGTTGAATGAAGGAAACACTAACCTCTTGATCATAGCAACTTAGGAACATATACTGGGTAAATGATGTAAACAGCAAAAAACAGATTCTTCAAATACTGGGGTGAATGTCTTCTGATATTCACCCTTAAAGTTAGACTCACAATATGAGAAGAGCAATGTAGGATCCCTTCGAATTTCCCTGGTTTAGTATAGCACAAAATGGGAGAGCACAGCTTCCCCAGACAGTACAGGTGTATTACCTACATTTCAGTTGCTGGGGAGTGGAGTTCAGACACTGAACTGAGGGCCTTCGAGGAAGGGAACTCTTTTGAGACTCCAGGAAGACTTTGTTATCAACCAAGCTGATGATTAGTTCTTCTTGAGAAATGCCATTTCATGAATGGTCAAGGTGAGGGGATGGCTGTAGTTTCTGTTTTTAAAGGTGATGTTGTTTATAGGCTAGACCTGACCTTTGTCTGTCCCTAAGATATGTTATTTCACTAGGGTTGAGCATATTCAGTTTCATTAGGGCATGCTCTGTTCAAGATTGATCGTGAAGGCACATTCACATAATATTGAAACCCATTGGCAGTGCATTGACAGTGCGCCACCAAAAGGTCAGTGCGCCCCCTTATGACAGCCTTCTGGAGGGGTGAAATGGGGGTCCATGGACACCCAAAAATCCCCTTGCAGGTGGGTGTAGTCACTCTTTGCACTTGACTGAAAGGGGATCTTTAATTCCCCTTCAAAGTGCAGGCGGGTTGCCGCCTGCACGTTGAAAACCCTTCAAAGCAGCTGCTCTGTTTTTCACAGAAATGCGCTGCCTTGGGGGCGTGTGAGTTTGTGGCTGCCCTGGGGGCAGTGCATTCACCATAATGCGGCACATTTTCATTGTTTGCGCTGGGCGAATCTTTTAAAAGGTGCGCCCGGCGCAAACAATGAAAATGCGCTGTTTGCATAATATGGGCCCAGATCTATCATATTGCTAGCTTCATGGGTGCGGGCAATTGACTTTTAGTTTAAAATCCAAGTTTTCCCACCAATGCATGCAGAAGTGTGCCTTCTTTAGGTCTATTGTGTCGGGAATTCAATCTTTTATGGGGAATGGTATTATAAACTGTCTCATTTAGCTGCCAAAGTTCCAACACTGACCCGAGTGTAAAATAAATATAGAAAATAATATCCTTGACCCAGGGGCGCACGAGCTGAATGGCCGCACTCTAGTGTGGCTCCGGCAGCCTGGCACTAATATCCGTATTTTATCCTACTTAACCTGCTCCTGCCCGTCCAAAACTCCCTACGATGGAAAAGTGAGTGTTGCCTGACACTCGGTGAAAGTTTGGCGGCTCAAGCTTCAAAGGGGACGAAGTTCCTGCTGGTTAGAGATCCGGCCCCGGAGGCACCCTGCTGCTGCGGAGCTCTGAGGCGGCTCGGGAGACTGCGGGACGCCGAGGCGCACCACGAGGTGAACAGGCCCGAGAAGCGGAGACGAGCGGATTTCCTAGCCTCGCCTGCGGAGGCGGGTTGCGGCTCCTCCCGTTACCCTCCGGAGCCCGCTGAACAACGATCCTGAGAGGCGGGTGAGAGACTCTGGGCACACTTGGCTTGGGCTGAGGAGGGAAGTGACTGGTGCCGATCGCGGCGTTTTGCATGGGAGGGCCTCGGATTCGCCTCTGATACTGGTGCATTGATTAAGGCACTATAACGGTACGGGCTTCCTAAGAGTTCTGGGACCTTCGCCCTGGCCTGCAGGATACCTCTGGATGAGCGCTAGAGCCACGAGCTCCCCTGCATGCATGATAGTGAGGCGGCACTGAGAGCAGGGGGGACTCTTCAATCAATCAATCAATCAGGAGTTTGTTAAAGCGCGACTACTCACCCGTAAGGGTCTCAAGGCGCTAGGGGTGGGGGGGTGGGGGGTGCAGGTTCCATTCCATCAAGGAGGGGGTCTGTCGAAGAGCCAGGTTTTGAGGTTTCTTGCGAAGATGGGGAGCGATGTTGTCTGTCTGAGGTGGAGCGGAAGGGCGTTCCATGCTTTGGCCGCGAGGAAGGAGAAGGAGCGGCCTCCCGATCTGGTCTTTCTGGTGCGGGGGACCACGGCGTAGGAAAGCTGGGCTGATTGTAGGGTCCTTTGGGGTGCATGGAATTTGAGTCGGCTGTTCAGGTATGCTGGTCCGGTGCCGTGGAGGGCCTTGTGTGCGTGGGTGAGCATCTTAAAGGTGATTCTCGCCTCGACGGGGAGCCAGTGGAGTGTGCGCAGGTGCTGGGAGATGTGGCAGTGTTTTGGCAGGTTGAGGACCAGTCTTGCGGCGGCGTTCTGGATGTTCTGTAGCTTGCCGATGAGGTCTTTGTTTATTTCGGCGTAGAGTGCGTTGCCGTAGTCGAGTCTGCTGGTGACCAGGGCGTGAGTGACTGTCTTTCGGTGTTCGAGGGGGATCCATTTGAAGGTCTTACGAAGGAGGCGGAGGGTGTGGAAGCAGGAAGATGAGACAGAGTTGATCTGGCGGTCCATTTTGAGCTCGGAGTCCAGGATGATTCCCAGGTTGCGTGCGTGGTCTGTGGGGGTTGGCGGGTTTCCGAGGGCGGTGGGCCACCAGGTGTCGCTCCAGGCGTCGGGGTTTGGGTCCATGATGAGTAATACTGTTTTGTTGGTGTTTAGTTGAAGGCAGCTGTTTTTCATCCATTTGGCGACGGCTTCCATGCCTTCTCGAAAGTTGCGTCTGGCGGTGTTGGGCTCGTTGGATAGGGAGAGGATGAGCTGGGTGTCGTCTGCATATGACACGATGTTGAGTCCGTAGGTTCTGACGATGGGGGCAAGTGGAGCCATGTAGACGTTGAAGAGCGTCGGGCTGAGGGAGGAGCCCTGGGGGACTCCGCAGGTGATCGGTGTGGGGTCCGAGAGGAAAGGGGGGAGTCTGACCCGCTGCGTCCTGCCGGAGAGGAAGGAGCAGATCTAGTCGAGGGCCTTGTCCTAGATTCCTGCATCGTAGAGTCTGCGTATTAGGGTGCGGTGGGAGACTGTGTCGAACGCCGCTGATAGGTCGAGGAGGATGAGGGCTACTGTTTCTCCTTTGTCCAGTAAGGTGCGGATGTCGTCTGTTGCGGCGAGGAGGGCGGTTTCCGTACTGTGGTTTTTTCTGAAGCCGGATTGGGAGGAGTCGAGGATGTTGTGTTCTTCAATGAATGTGGCGAGTTGGCTGTTGATGGCTTTCTCGATGACTTTCGCTGGGAACGGGAGCAGGGAGATGGGTCTGTAGTTTTTGAGGTCGGTGGGGTCCGCTGAGGGTTTCTTTAGGAGGGGGTTGACCTCGGCGTGTTTCCAGTCATCGGGGAACGAGGCGGTCGCCAGGGAGCGGTTGATGGTTTGGCGGAGCATGGGTGCGATGGTGTTGGCGGCTCTGTTGAAGATGTGGTGGGGGCAGGGGTCCGTGGGGGCCCCTGAGTGGATTGACTTCATTGTCTTCAGTGTGTCTTCGGTGGTGAGGGCTGTCCAGTCATCAATCGCTGGTTTCCGGGTGTCGGGGGTGGTTGGTGAGGGTTCAGTGTGTTGGTTGTCTTCGTCGAAGTTGTCGTAGATACTCTTGATTTTGTGGTGGAAAAAGATGCTGAGTTTGTCGCAGAGGTCTTGTGACACTCCCCATGCTGCCACGGTGGGCCTGGAGGCACTGCTGGCTGCACCGAACCACATGACTGTGCACAGCAAAATAAATACCGGCGCTGAGTGGTCTGTCCATACACCTGCCCGGGAGTCGAGATTTCCTTCCCTACATGCTATTGATGTAAACACCATCACGACCTTATTCGCCGGCTAATGGTGCAGAGGGGGCAACACAACTGTGGAGTAGCGATACTCCGACGAAGGGGTGAATTTTCAGTTGCAGGCCGCGCCGAGAAAGAACAGCACTCATCTTAGGCAGAGCACCCTTATCTGGGTGGCGCAATGGGGAAACCAGATAACAGGCAGCCCAAACTGCAGTTTGAACCCGCAGTGAATAAGAAAGTCACAAAGAATACAGTGGATAACGGGCAGCCTCGGAGCCCATCTACAGAGGTATCCACGTCAGCCCCTACGGTGCCGGACATTGCCGCAATGCTACAGGAGATGCGCCAGGGCTTTGCCACTGTCGTGGACAAAGTCGACAGACTCTCAGCCAGAATGGACGGCATAGTCCAGAAAATGGATATTCACGAAGAACGTCTTACAGAAGTGGAGCGACGAATATCCGACAATGATGACACCACAGCGTCGCATACCTCGAGACTCTCGAGAATGGATAATGTGCTGCGAGTAATTGCCGCCAAAAATGAGGAGTTAAAAGCGAGGAGCCGACCGAATAACATTCGCGTCACGGGCATACCAGAGACGACCAATACGGGGAAGATGGAGCTCTATATTGAGAAGATACTTATAGCGGCAGTGGGCACAGAGGCCTTCTCGAACCAATTCATTGTGGAGCGCGCTCATCGCTCGCTCGGACCTAGGCCCAAAACTGGAACTCCGCTAAGACCCATCATAGCGCGCCTGCTCAACTATAGAGATCGGAATGCGGCACTGCGAGCGGCACGGGCAAATCAGAACCTCACGCATGATGGAGTGACATTTTCTATTTATCCTGACTTTACCCCAGTGGTGCAGGAACAAAGGCGGAAATTCCTTGCTGTTAAGAAAAAACTTAGAGACCTGCACATTGACTATGCCCTTTTATACCCGGCCAAACTGCGCGTGACCCATCAGGGTACACAACATTTTTTTGTCAACCCACAAGTCGAGGATTACATTAAAACATTGCCTAAACAAGGAAGACAAGCTGCAAGTGCTGGGGGCCATAATGACTCGAGTTCTGATTAGGAGCACGACTACACTTTGTTGTTGAACTTATACGCGCTACTGGGACATAGTACTTGTCTTGCTGCAGGGTTCGGTGTCACTACTGAATATGGAGACTGCATCAGTGCCGAAGGGTACCACGGACGGGTATGGACTGCAGGCGGTAACGTATGCCAGGCACCCACCCCCTACTTCCTTTCCCCTCCGGATAGAGACATAAGGGGTGTGCTTGCACGGAGCGGGAGGAATGGGGGTGGACGGACGTGCACCTCAGATGACCCCTAATGGGTATACCCCACGGGACTTGGTACCATTTCTGTTAATGTTCGGATGCTTGGGACACTTTTTGGGTGGGGGGAGGGCTCGAGGTGTTGGCAAGTTGGGGATGCCTCAGTGGGTGGGGGAGGCGGGAGAGAAGTTTTGCATGGGATGAGCGCAGACAGCAGGACATGGGTCATTCTAGAGGGATTGTGTAAAGCTCAAATGAAGGGATGGGGGTGAATGTTGCTGTTACTTTTGCGCACACCATGTGCTTGCCGGGGGTTCCTGGGGGTGGATGGGATGGGCACATAGTTGGGGGAACTGTTTGGTTTACGTTCATTGCACGTGCAACAGGTATCGAAGAGCTGCTTTTATGTTTAGATTTGGGAGTTTTTGGCTGCATCGGGGGTGTGAATGGGCCTACTGTGCGATATGTGAGCTATGCATTACAGCGATATACTACTGGGGGCGAAGACACTGCCCATGAGTTTGGTACTCTGCTCTCCCTGGGGAGGGCTGGACATGCACATCACGGACATGGCCTGCTACTTGCTGGTGGTGGGTTTGCCATGCAGTGTGCCGCGACATCTGGTTCATATCTCCACTTGCACGCATGGGGGACACCAACTTGAATATACTCACGTGGAACGTGAGGGGGCTGGGAGATCCTAGGAAGAGGAGGCAAATACTGGGCTATCTTTATCGCCACAAAATTCATATTGCTGTACTCCAGGAGACACATTTCAAGCCGCATAGCTTACACTCATTTGGGAAAAGGTGGGCCTCGTATACAGTGTTCTCCTCATACTCATCATATGCACGGGGTATGGCTATTTTGATAAAAAGATGCACACCTTTCCATTTAGCGGGCTCTAAGGCTGACCCACAGGGGAGATTTTGCTTAATGTGGGGCAGACTGGGTCGTATGGCTGTGACACTGCCCTGCTGCTACGGGACTAACGTGGATGATCCACAATACTTTACTGACCTGTGGGCGGCAATTGTGGAAACTGGGCGGCAATTGTGGAAACTGGGCCACAGCACCTTATCTGGGGGGGGGGGGGGGGGGGGGATTTCAACACGACCCTGAATCCTGCCTTGGACAGGTCACAACCCGCCCCCCATCACTATACTAATAGGAGGGAGATTCTCCGTGCGACGATTGATGATAATAATCTCTTAGAAGCATGGAGATCTATGCATGGGACGAAGGGGGAAGGTACACACTTCACTGCTCAGGCGAGGTCATGGGCCAGACTAGATTATATACTCTTGACGCCACGCTTTACACATCACTGGTGTACTCAGCACATCTCCCCAGAACATATTCAGACCACTCACCTGTAATCATCACGTTGCGGGGAACTGAATTGGGCCCCCCTATCACGGCATGGCGTATGCAGCCCATGATGCTACTTGACACTGAATTCCAAATAGAGCTTCTAGTTGAATGCCTAGATTTTTTTTAACGTATTAAAGATTCAGTAAATGATGTTGAAACTATTTGGGATGCTTTTAAAGTCACGCTCAGAGGACTTTGCATTTCGATAGGTTCAGGGGTACTTAAGAGTATATTGAACAGACTGAGGACCTTGGAGTCAGAACTTAGAGACGCGGAGGATGCACTCCGAGTTAGCCCTGGGAGTGACACACTAGCTGTAATACGAGATAAGCTATCGGAATATACTGATGAAGAAGCGTGGGAGATGAAGTTCAGGAACAAACATTGGGTGGCTAGGAGGTATGGGGAAGGCGAAAGACCTGGGAAGGCCTTAGCTGCGACGATTAAACTTATGCGTTCACCCACTGTCATATTCGAGTTGGAGACTGCTGAAGGGGTTCTACTCAGGGACACCACACACATACTAAATGAATTTGTAGGGCACTATAGTACATTGTATTCCTCAACCAGAACGGGGGAACTACTGCTAGATGACTACCTGGCAGACGTGTCGTTGGGATGGCTGAGTGATTCACAGCGAGCCTTTCTCAGTGCCCCATTCGAACTTGATGAAGTGAGGGAGGCTATCATGCACATGAGTTCTGGTAAGGCCACTGGGATAGACGGCATTCCTATTGAATGGGGTTCTGAGCCACAAATGATATTGCTCCATGTGTAAGAAAAGCTAATATTTTATAGGCACTGCATGAGGGCACATGTCAATCTACCAAAAACTTTAAAAAACAAACCAACTGTTACAGGTGATTGTCTCTTTCTTTTAGCAGTAAGAAGCTATTATAATTTCAAATACTGCGCATGTAGTTGCAAATAGAATTTTATTTTAGCAAGGTGGGTCGAAGTAGTTAAAAGTTTATAACAACGAACAGATTTTCACACCTGTGTGTCAAAGTAACTGCTAGATTCATGAAGCATTTTTGCGGGCGCAAATGGTGCGAATCGCAGAATTCGGCCGTTTGCACCCGTAAAAATGGCATTTGAAATTCATCATTGGGTCATGTACTCGCAATTTGAGAAAATTGCGATTTCTCAAATTGCTTTCGCATTTAAGGAATCTCAATTTGAGATTCCTTAAATGCTATTCATGACCCAATAAAAAATTGCGAATTCGCAATTTTTACCCGCTATTTACTGCGAAGTCAGACTTCGTGGTAAATAGCGAAAACTGAGAAAAATGCACTTTTGTGCATTTTTCTCAGTTGTATGTTACACACACACATGTCCTTTGGACATGTGTGTGCGCATCATGAGTGTAATATACATTTCAGGGGTGCTACAGGGTTTCCTGTGGACACCCCTAGCACCCTTGAAATCGCATCCTTATTTGCGATTAGGAAATTGCTAATCGCAAATAAGGAATAACTCCCCATTCAATCCTATGGGCCTTAGGCCCATAGGATTGAATGGGGAGTTATTCCTTATTTGCGATTAGCAATTTGCTAATCGCAAATAAGGAATGTGTAGGAATCGCAATTTATTTTGCTATTCCTACATGAATCCCGATTCTGTAATAGCGATTCCTTATGAATCGCTATTAAAGACTCGCAAAACGGGTCTTTGATGAATCTAGCAGTAAGTGTCTTGTGAAAGTAGGCGTTTGGTGTGAGCGGGCTGCTCTCCAGGGCGCCTACAGCAGTGATATGAAAAGCCTTCGGTTTGCTTCTACAAGTCAAAAGGCAAACACTCGGTGTTTCAGTGCATTGGAAATAATACCTTAGTGCCCGTTCTTCATCGAAAATAACCAGCTCATATTCCTGTGAGCTGAGACCTTAGAAAGAAAGCCTCTTTAAAGCATGACATACTGATAGCAGCTTAAGAAGGAACCTAAAATGCGGCGTCAGCTCCACTTGTTACAATTATTTCCAGACAAAGGTTAATCTGCCAATGCCGTCTGCAAAACCTTACTCCCCTCGCCCAGGTCATCACAATGAAGAATGGCACCTTCCATCACAGAGAGGTATGCACGGTTTTAGGAGTTGTAGTAGTAAAGGTTGCTTAATTAATAACTCAGCATATGCAATAAAATATGAATCATCGTCAATAAGATAACTTCAAGTACAGCTCTTTCAATAGCACGTGCTGGATAGAAATTAAAACAGTCACTAAAGCATTCAGCTTGTTTGTCGAAACTATTAAAGGTATATGGTCTTAAAAAAACACAACAAAAAGCCTTCAGCTTGTTTGTCGAAAATATTAAAGTTATATGGTCTTCTTTAAAAAAAACACAAAAAAAAGATACCACTAAAACCTAACTAACACGTCAGCCCTTCATAATATTGAAGCTAATAAACTAATCAATTTTCCGGAAATTCAGCTATGACTCAAGGGGTATTTTACAACCAGTCGAGTGAAATTACAGTTGAAGTCCTGTGAAAGCATGAGGACATCACTGGCTTCGTTGTTTTAAAGCTCGCCCTACTGAACCTTGTCCTCAGGAGTCTCACGCTAGCGGCTAGAGGGAAACAAGGTAGGGCCAAGTGTGTGCTCAATAGTTTCTTGTAAGTACCACACCATCTGCCAGAGGACCTTGAATTGCATGGTTTACGTTTTGGTGCAATTCGCCTACAAATAGCACAGTCAATTCTTCTACTGAGGCGGTTTTAATTAAGGGATATTGGTTTGAATACTGGCCAGATAGGCTTTAACACCACATTGTAAAAAAAAAGATAGGTTTCACGGAGGTAGTCTGTATTAAGGGACATTCAGAAGATACTACAGCGGGCAGCTTAGAACATGCACATCTCTTGAGCACCAGCACGCCTGCCAAAACATCACAGCCGCTGGCACCTGAGAACTCCCTGCAGAAATGTATTACTGAGGAGCACACCGCTATCTTCACAGGACCCAAACAACAAATTACAGACCACTCGCGACCGGACTCAAACAGAACTATTAGGATTTATATTCACAATTTAACACAAACTGCAAATACTGAAATACATTCTGGAGTATCTTTGGTTTCACTAAATTGACATCACATATCACGCGTGCATAGGTTCCCCATGTGTCATGGCTCCTGCGGAGTGCTGGAGATTGCTTTCCTGGCATTGAATCGAGGAGACCAGCCCTGCAATTGCTTCCTTCCATGTGCTTAACCAACTGCCTACTTTGAACAAGAACGCGTTGGGGGCTTTTTTCAACGCTACAATCCAGAAAACAAGGAGATCGTGATTGAGAAAAGACGTGCTAGTGAATTTGACTACTAAATCTCGGAGTTCTTTTAAATACTCGCTTTCTAAAGCAAGGTATTTTTCTCAGCTCGTTCAGGCAGTCTCTGCCAAATCATCTGGATTTATTTAAAGGACAACTTATCTTGCAGGCGCAGCCGCACTGCGCACAGACAGAGACATGTCTGCCAAAAAGCCCACTGATCACCAGGAATATTTGTTGGAAAGTAATGTCACCCCCACCTCCCTTAGGGCACAGTTTGACATTGTGAATGCTGATATTCCAGTGAAGGAACAGAATGCTAGGATTGTGGGCTTTTAAGGTTGATGGGCTCATTAACACTGCCAGTCCGCGGTGTGTGGAGCGACCTTTGCCCCTGCCTGCAGGGCTGGTCGCTCCACACACTGCGCAGCTCCCTCGCTGAGTGCCGGGACCACCCCCCCCCCCGCTGCTGCCTCGCACAGACGTGAGCCGGGACCGCCACTCTACCGGCTCACCTCCTGCCGGTGCCCCTGAGCGCCTTAGCGGTTTTTTCGCCCGTTTACAGCGTTTTTGTGAGTTTTGGTCCATTTAAAGTGGTCGCCGCGCGGGGGTGGTAACTGTTTGCTTTCACCTGTGCTTTTCTCTCCCCTTTGTGCCTTCTGTGCCGTCCTCGTGTCCTCCCCGCCGCTTGTCCCCCTACCCGCTCCCCGCCGCTGCTCCCCTGCGGCCCCGCCCAGCTTTGCTAGCTTGGCCGCCCATTGGCCCACCCCGCTCCCGCCTCCCAGCTGCCCCGCCCTCGCTCCGCCCCCCACTACGCCATTTATGGCGGAGTCCACGCGTACGCGCAAGTGCAGCGGGCACGCCGACTGCGCGCCGAAGGTGCGATAAAGGTAAGCCCGTCTGCGCCCGTCCGCGCCTGGACCGCGCCCAGTGCCAGGACCCCTGGCCCCCGCAGACCCCAGCCTACCCACCGGTCGTACGACGCCGCCACCCTCAACGCACTCAACGCCGGCCGAGTCCCGGGCTGCTACCGAGCCACCCCGAGACGCACCCACGGACCCTTCTGCTGCAACTACTGCAAGTTCACCTGCATCCGAACCTGCACCACTCCAGCAGTGCCCAAGACCTCGACGAGCAACAGCAGCAGCCACCTGAAGTGCATCCTGCTCAACACCCGCTCCGTCCACAGACACGCCGTCGAGATCTGGAACCTGCTCGACACCACAGCCCCAGACGTCGCCTTCTTCACGGAAACCTGGATGAATGCCTCCTCTGCACCTGACATCGCCATCGCCATCCCAGACGGCTACAAGATCATCCGAAGGGACCGCATCAACCACACCGGAGGAGGCATCGCCATCGTCCACAGGAACACCATCCGCATCACGACCAACACCGATGGCACCCTCACAACTGCCGAGCACCTGCACTTCCAAGTCCACATCAACCCCAAGACCACCCTCAGAGGCACCCTCATCTACAGACCCCCCGGACAACGCACACAATTCAGCGAAGACATCGCCGACTTCATCAGCCCGCACGCCCTCTGCTCCGCTGACTACATCCTCCTCGGGGACCTCAACTTCCACCTGGAGAACAACAACGACCGCAACAGCACCACCCTGCTGGACAACCTCGCCAACCTGGGACTCAAGCAACTGGTGACCACCCCCACCCACTACGCCGGACACACACTCGACCCCGTCTTCTCATCCAGCAAGGACATCGCCTTCAGCCACGCCACCGGACTCCACTGGACGGACCACAGCTGCGTCCACTTCAGCTTCGCAAGGACCACGGCCCACCACCACCAGCAACAGGCTGCACGCAGGAACTGGAGCAAGACCACAGCTGACCAGCTTGCGTCCTCCCTGAGCATGAACCCTCCCACCAGCACAACGAACCCTAGCCAGGCGGCCACCAACCTCACGAAGTGGATCAGCGACTGCGCAAACGAGCTCGCCCCCCAGAGGACCCCGCCCAGCAGACCCGGAAGCAAGAAAGCCCCATGGTTCACCTGCGAACTCAAGAGCTCCAAGAAGAACTGCTGAGCCCTCGAGAGAACCTGGCGCAGAGACCCAACACCGGACAACATGACTGCCCTCAAGCTCGCCACCCGAAAACACCACCAACTCATCCGCGCCACCAAGAAAACCGCATTCAAGGAACGACTGGACAACAACACACACAACAGCAAAGAACTCTTCAACATCGTCAAAGAGCTCTCCAACCCCAACGCCGGAAACAACGACATCACCCCGTCGCAAGACCTCTGCAACTCCCTCGCCTCCTACTTCCACAACAAGATCGCGGACATACAC
Organism: Lissotriton vulgaris; assembly: GCF_964263255.1. NCBI lineage: Eukaryota > Metazoa > Chordata > Amphibia > Caudata > Salamandridae > Lissotriton > Lissotriton vulgaris. Next base: position 77,836 of record NW_028248679.1, read on the forward strand.
AACAGCTTCAGCACTCAACCGACGAACACCACGACCGAACCACCGCCCCCCACCACCACCCTCCGCGCCTGGACTCCGATCAGCACCGAAGACACCATCCGCACGATGAACTCCATCCACTCCGGATCTCCGACCGACCCCGGCCCTCATCCCATCTTCAACAAGGCCGACGCTATCATCGCACCCCACCTGCGGGACATCATCAACACCTCCTTCGACACCGCTACCTTCCCGGAGAGCTGGAAGCACGCCGAACTCAGCGCTCTACTCAAGAAGCCATCGGCTGACCCCACCGACCTCAAGAACTACCGACCCATCTCGCTGCTCCCGTTTCCTGCAAAAGTCATCGAGAAGACCGTCAACAAGCAGCTGGCTGCCTTCCTCGAGACGAACCGATCCCTCGACCTCTCGCAGTTTGGCTTCCGGGCCAACCACAGCACCGAGACCGCCCTGATCGCAGTCACCGATGACATCCGAGCGCTGCTCGACAACGGAGAAACAGCGGCCCTCATCCTCCTTGACCTCTCCGCGGCCTTCGACACTGTCTGCCATCGCACCCTAGTGCAGCACCTCAGCAACGTCGGAATCCAGGAGAAGGCACTGGAATGGATCATCTCGTTCCTTGCCGGAAGGACACAGAGAGTCCGCCTCCCCCCGTTCAGATCAGAAGCCACCGAAGTCATCTGCGGCGTTCCTCAAGGCTCCTCGCTCAGCCCAACCCTCTTCAACGTCTACATGAGCCCCCTCGCAGCCATCGCACGCCAACACAACCTCAACATCATCTCCTACGCCGACGACACCCAGCTGATCCTTTCCCTCACCAACGACCCGCCACCGCCAGAGCCAACCTTCACGAAGGGATGAAAGAGGTAGCCGAATGGATGAAGAACAGCCGCCTGAAACTGAACTCAGATAAGACGGAAGTCCTCATCCTGGGATCCTCATCCGCCGCCTGGGACGACTCCTGGTGGCCCCCCGCCCTAGGCAGCGCACCCAAACCAACAGACCACGCACGCAACCTGGGCTTCATCCTGGACTCCTCCCTCTCCATGACCAGACAAGTCAACGCCGTCTCCTCGTCATGCTTCAACATCCTGCGCATGCTACGTAAGATCTTCCGGTGGATCCCCACCGAGACCAGGAAGACGGTCACCCAGTCCCTCGTCACCAGCCGTCTGGACTACGGCAACACCCTCTACGCCGGAACCACAGCCAAACTCCAGAAGAGACTCCAGCGGATCCAGAACGCCTCAGCACGACTCATCCTGGACATCCCCCGTTGCAGCCACATCTCCGGACACCTGAAAGATCTGCATTGGCTCCCGGTCAACAAGAGAATAACCTTCCGTCTCCTCACCCACGCACACAAAGCCCTACACAGCCAAGGGCCAGGATACCTCAACAGCCGCCTCAACTTCTACGCTCCCAAACGCCAGCTTCGGTCGACCAGCCACGCCCTCGCCGCTGTCCCCCGCATCCGTAGAGCCACCAGAGGAGGGCGGTCCTTCTCCTACCTCGCCGCCAAGACATGGAACTCCCTCCCCACCCACCTCCGCCTGACCCAGGACCACCTCGCCTTCAGGAAGCAACTCAAGACCTGGTTGTTCGAGCAGTAGCAGTCCCCCCCCCCTCCCCCCCCCCCAGCGCCTTGAGACCCTCCGGGTGTGTAGTGCACTATATAAATACGATGATTGATTGATTGAGTCTAATGTTTTCACTGAATAAAAGTGGCCAGAATTTCTAAAGAGCATCACTTGGGATTGGGGATAACTGGTTAATGTCCAATCAGGAGCGGGCAGCTTATGTGCATCGGGCCGCCAGGTCCCATCTTTACTGCATGCTAGAGACAAGAGTCCTGCTCAGGACCGTGTTCGGCTCGATTGTGAGGAAAGATCAGAAAGGTACAGCAGGCCTGGGAGGTTGGGTATAAACAAAGCCTTAAAGTACAACATGCAGCTGATCTTCGCTAACAATAGAACATGACCAATCTTTTCCACATCATGGGATAACATTCCTGTTGTAGATCAGCTGATCTCTCTCAGTATTGTATATACTCAATGTCAATAATCAGAGAGAAACATTGTATAATTGTAATGTCCTCTGTTGACGGTGTTAGATGTCCTCCCCCACCCCCCAAACTCTGGTGACCTTTCTTTTGATCACCAGTACTGTACAAGGAATGCAGCTTTTGCATGGTTTATGAAAATTAAACAAATAATTCTGTCCAGGTTGGTGCAATTAAGGTCACTGTCAAATGCAATTCTATGTCAGGACCGGAGGCTTCAGATTATGCTTTTTCCCTTCTTCGCTGTTTATTAACAAACCAATCAGCAGCCAAAAAAGCATCAATATAAGCCTTATACCTCAGAACAAAGGATATAAAGGCTATCACAACTTAGAAAAAATTCCGAATAAACTACAAGTCCCATGGTCATCAGCAGAACAGCCTGCAATATAGTCCTTCGTTAGTGTCCATGACATCTAGATAGGACGTCCCTCCTATGACCACTTCCTCTTTCTTCGCTGCTTCGCAGCCAGTTAAGTGGTTTTTGTTGTTCTCCACACTGGGTTTCTACTTTGTGGGGTATTTTAAATGATTTGGGTATTAGATTGCTTGTACGCTTTGTTAAGGGGTTCTTGTTTTGCCTTTCAGAGCCCCTTTAGGTCGCAGGAGCATTCGCTGCTTTTCACGTGACTTTCCCTGTGTTTCGCGGCCGCCTCCGGCCGCTAGGGGGAGCCTGTGCGTCTCGTTCGCCTCGGCGCGGCTTTCTCGTCAGGGAGACCGCACTGAGGTGAACGTTTCGTCGGAGCCGCCCGCTGCCTCACCGTGACGCTCAGCTCGTCTGAGTCTGTACTGCCCCAGGTTTCAGCCTTACATACGCCCCGCTGAGGGTCTGTACAGCGGCTTTGCCGCGTTGCCGCCTACGGGCGTTTCTGTGATTTGGGCACCTTGTTTTCCTGCATTTTGTAATTTCAGCAGCGCGCAGGGAGGCAGCAGTGATCCGGTCCTATTGAGGGTCAGCGCGCTGTGGGTTGGGTGCCCCCCTTTACATCCCGGTACCACTGGACCCAAAACTACGGCAGAGTTCCTCTGTCACACATATTTTAAACAGGCTACTACCTGTTGTCCTGCTCCTGTGCCTTCCCCCCTCTCACCTTATCATTAAGAGGTGCTTGGGTTGTTCTTTACAGGGAGATGGACCAAGACGAATATTACGAGGAGGAGGAATCTCATCAGTATTTAAATGATGAGGAGTTTTATACAGCGGTGGATAGCTCCATTTACCGCTGCGTGCAGGAGATCGTAGGACCTATGGAAGATCGACTCTCTGCACGCATTATTCAGGAGTGCGAGAGGGTCACTCAGGCACATTTGGGGGCCTCTAGTTCTACGCCGCCCCTGGGGGAATGTTCCCCCCCAGCCCCTAAGAAAAAGTGTAAGGAAGGGGTTGCTGGTGCGTCGCAGGGTGTAGACAGGGACGCCTTCGAGCGCCTGCGTGACGCATTTTTAGCCAAGGCGACCGCGACTACCCCTGCGCCTCCACCAGCCCCGGGCCCTTCGGGGTCCTTAGGGACAGCGCCCTCGTCCCCTGGAGGGTTTTCCCCGGCAGACACTGACGATGAGGATTGGTCAGTGCATTCCTGGCGGCCCTCGGGCTCTGCCACTGAACTACCCCAGGATAGTTCGGTCATGCTGGACCCGGATGAAATAATGCATCCGCGGTCGGCTGCCTGGACACCGGGGGAGAAAGTGGCGAAGTTCATCGCAGGGCGCCTATGCAAGCCCCTTGAGAAGGACGCAAGGAGCTGTCTGCGCGGGGAGTGTCCTAGGCCTACATTGGAGGGCAAAGTGGCCTTTACTCCCAAACTAGACCCTAAAATGGCCACTTTTTTGGCGAAGTTCGTTAAAGATCCTCGCAAGGGGATTGATCGCTCCTGGCGCTCCTGTCAGGACAAGCTTCTGGATGCCATAGGTCCTCTAACTAAGATCCTGGACATGGCGGAGGAAGCGAAAGTGTCAGGTGCGGCCATTTCCCCAGATGTCCTGTCCAATTGGGCACAGAGTGGTGGTTTTCCTGGGGAACGCCAATTGCGCCCTTTCCACCGAGCGCCGGAGGTCCCTCCTCATTAAGCTTGACCCGAAACTGGGAGACTTGGCATCCTCGGAAGCAGGGGCGGTGGCCCAAGGGGGCCTCTTCGGGGACCCCTTTATCAAAGAATTAGGGAAGTTTGTCTCTACTTTCATGTCCCTAGATAGGGCGCAGTCAAGTATAAAGAGTTTTCCAGCAGTGTTTCTCCAGGCGCGGTGGTCAGCAACCTGCCAACAGGAATCAAGGCTCCAGAAGAGGGCAATTTAATGCCTCAGCAAACTACAATACCTTCTACCCAACCAGAGGACAGCGCTTCCGAGGGCGCGGTGGTTTCAAGAATGCCGGTGGAAACAATCCAAACGGTGAGTGTTATTTCGGCAGACAGTGTCAGCATTGGGGGGAGGTTAGCCCTGTTCCCAGAGGCATGGGCAGGAATAACATCGGACGCTTGGGTCTTACAGACCGTCCGCGGCTTTCACATAGTTTTACGATCGACCATACCAAGACAGACCCCCACACCCTATCGTTTTCTCTCAAGCGGATGCGCAACTGGTCGACGAAGAGGTCGCCGACCTGTTGTGCAAAGGGGCCATTTGTCGTTCAACTCGACATCCGGCCGGGTTTTTGAGCAACTTGTTCCTGGTGGACAAAGTGGATGGGGGAAAACGTCCGATAATCAACCTCAAAGAGTTCAACGGATGGTTGGTTTACCGGCATTTCAAGATGGAGGGGATCCATCTCTTGCGGGATGAGCTCCTCCCGAACGACTGGTTGGTCCGCCTGGACCTCAAGGATGCGTACTTAGTGGTTCCTATCCACCCTCCGCATGGGCGTTTCCTTCAATTCCAGTGGATGGGTCGAATTTTCGCGTTTACCGCCCTTCCATTCGGTCTTTCATCGGCGCCTTGGTGCTTCACCAAGCTACTCCATCCGGCTGTAGAGCTCTTGCGGGGCCAAGGAATTCGGATGATTGTCTATTTAGACGACATTCTGTTGATGGCACAGTGCCCCAAGAAGTTGAGCCTTCAACTTCAACAGACTGTATCCTTGCTACAGGGACTGGGATTTGTAATAAACGACGTGAAGTCAGTTCTCTCCCCTACTCAGACAGTAGTGTTCCTCGGCTTTACGGTGGACCTGAGCCTTCCTTCCAGGAAGATGGGAAAGATTTGCCACCTTCTGCGTCAGACGAACTCGAAATCCCACACATCGCTCTGGCAGATTGCCCGAGTGGTAGAATTGCTTTCCTCATCCATTCAGGCAATCTTTCCGGGCCCCCTTCACTACAGGGCCCTTCAGCGCCTCAAGGCGCATCATCTTCGTCGGGGACTAACGTACGATCAGGTGGTTCCCCTCTCAGTCGAGGTGAAGGAGGAAATGACCTGGTGGTTGACTCATATGGAAGCTTGGAACGGCCGGGCGATCTTCGGACCGGTGCCGGACTTAGTCATAGAGTCAGACGCCAGCAGGGCCGGCTGGGGCGCCCGTTGTGGAGAGTTCTCCACAGGCGGCGCCTGGTCGTCCGAAGAGCAGGAGTTGCATATCAACTGCTTAGAACTGTTGGCGGGGTCCTTCGCGGTGCGTTGCTGGACAAAGGATTTGGCCCGCTCCTGCGTTCTACTTCGAATGGACAACATCTCCGCAGTCCGCTATGTCAACCACCTGGGCGGCCCTCGTTCCAAAGCCTTGGCGGACTTAGCGAAGGTCTTTTGGGACTACTGCCTGACTCGCCATATCTCGGTCACAGCGGAGTACTTGCCGGGTCAGCACAACCAAGCTGCAGTTTGGCACTCCCGGCACTTGCGGGATTCCAGTCAGTGGAAGCTGGACTCGCAGGTTTTCAGGTGGCTGAACACGCTGTGGGGCCTGTTTTCAGTGGACCTCTTTGCGTCCCGTCTGGGACACCAACTCCTGCGTTTTTACAGCTGGAGGCCGGACCCTCTCGCGGAGGCCACGGATGCCTTTCTCCAGGATTGGAGTCAGGAACAGTCATTCGCCTTCCTGCCGTTTTTGATGGTGCTAAGAGCGGCGGCCCATCTTCGCCGCCAGCGAGCGGACGTGGTTATGGTGACTCCCTGGTGGAGATCTCAAGTCTGGTTTCCGGTTCTACTGGAACTTTCTTGGGATTCTCCAATCCTACTCCCCCGGTTTCCACGTCTTCTTCTCAACGCGGACGGGAATCCCCACCATCTGATCATGCAGAGTTCTCTCCGCCTCATGGCATGGAGGCTTTCAGGAGACGCTGGTCGCTCCCAGGCCTTTCGGACCGGCTGAGAACTTCCTATCAAAGGCCTGGGCAGGTAGCACAGCGAAGCGGTATCGCTCTGCCTGGAATAAATGGTCCCGCTGGTGTCTTCGATGGAACCTGGATCCCCTGGTCGCAGGAGTCGTACCAGTTTTGATTTTCTTAGCGGAATCGGCTTCAACAGGACTGGCCTACCGCACTGTCAACGCAATGCGCTCTGCGATCTCAGCAGGCCATAATCCTGTGGCAGGCGCACCGATAGGAGAGCACCCTTTTGTTTGTAGGCTCTTGAGAGGGATTCGCCTCTCCTTACCGCCAGAACCGCGTTACTCGGTTCTTTGGGACGTCAACCTTGTTCTGAATCTTTTGCTGTCTTGGCAAGCAAACAAGTATCTTTCTTTGAAAGAGTTATCGTCAAAACTGGCAATGCTCTTGTGTCTTGTCTCATGCAAGCGGGTGTCTGATGTGCGCGCCTTGGATATCTCAGCGAGGGTTTTTTCCCCGGATGGGGTAGTCTTCACATTGGGGCGCCGCACGAAATGTGGGTCAAGGTCAATTTCTTATCCGTGTTTCGTGGATGTCCCCAAACTCTGTGTGGTACAATGCCTGAAGGCTTATGAAGATTTAATCCTAGAACTTCGTCCTCCGGGTGAACAACAGCTGTTGATTGCACTGCGGAAGCCGCACAAGGCTGTCTCATCTCCCACCATCGCCAGATGGGTTCGGTGGATCATGCAGGAAGCAGGTATCGATACGAAGCAGTTTGGCGCCCACTCGGCTAGAAGGGCCATGGCTTCTAAGGCTTTCTCTTTGGGAGCCCGTCTGGAGGACCTGATGCGTGCGGCGGATTGGTCCTCGGACTCCACTTTTAAGCGGTTTTATTTCAAACCAGTGGTGGATACAGCGCATTTGGTGGTAAGTAAGCTTTAAACTAGTATAATCTGAAGCCTCCGGTCCTGACATAGAATCGAAATTTGCCTAGCTTAGTAACGGTAAGTTTAAATTCTATTAAGGACACGGAGGCGAGGATTATCCCTCCCGGCCACCGTTGGAGGCGATCCCTCCGTAATGCAGTAAGTACGCAGGTTTTCCAGTGGTATTTGATGAGACGTGTTGTGATAATACTGGTGATTTACTGCCTGTGCTGAACCGTTTGGGTTTACAAACCGCTGATGCTGTTGTATGTTTGTTAGGTAACGATGGTGCAAAGCAGGACCAGTGAAATTGAAGCGTGACTCGCGCGAAGAAAGAGGAAGTGGTCATAGGAGGGATGTCCTATCTAGATGTCATGGACACTAACGAAGGACTATATTGCAGGCTGTTCTGCTGATGACCATGGGACTTGTAGTTTATTCGGAATTTTTTCTAAGTTGTGATAGCCTTTATATCCTTTGTTCTGAGGTATAGGGCTTATATTGATGCTTTTTTGGCTGCTGATTGGTTTGTTAATAAACAGCGAAGAAGGGAAAAGCATAATCCTCGCCTCCGTGTCCTTAATAGAATTGAAAGTTACCGTTACTAAGCTAGGCAAATTTCGACTCCCTCACATTGCGCCTCACCTGCTGAGCCAATGGAGTCGGAGGAAGTCTGTAGGCTGTGCCCCATGCTTGCTATCAAGATGGTATTCGAAAATTACAATATCAAGTGTTGTCGGGGTGCATAGTTGCCATCCGGTATGAGAAATATTTAGTGAGCAGTGCCAAATTTCACAAAGTCTGGACAGCTGCTTTGACCACATGCCCCAGATCTTGAATGTAATACATAGTAGTGGAGAGGTCAATTCTAAAACGAACAGCTTGATGGTCATCTCAGGTTCGAAAACCTTTTGAGTAAAATCTTCATTTATGTTGCGCTGTATCTCATCAGTGCTCACTTTTCCTGCTATTAGCAGACTGAATATGCAAACTCTTCAACCCTGTCAATGTTGGACTTGGACATGACCCTACAAGGCAGCATCTCTTCTTCATCTACCACTAAATGTTCCCGGGACTTCAGCTGAAGCCTGGTGGGAACGAGAAAGTATTTGCACTTAATCACAAATATCAAGATTGGCTCTCCATTCTTCACTATTCCTTGAATGCTAGAGACGGTCTTAAAATCTTTAGTGCACATGCTAAAATCCCCTCTTCTGGACTTCAGTGAGGTCACCCTTCTTCTTAGGCATCAGATACATTGGGAATTTGCCAGCACCCTTGGGCTGAGACTTAGTCATGGTCACGATATGTACTGTGGGCTTCAAGATAGACATCTCTAATCAACACATATTAGGTGTCACAGTGTCCTGACGCCTACAATAGAAGTTGTTGACTTCCCTAACCTCAGCGGCTTGCATACTTGTCCTGCTACCTGGATCCAGCAGCAACACATAAGACACCTTCGGCACAGAAATTGACACAGGCCTGTCTTTCATACTACATCTTATGCTTCCGCTGTGCGCCCTCTATGTTCGGGAGGTGGCGAACCACAGCCTCAGTTTTACCCTGATGCTTATCCTCCTAGCCATATCTGAACAGCAGTAAAATAACACCCCAACAAAACACAGCAAAGCACAGCACTACACAGCATAACATACTAGAACATAATAGTGTGCTCAGCACAAAATGGCACGACATGACACATCCCAACATAAAACAGCATAGCACAGCAGGTCAAACTGTGTCATAACAGAATAGGATAGCATGACATATCATAACAGCATGGTGCTGCACAATTCATAACACACCCAACTTAGCAGAGCATACAATGACACCACATAACAAACAATATTTGCATAGCGCCTACCTAGCCTAAAGCACTGCCCAACACAACAAACATTAACATACTATAGCAGAGCACAGCGCGATACATTACACAACACATCATAACATACATAGCCCAGCAGACAATAACATAGCATAACAGACTAGCAAGCAGCAGGTTACAAAGTGAAGCATCACGTAAGTGTTACAAAAAACTGCAGTAAATAGTATAGAAAAGTAAAATGTAACAACTGTACCGAGTAAGCAAGGTCTCTGAATTGACTAATGGTTTCACTGCAGAGCTCGCTGCATCACGTCAGAGGCACTATCTGAATTAAGAGGTGTTTATTCACGGCTGTTTCCTTTCAAGGTTGAAAGAACAAGCGCCAGTGGCTCCAACATAACTTGTAATCTGCGTCTACAGACAGGGTCGGTGCTGTGCTAAGTGAAATGACATGTTGCTGGCTCTCTCCCATATCACTGGGCAAGAATTAATGCTTGTAAATGCAAGCTAAACCACTGCTGATAGAGAAATAGATGGCCAGCACCAGCTAATTGTTTACTGCTGTATTTTTTATTTGCTATGGTTTGCCACTTTAGATGACAGATGTATCTAGAGGGAACTGCTGGAAGGTGAGATGTACAAAGTCAAACAGCAGGGGAGCACTTAAGACAAAATGAGAGTTTGCAAGAATAGCTGAGAATAAGGGAAGAAGTAGTTTCTTACCTGTAGCTCCAGTTCTGTAGTAGGGGTATCTCTGTTATAGTCATATTCTAGTGAATAGTCCCGCTCATGTGCGGGGACCCCGGAGCAATCAAAAATAATCTCTTAAATTGTCTTCTGTGCAGTCCTGCATAGACACTTAAGAGATAATTAAAGACCAATAATGCAGCCTAAACCTGCAAGGCTACACTGTCCAGTACGTCAACTAGAAATGCAAAGGATATTCCACCAACATCATATTCAGTACAGTCTGCCAAGTTTCACCATAGAGAAACTTCCCCCCTTCACAAAATCCTTGGAATGATAGAGAGGAAGGGATGGACAGACAAGCCCCCCATAGGCTGCCATTATGAGGCTTAAAAAGGGATACCGTGCCTTTAAGGAAACTTTCCAGAACTCTCGGTATCCCAGAATGCACAGCAACTCCCTCCACTTTCAGTTCTTTTTGGAGGTGTTTAAAGCTAGACCTGTAGCATTCAGTATTTTATCCTTTTCTCCACCGGGGAGGAGGGTGGGCGCTTATGACTATAACAGAGATACCCCTACTACAGAACTGGAGCTACAGGTAAGAAACTACTCCTTCTGTAGTAGGGGATCTCTGTGTATAGTCATAATCTAGTGAATAGAATGGCAAGCCCATCCCCACAACCACACCGGCGGTGGAGGAAAAAGACAACACCACTACTGTGCAAACAGATTTCGTAACGAAGCCTGCCCAACCTGAGCATCTGCTCTGGCATTGGGGTCCAGACAGTAGTGCTTCGCAAAGGTATGGACCGACTTCCACGTGGCAGCCCTGCAGATGTCTGCAATGGGAACATTACGGAGCAACGCTGTTGTAGCCACTTTGCCCCTGGTGGAATGAGCCTTAGGCTTACACCCTAAGGTCTTATTAGCCTTTTGATAACATAACTGGATACAGGACACAATCCACCTAGAGATGGACTGTTAAAAGGTAGCAAGGCCAGTCCTGACTGACCCATAGTTGATAACCAATTGGTCTGACCTACAAATATCCTTGGTTTTATCCAGATAGAATTTCAACACCCTTCTGACATCCAGGGAATGAAGAGACATTTCCGCTGGAGTGGAAGGATTCTGAAACAAGCATTTACAATGCAATGGTTTCGCCTTTGGAAAAGTTAGAGCTATTGGCATTGCTCATGACATTTCTTTTTTTTTTTCTTATAAAAAAATGGCATTGTTATTTACATTGCCAACAGCTCTCTCAGCCCACACAGCCCACACGGCCCACACAGCTCTCTCAGCCCACACAGACCACACAGCTCACACAGCCCTCACAGCTCTCTCAGCCCACACAGCCTACACGGCCCACACAGCTCACACAGCCCTCACAGCCCACACACCTCTCACAGCCCTCACAGCTCTCACAGCCCACACAGCTCTCACAGCCCACACAGCTCTCACAGCCCACACAGCTCTCACAGCCCACACAGCTCTCACAGCCCACACAGCTCTTACAGCCCACACAGCTCTCACAGCCCACACAGCTCTCACAGCCCACACAGCTCTCACAGCCCACACAGCTCTCACAGCCCACACAGCTCTCACAGCTCACACAGCTCTCACAGCTCACACAGCTCTCACAGCTCACACAGCTCTCACAGCCCACACAGCTCTCACAGCCCACACAGCTCTCACAGCCCACACAGCTCTCACAGCCCACACAGCTCTCACAGCCCACACAGCTCTCGCAGCCCACACAGCTCTCACAGCCCACACAGCTCTCACAGCCCACACAGCTCTCACAGCCCACACAGCTCTCACAGCCCACACAGCTCTCACAGCCCACACAGCTCTCATAGCCCACACAGCTCTCACAGCCCACACAGCTCTCATAGCCCACACAGCTCTCATAGCCCACACTATGCTGCTGTCTCTAAGAGAAGCACTTCCCAAATTCAAAACAGATCTCAGTTTCAGAGATTCATTCCCCAAATGCAACTACAGACATGTGCTTTCCCAAGGAAATATACTGCAAAAATAAAACAAGCATTTACAAGTGGGGCGGGAGACACGGACAGCGGGGGGGGGGGGGGACAGGCACAGGCACAATCAAAAGGCAGAAGGCAAGAAAAAACAAAACAAAGTTGTATCTGTTATTTTGGTGCAGGCTAGAACCCACTTGCATGAGCTAGCTGCACAAAGGCGGAGTCTCATTTCAGGCCTGGAGGGTCTCCCTGCACAGGGAGGGAGACTGAGGACAGGCCTGGAGGGACTCGCTGCACACAGGGGGAGACTGAGGACAAGTCTTGAGGGACTCACTGCACAGAGAGGGAGACTGAGGACAAGCATGGGGGGGACTCACTGCACACAGAGGGAGACTGAGGACAAGTCTTGAGGAACTCACTGCACAGAGAGGGAGACTGAGGACAAGTCTTGAGGGACTCGCTGCACACAGGGGGAGACTGAGGACAAGTCTTGAGGGACTCACTGCACAGAGAGGGAGACTGAGGACAAGCCTGAAGGGACTCACTGCACACAGAGGGAGACTGAGGACAAGTCTTGAGGGACTCACTGCACAGAGAGGGAGACTGAGGGAAAGCCTGAAGGGACTCACTGCACACAGAGGGAGGCTGAGGACAGGCCTGGAGGGACTCACTGCACACAGAGGGAGACTGAGGACAAGCCTGAAGGGACTCACTGCACACAGAGGGAGACTGAGGACAGGCCTGGAGGGACTCACTGCACACAGAGGGAGACTGAGGACAAGCCAGGAGGAACTCACTGCACACAGAGGGAGACTGAGGACAAGCCTGGCGGGACTCACTGCACACAGAGGGAGACTGAGGACAAGCCTGGAGGGATTCACTGCACACAGAGGGAGACTGAGGACAAGCCTGGAGGGACTCACTGCACACAGAGGGAGACTGAGGACAGGCCTGGAGGGACTCACTGCACACAGAGGGAGACTGAGGACAAGCCTGGAGGGACTCACTGCACACAGAGGGAGACTGAAGACAAGCCTGGAGGAACTCACTGCACAGAGACGACGAGTCGGGTCAGGTGTAATCCTTACACATGACACAACACCAGACACGTATGTGTACTCTTGTTGTGGGAAATGAGGAGTGTATGTCTCGTGTTTATCAGTGAAGCCTGCTTGTCTCCTGTTTAGTAGTGAGCCTGTGTGTTTCGAGTTCAGCAATAAGGTCTGCTTGTCTTGTGTTCAACAGGGAGGCATATCTGTCGCGTTCAGCAATGAACCCTGTGTGTCCTCATTAGTAGTGAGGCCTGTGTGTCTTTTGTTCAGTTGTATAGCTCGTGTGTCTCGTGTTCAGCAAGGAGGCCTGTCTGTCTTCTGTTTAGTAGAGAGGCTTCAGTGTCTCGTGTGTAATAGTGAGGCTTCCGTGTCTCATGTATAGTAGGTTGGCCTGTCTGTCTTCTGTTTAGTAGTGAGGCCTGTGTGTTTCGAGTTCAGCAGTAAGGCCTGCTTGTCTTGTGTTCAACAGGGAGGCATATCTGTTGCGTTCAGCAATTAACCTTGTGTGTCCTCATTAGTAGCGAGGCTTGTCCGTCTTTTGTTCAATTGTAGGGCTCGTGTGTCTCGTGTTCAGCGGGGGGGCCTGTCTGTCTTGTGTTTAGTAGTGAGGCCTGTGTGTCTCGTGTTCACCAAGGAGGCCTGAGTATATCTATTTAGCAGGAGCCTGTTGACTGTCTTCAGCGGGGAGGCCTGTCTGGCTCGTGTGTAGTAGTGAGTCGGTGTGTTTCTTATTCTTGGGTTGAGCCTGGAGGTCTGCCAGGCTCAGCAAGGCAGACGTGTCGGTGTCTAGCGCCGAAGCCAGCCAGCCTTGCTTCTAGCAGTAAAGCCTGCGGGTCTGCGTGTCTTGTGTTATCACTCACGCGTGTGTCACTATAGCTGGTGATTGATTACCAGTAATGCCCTAGTGCTCCAGAGGGCTGTGACACCGTCTCACTGCAGCGCTATATATATAGCACTGAGGTGAGTGTGAAGGTATGACTGGGCTGGCATTTCATGCCGATGGCATCATGTCGGGCGTGCCAGTGTGTCACGGCGCCTGAGTAATATGCGAATGGTGCCCTCTTTAAGGTCTGCGGTTTTTGTGTGTCTCTCTCGGTGGTGTGTCAGTGCCATGTTTAGCAGCAAGGCGAGTGTGGTGAATGCATCACTGTGTCACAATGGCCTGTCTATACATTATTTTACCATTTTTACTGACCAATCTGAGCTAGAACGGTAAATTAAAAAAAAGGAGCATGAAAGCGTTGTTTTAAAACGCAGCACGAAAGTGCTTAAAATTATTTTTATTTACCAATGGGAGATAAATCCTTAAATAAAAAAAGTATGAAAGAAATGTTTTAAAATGCAGCATGAAAGTGCTTAGACATTGTATTTTTCCAATTAAAATATATGACTAGTTGCAGGAGTAGGTTGGAGGACTGGATGGGGGACAAACAACCCGGTGAGCCGAGGAGAAACAACACAGTGGTCAGGGGAGAAGCAACACAATCAAAAGAGAGCAACATGGACCACATGGGGGAAAAGAGTAAGCACACACAGGGGAGAGAGCGCAACACTACTGTGAGTGGGGAGAGAAGCACAGGGGCAAGCGAAAAGGAGGGGAGATAGCTGGAAAACACATACACTCTCATGGGGCTACAAGCCCCTGTATATTCTTGTTAAGCTCACAATATATCTTTTGCAACCACACAGTTTGCGCTGTCTGTTAGGCTTGAACTAAACTAGGCTGGCCGGAGTGGGGCCTCGCTGCCTTGATCTGTTATTGTACTGTTCTTTAAACTGTAATACTATCTGGTTGATAAGTAACCGTGAACGTTGTATAAAATATAGGCCTTTAATATTTGCTTGGTACTTGGAACACTAATCAGTGACGTTTTCAGGAATACCATGGATTGCTCTGCCTTTTCCTTATTATCTACATGTAGATAATAAATATGTGTACTGGTTAAGACGAATAAAAAACTCTACATGAAGGCTTTTATTGCTGTAATTTTACAGAGAACACACAAAGATGAAATGTGCATATATGTATAGGGTGGAATACACTTTAAAAGAAGCAGAGCTTGCTGTTCATTTTTAGACAGTGACAATTGCAATGTGTTATTAATGGTTTATGCTGTATTTTAATAATTGTGAAAATCGAAATGTATTTTTTCGCCCGCTATTACTGTGGCGTGTTATGTTCAGGCACACATTATTTTGTTTGAGAGTTTGTATTCCGTTACCTTTTCATCTGAACAGAGCAAGTGGATAAAAATGAATTGTGATAATGCTGCACAAACTAACTCAAGAGATTGAAACTATTGTCTGGTCTTTTGTTAATTCGATACTGCTGCACAAAGTGGTTTTAAGGACGAGACAACACTAAAATGCAATTTGACACAAACATTTGTACATGGGGGGCAGCGCTGCAATGCAAGACGTGCCTTTTCTAAAACAAACCGGAGCAGGTATTCAAAACTGGCCTTTTCTTAAACAAACAGGACAGCAATATCCCTGGACAGGCCCCGCTCATTAAATATTCGTATTTATCTGCCCCTAGCTGGCGAGCCGTCTCCACCGAGGGTTTGGGGAAATGGCTTGGTGTTCGGCGATGGATTTTATGAGCATTACTTCATGATGGCATTAGCATGTGCTTTGATCCACATGTGAAAGGCACCGGCTCGGCTCTTGTTGCCATATCCAGATGGCGGGACTGAGAACAAACCGTGGTGTTTCTGCGTCTCTTAAAAGGCTGTCTAGACTGGCCCTGCAGCAGACAGATACCGCCGCCCATCAAATTAGCGCTTGTCAGATTTATGCTAATGGCTCACTAGAACCCTTCCTGTCACTGGCAGCAGCCATGATTTACACCTCCACAGTTATTTTGTCTTTCACGGGGACGGGGATGTGATTTCATTTTTTTTTTTAAGTCTCCCTCCGTTTCTTTGAACAGGGGTCACAGTTCTGAAAGTGAAAGCGGTGGCTGCGAGTCAGGCACCGAGCTCGATTGATTGGACAAGCTTGCTGGAGGCCTGGTTAGAGGTTTTGTTGTAGACAAAATATGCCCCACGTCCCCGTTCCTCTAGAACAGAAACATGTGCCGCATGTGTGCCGCCCTGGCCGCGCAGAGCTTTCAAGTCTCGCCCCGGCAATCCGAGCTGCGTGTGTCCGCGGCGCGAATTACCTCCTGACAGACAGTATATCCACGCGACTGGAAATGTTTTTCCAAGTCTGGGCAGCGCCCCTTTGATCTTACCTGACTGGATTTGAGGGGCTTGGGTACAGCGCGATGTTAAGACCGCAGGTGTCTGGCACAGCACCCGGTCATTCCATTTTCAACTGCACGTAAGCGCTGTGTGTGCCTGGGCTTCAATAAATAGTATCTGCGTCACGCGCACCTACCTCCGCCTTGTAACGGCTCCATTGGTTAGTGCAGGATTCCGCCCACCGCCGAGATGACACGCACAGAGGGGCGGAGAGGGAAGAAATCACGGGAACGCCCACGAATCTGGTCCGGCCATGACGGACAGATCTCTGTTCCAATGGCTAGCCTCCATTTATGGAGATAGCCAATGGAACAGAGGGGCGGATTCCCAAGCCACTATTATTCTCATTAGGTTTTCGCCTGCGACGAAAAGCTGCGCAGAGCGCAGCTCTCGACGAGGTGAAACCTAAAAACGTAGGTAAAGTTATAGTCTGGTTAACATGAAAATCAGAAATCACCTTAGGAAGGAACTTAGGGTGAGTACGCATCACAACCTTAGCAGCATGAAATACAGTATAAGGTTCTTGGTAACACAATGCCTGAATTTCACTCACCCTGCGGGCCGATGTAATGGCCACGAGGAACGCCGCCTTCCAGAACAGGTGCTGCAGCGAAGCCTTATGAATAGGCTCAAAAGGCTCCTTCATCATCCTGGACAGCACCACATTCTGTTCCCACGAAGGAGAAGGAAGCCGAACAGGAGGAAACACTTTCTTCAAGCCTTCCAAAAAATCCTTTATCATAGGAATCTGGAAGAAGGATGTCTGTGAAGGGCATTTCCTGTAGTCAGTCAGCGCAGCAGGATGAACCTTAATAGAATGGAAGTTAAGGCCAGACTGCGCCAAATGCAAGAGGTATGGAAGGATGACATCTTCCTTGCATGTCGTCGAATCATAGTTCTTGGACGTGCACCAGATGCAGAACCTCTTCCACTTGTAAGCATAGGAAGTCCTAGTTGGAGGACGCTTAGCCTCCTTCAGTATGTCCATACAATCTTCGGGAAGATTCAAATGGCCACTATCTCAGGAGCCATGCCGCAAAACTCAAAGACGAGAGGTTGGGGTGTACCATCTGCCCCCAAACTTCGTGAGAAGGTCCGGCCAGCACGGCAGCCGTATGTGAGGAAAGAGAGACCGTTGAAGCAGGTCCGTGAACCACCACTGTCTGGACCATTCCAGAGCAATGAGGATCATCCGCGCCCTGGACTGGGACAGCTTGATGAGCACCGCCGGAATCAGGGGAATGGGTGGAAAAGCGTACAGAAAACTGTTCGACCAGTTGATCCATAACGCATTCCCCAGAGTCCCCTGCTGGTAATACCTGGATGCGAAGTCTCGGCATTTGCTGTTGTTGGCGGTGGCGGACAGATCCACGTCTGGAGTGCCCCACCTGGCGAAGAAGTCTACGAGCACTTCGTCGTTTATGACCCACTCGTGGTTTTCCTGGATAAATCTGCTGAGTGCGTCCGCCTGAGCATTCTGCACACCTGGCAGATGGATAGCCATTATCGTCAGTCCACTGGCTAGCAGCCAGCACCAGATCGCCTACGCTTCCTGTGACAGTGAGCGCGATCTCAAGCCCCCCTGCTTGTTGAGGTAATACATTATGGTCGTATTGTCCGTCTGTACAAGCAGAAAGTCGGTCTGGAAGGACGGATGAAAGACCTTTAATGCCAAGTAAACATCTCTGAGTTCCAGGAAATTGATTTGGTACGTGGACTCCGTCGGGGACCACGTTCCTAGGATCTGTAACTGTCCGGAATGTGCTCCCCAGCCGTGGAGAGAGGCATCCGTCACGATAGTTTGAGTGGGAATGTCCTTGTGGAACGGACACCACCATCTCAGGGACTGCCAAGCGTGCAGAGACAGTCGTATCCTGTCGTCCCAGTTCCCTCGCCTCTGGTCCCACTAATCATCCATCGACCCCAGTAGAGAAGACACGGTCCTCACTGTCGTAAATGGAACCGCCATGAGAGCCTGAGCCTTCTGAAGGATCGATAAGCGTCTTTCCTCCGAAGGAGACACGCTTGCTGACAGCGTATTGATGGAGGCTCCCAAGTACTGTAGGCACTGGACCGGAATCGGGACAGACTTGGACATGTTTATGTGCAACCCCAGCTGGCTCAACAGAACGGCCGTCCTGTTGAAGTGCAATTGCGCTTCCTGGAAGGTGGAGGCTTTGATCAACCAGTCATCCAGGTACGGGTAAACAAACACCTTGTTCTTTCTCAGGTGTGCCGGCACCACTGCTATGCACTTTGAAAAAGTCCTTGGCGCAGACTTCAGTCCCAACGGTAGTACGTTGTATTGATAGTGATTGGCGCCGACTTGGAAGTGCAGGAACTTCCGGTGTTTCCATGCAATGGGCACATGGAAGTACGCATCCTGCAGATCTATCGCGCAAATCCAGTCTCCCCTTTGCAGCCAAGGGTAAATCTGGTGCAAAGACAGCATGCAAAACTTCTACCTGCGAATCCATTTGTTTGCTTGTCGCAAATCCAGAATGGGCCTGAACTCGTTCTTGTCTTTCTTGCGCACCAGAAAGAAGCGTGAGTAAAGACCCTTTCCCCTTTGAGACAATCTGGTGCAAAGACAGCATGCAAAACTTCTACCTGCGAATCCATTTGTTTGCTTGTCGCAAATCCAGAATGGGCCTGAACTCGTTCTTGTCTTTCTTGCGCACCAGAAAGAAGCGTGAGTAAAGACCCTTTCCCCTTTGAGACATAGGGACGTCTTCTATCGCCCTTTTTCTTAACAGGGTATCGGCCTCCGCCTGGAGCTCGCGCATTTGGAACTGCGAGCAAACCGGTGAAATCGCTGGAGGCAGGCTGAAAAAACAAAGACTGTATCCATTGCAAACAATATTCAGCACCCACTTGTCTTGAGTAATTTTTCTCCACTCAGCCAAGTAATTTTGTATGCTTCCCCCACCGGAGCGGGTAACGGACGAGGGGGAAGTAGCACCTCAGGGCTTAGACCCAGCCGGGCCCTTGTTCGCAGAGGAGGATTGTTGACCACCTCTGCCCCTCTGGCGCTTTTGGAATGGCCGCCGCTGGTACTGCTGCTGCTGTCCAGCCTGCTGACCTTGCCCTCTGCCCTGCGCACAGTAACGCCTTTGGAACGGGCGGAAGGTCTTCCTCTGTTCCTTCGGCTTCTCCAAGCTGTCAGGGTTTCAGCCTCCGCCTTCATGTGGGCCATCTCCTCATCTGCATGTTTGCCGAACAGGGTCACTCATGAAAACGGTAGGTTGGCGACCCTCTGCTGCCCCTCGGGCTTCAGTGACATTAAACACAGCCAGACGTGGCGTCGCAGGTTGATCCCATGGCAGTACCCGTGGGCTGCCAAGAGCGAGGAATTCGCAGCCGAGCTTATCACCTGGTAGGAGACCATCATTCCCTCATTAATGATCTCTTGGAAATCCTCCCTTCTGTCCTTGGGAATGTGTTCCAGGAACTGCTGCAGGGACTCCCATAAGGCCCGGTCGTAACGGCCCAACAGGGCCGAGGCACTTGCGGCCTTCATAGACATGGAGGCCGTACCGCAGACCTTCCTGCCGGCCGAGTCCATCAAGAGGCACTCCGTGTCAGGAGGCACCGTCGACGACGGGGCGGTGGAGTGCTGTTTTCTCGCCGCCGTCACTATCACTGAGAGTCCGGTACAGGATCTGAGTGAAGGAACGCCGGGTCTGAGTCCGGGTCCCTGTATTTCTTTTGCAGCCTGGAAGATGCCGATCTTGTAGAGGCAGGGGTGAGGAAAAGCTCCTTGGCAGGTTCCTCCAGCCCCGGCACCAAGGACAACAAGGGGCGAGACAGCTGTTTATTATGCAGGGTCTCGAAAATGACTGAAGTCGATGGCGTGGGCACCGTGAGTGTAATGCCCAGTTTCGCTGCCCCACGTAACAACACCTCTTGGAAGGAGACAATGTCGTCTACTGGAGACACCCTCGTCCGAAGGGAGTCTGACAATGTAGGGTAATAGTCCCGGGCACTGGACGAGTCCGTGTAGTGGGACCTAGACCTGTCCCTCCTGTGGCGCCGTCTGGCCCGTGTGGAAGAACGACGGTCACTTCTGGATCTGTCCCTCTGCCTGGAACGAGATCTCGACCTCCTTGGCCTTGGTTTGTCTACTGGGCGCAAAGGAGGGATCCTAGGATGTGGCAGTCTTGTAGGTGGTGTCGGGAGATGAGGCACCGAGAGAGACCTCGGCGGAGGTGGCGGTGGAGGAGGAGGTTTATGAGGAGGGGGAGGAGGCGGTGGAGGCGTAGGATTACACGGAGGAGGGTCCTTGGGCAGCGGGGGAGGCGTAGGCGTCCTGGGCCGGGATGGCGAAAAGGCCTGGGAGTACTCCGAGCCCGGAGACTCTACCACTCTCCTCCTTTTCTGCGCCGGCCTTGATGGGGGTGACCTAGAGGCCGACCTCCTTGTGGACGAGCGACAGCGCTGCCGCGACCGTGGGCTCATGGAAGCCAAGGAAAGGCTGACTACCGAGCCCTGGGACTCCGTCCTGGTCTGAGAAAGTCCCCTGGACGTCGATCTCTCCTTCTCGACGCTGACCTCTTTTTCGACGTCAAGCAGGTCGGCGTCAAATGCCTTCTCGACGTCGATGATCTTCCTCTTTTCGACGTGGAAGATCTTCGTCTCGACGACGAACGTCGAGTAGACGTCGAACGGCGGTGTTGCCTCAACGGCGAGCGCCGATGCCTTCCAGACCCTTCACGACGTCGATGGCGTCACGACGACGAAGCGGTACTCGACGCCGACCTCGTCCGAGATCTCAACGTCACTCCCCTCCACGTCGAATGGCGACATCGCTTCGACCCAGAGCCCTGGGGAGACGGGGAGCAGACGGTGGTCATCCCTCTCGACGCCGACGTCGAGCCTGTCGGCGTCGACGGAGCCCTGGGACGTTTTCTGGCCTTCTCTTTCTTGGGGAACCCCCCAGAGGCCGAAGTACAGGAAGAGGAAGAGGCCTCTCCATGCCCAGACCCACCTTGATCTCGCTGTCTTCTTTGCTCCAGTCCTCGGAGCAGAGTCTTCTCCCTGTCCTTCAGGGTCCTGTTGGAGAACTGCTGGCAGATCTCACAATCCACAGGGACATGAGAAGAAGGAAGACATAGGATACACACCCTGTGTGGATCAGATTTGGTCTTCTTCCTGGCACACTCAGGGCATTTGTCAAATAAGGAAGGCATATCTGACAAAAGAGTGGCAAAACTCACCAGAAAACTCCAGCAAAGGGAAGAAGGAACAAAAACACGTTGAGTGAGACACTCTAAACATTTGAAAAGTGCAAAAATTTAGACAAAACACCCAAAATAGGGAGAGCTCAATGCTCCAGGGTCCTGCTAGCAGGAGGCGGAAAAAAGAACTGAAAGTGGAGGGAGTTGCTGTGCATTCTGGGATACCGAGAGTTCTGGAACGTTTCCTTAAAGGCACGGTATCCCTCTTTAAGCCACATAATGGCAGCCTATGGGGGGCTTGCCTGTCCATCCCTTCCTCTCTATCATTCCAAGGATTTTGTGAAGGGGGGAAGTTTCTCTATGGTGAAACTTGGCAGACTGTGCTGAATATGATGTTGGTGGAATATCCTTTGCATTTCTAGTTGAAGTACTGGACAGTGTAGCCTTGCAGGTATAGGCTGCATTATTTGTCTTTAATTCTCTCCAAGTGTCTATGCAGGACTGTACAGAAGACAACTTGTGAGATTATTTTTGATTGCTCCGGGGTCCCCGAACATGAGCTGGAATATTCACTAGATTATGACTATACACAGAGATCCCCTACTACAGAACCATATTTCCCCCTACGGCCTGGTGGCGTTTTTATACGAATCGATATACAATGTGTGATATTAAAAACATAGTACAGTTTTCCTACGTTTCACCAACTTTTATCTACAGATCCGCGAATACAAACTTCAGCTTCAGGCCAGACCGGTTTTCTTTGCTAGTGAAAGAATTTAGTAAGGAGGAATTTAGTAAGGATGAAGTAATATGTTGAAAAGTGAAGCAACATAACCAAACAAATATCAAAACAAAATTTTGTCATTTTTGTTTTATTTCACACACCACAGTTCAAAAATAATTTACAGTTGCCATAAATGTTCTACAAGAGCAGTAATATGGGCACGAGAACATACCTGAATTTGAAAACAAATGACTAAAGCTCATAATGCACATATTAATTTTGCCATTAGCTTGCACACAACAATACGCGTAGGTTATGTAACAGCATGTGAGTGCTTTGTCTAAAGCACCTTCCCCACAGACTTTCAAACAAAAGATTGTCAGTACACGTGATGACCACAAAATGGATCTTATTTCAGATGAGCTGTACCAACAGGAGCAGGGTGATTCAGTGTTCTATAAAAATACTGCTTGGTAGCAAAGTGACTGCTTCATGAAACTGAAATCCTATCTTTTAACACTAATCCTAAATTCATCAGCAGCAATCCGTACACTGGCAAGACCCAAAACGGTTTGGTATCCTTTCCTCGCTTTTGGATGGATATAGCTTTTGGTAGCAAACAATGGATAACTACTTAAGTAAAATAATGTGTGCATTGTAAAAGAAAACGTCGATTTTCCAAACTATTAAAAAGGCATTACGAGGTGACGTGAAATAATAAAGCTTAAAGTTGCAAAGAAAATAACCTTTCAAGTGACAGTATATAAAAGAATGACTTTGAGGCATAATATAATGTGCGCTTTGTTTCTTTTTCAGTTTCTATCGCATCCATTTAATCCGGTCTTTAGTGAAAAGTAAACTGGTAACAGACCAACATTAATAATACCGACGCTGTATTTATGCCAACAACACCAAACCAGCCAACGGCAACCCAAGTTACACATCAGTCAACAGAAATATGGTTCAAAGGCTCTTCTGTATACTTCTCGTGTGAACACCAATCACATATTACTTCTCAACCCACTCTTTCTTAGTAAAATCTTCAATGCACTAGTGGTTAAAGAAAAAAATTAACATGGGGTTATACTGTTCCAGCTTGCACAACTGTGCATTAACATAGGCCTGTGCCCTTGAAAAAGACATCTACTTCGAATGATGCAAAGCAGGTCAGTGGATGTACTAAGTACCTGGGCATCAAACCTCCTGAGATGGTGGCACATTCCGCAGCGCTGCCAAAGGTCAGCACACACAGGCAAGTGGACAACGAAGGCAGCATTTTTCCCAAATAAACAATCGCGTCGAATTAAACTGGTGCATTAACGCTGAGAAAAATAACCATCCAAAATCTGAAATAAGGCAAAAAAAAATGTTTGAAGGCTGAAGGCATGTGACTTGTGAAACAAAAACAAACACAACTAAGAAAACTAGACAGATTTAAGAACGCGCGCCGATCGGTGGTGAGGCCCGATTCACTGCCACATCTAGTATCAAAGCACAGGAAAAGTCAAATATTCCAAAAAGGAAACAGACAAGACAGTGTTCCCCGTGACACAACATCAGTAAAAAGGCAAAATGCAAAGGAAGTAAATGAAAAATAAGGAATAGGGCACCTGTGCCGTTACAATTTTTTGGGGAAGGTAATTTTCACCAATCTCAGGATTCCCGTGAATTAATTACATACAAAGTGCAAGAAACGTGGCAGTAAGTAAAAAATATGAAGATGAGGAATTCTAAAGACCTTTATATTCTACATTATGTCGACAGGTATTTGTACAAATATTGGTAGCGTCAAAGTTTCCGCCCATTAGTGTCTGGTTTCTGACTGAGTGGTCATCAGGGCCAGTAGGCCGAGCTACTTAAAATGTCACCATTCAATGATGAACCAAAAGAAAAGCTGAAAATTCGGCAATAGGAAAGAAATTAGAAGATCATCAAACTCTGTAACAAGTTTAAGGCAAAGTGTCCAGAGAGCCCTCCACTGAAGGTTGCCTGCGCTGGACAAGCTTCCGCTCCTGACCCAACCCAACAGTACTACAAGGATCCCGGCTCCCTGGAGACCTTGCCCTGGGGCTTATAGCAGGGTTTGATGCGACTTCACATTTCTTTTGTATTGCTGAATTGTGTTCCAGCCCTTTGATTCATCATTGATGGTGACCTTTAGAAGTGGCTCCGCCTATTCGTCCTGATGAGGCACCAAGGAGTCAAAAAGGCAATGCTCCTCCTATCTGACTGAATACTATACTTACTGGATGCTTGTAACTACAAACAACTGGTCACTTAGTATTGACTATAAGAAGTGTTTCTTTAATTCCTATTTGTAATCTGTGATCCTCATGCTCACTCACTGGTCGCTGTACAGGTTTTTGCACTTTTTATGCAATGAATGCCTCACCTGTCACCATGTTTGTTTTTCCTTTATACATATTGACATACTGAACGAGATTACGAAGAATAACAACACATACTGTTCGAAAAATTGCAATGACAGGTCCGCCACCACTTATTTTCCTTCAATTGACTGATACAGTTTACTGATGCGGTCTCACAAGATCGATCCACTGAATAATGGGACTTAACTCCTTTGGGGACACCCTTTTGCCTCGGTCATCGCTCCACAAGTAGTCCCACTTGACGTCCCATGCAAATAACCGTGTGTTTCCACCTACAGGAGGCACGCTACCACATTCATTTGCTAGCTGAGAAAAGGCAGGCAACGTATGGGCTATTTACAGACCCGTGTACAACAGTGAAGGAACTAAACCGGTTTGGAACGAGGAGCTATTTCATGCTGATCATCTCTTCAGAACACTATGCATTCCAGGCTAGATGCTTGATACAATGTAAATTGCAGCATAAATATTGGTCTTCTAAAAATCGAATGTTATATTCTTATTGCAATTGCACTTGAAAGTCCACCAAAGAAATGGCAAACTTGCCCCCTTTTGGCTCGCACAGGCTAGTTGTAGCCCCAAACCCAGGTCACCAATAGAAAGATCGAGTTAGAAAGTTTGCAGCCGAGCTGAACCAGCTGCTTCCGCCTTCCATGTGGGACCCCACACGGGACACCGCTTTGTCTTGTTCCTTTGAAGGGCTTTCCTCTTCTGGCAAATAGTCAGGCAAATCTGTGTTCTCTTCAACTTCAACAGGAGTGTCTTGAAATGGAACCAGCATCTAAATAAAAAACAACATTTTAGCAGTTTTTCTTCAAAAGAAAGAAGAATGTAAGCAAACATTTTTTATAATAAACTTTTATTGGGTTTAATAACGCAAGACATCATTCACTGAGATACATACATTATTATTGTTACTTTGGCGGTGGGACAGAGTATTGAATCAGCACCATCACACGTGAGCAAATATTATTACGTCTGTTGCCTTCTTTGGAAAGTATCCATAACTCACCATTAGTATTTGTAACCGAATCACAGAAAGGTCGATTCACAAAAAAATGTATATCTATAAACAGATACTTACTCTTGCGGCTGGGAGTGCATTTATATTTTTTTTTTCTAAGAGCACTCAAGGGAACGAACAAGTTACTTACCTTCGGTAACGATATATCTGTAAGAAACATTAGTTAGTGTTAGATTCCTTACCTTAGAATATCCCCAGGCGTCAGTCTGGATCCGGAAACTTTTGCGTAGCAGTACCCCTGCGCGTCGGTAGGCGTCGTCTGCAGGCGTCCCCTGCGGCTCCGCGTCCGTCGTCGGCGTCGTGCGCCGTGATGACGTCGCTGGAGTACATAGACGCCGCCTCCGCGCGCTGACGTCAGTTCTTTGCACACAGCTTTTCCGCGCCAGGAGACGCAGAGCCATGAGAGAACCAACACTGGTGCCATGTACAAACTAGGGCCCTGAAAGGGATGACCTTAACCCTAGGTATCAGTTCGCAGAACGGGGAGGATGGGTGGGTTCGGTAAGGAATCTAACACTAACTAATGTTTCTTACAGATATATCGTTACCGAAGGTAAGTAACTTGTTCATCTGAAAGAAACACGTTAGTGTTAGATTCCTTACCTTAGAATACATACCCCAGCAATACCAACCCCGGTGGTGGGTCTGCGAACCAATACAAAACTACACCAGAAAGTCCTGGAGGACAGAACGGCCAAAGAAGCCATCCCTCCGGACTTGACTGTCCAGGCAGTAGTGCCTCGCAAAGGTGTGCAGCGAGGCCCACGTAGCCGCCTGGCAAATGTCCTGCAAGGGGACTCCCCGGCCCAGGGCAGTAGTAGCCGCCGTGGCCCGAGTGGAATGGGCCCTCAGCCCAACAGGAGGCTCCTTCCGAGCCAAAGAGTAGCACGCTTTGATGCAGAGGACGACCCATCGAGAGATGGTTCGTTTACAAACCGCCCGTCCCTTCTTCGCACCCACGTAGCCAACAACAGTTGGTCATCCACCCGGAACTGGCGTGTGCGATCCATGTAAAATGAAAGCGCACGTTTTGGGTCCAGACGATGGAGCCGCTCTTCATCCTTTGAAGGATGCGGAGGCGGGAAGAAGGAAGGGAGGGTGATGGACTGCCCGATGTGAAAGGCCGAAACAACCTTGGGCAGGAAAGAAGGTCTAGTCCTCAGAACCACCTTGTCAGGATGAATGGACAGGAAAGGAGGTTGGACAGAAAGAGCCTGGAGCTCACTCACCCTCCTGGCAGAGGTGATGGCAACCAGGAAAGCCGTCTTTAAAGTCAGGAGACGGAGAGGGCAAGAATGAAGGGGCTCAAAGGGAGCACACATCAGGAAAGTTAGAACCAGGTTCAAATCCCACTGAGGCATCACAAACGGAACAGGTGGAAACATGTGAGTGATGCCTTTCAAGAATCGAGTTACAATCGGGGATTTGAACAAAGAAGGCTGATCAGGAAGCCTCAAAAAGGCTGAAAGGGCAGAAAGGTAGCCCTTGATAGTGCCCAGAGCAGAGCCCTGCTGGGCCAGAGAAAGAAGAAACAGAAGAACCTCCGAAAGAGGGGCAGAAAGAGGATCCACAGCCTTTGCTGTGCACCATGCCACAAATCTGTTCCACCGACAGGCGTATACCGACTTAGTGGAGGGACGCCTGGCTGCCAGAATAACATCACAGACTTCAGGAGGCAAGTCAAATGGCCTCAACTGCCGCCGCTCAATCTCCAAGCATGGAGGTGGAGACTGGACAGGTTCGGGTGGAGGACCGTCCCCTGCTGCTGCGACAGAAGGTCCTCCTGAAGGGGCAGGCGGATCGGGGGACCGACTGACATGCTGAGTAGCTCGGGATACCAGTACCTTCGAGCCCAGTCCGGAGCCACAAGGATAACTTGGGCCCGGTCGCGCCTGATCTTCTTCAGCACTCTGGGCAGAAGTGGTATAGGCGGAAAGGCGTATAACAGACCGCAACTCCACTCGCGCCGAAAGGCGTCGCCGTGCGAGTGCCGTCTTGGAAACTCCAACGCGCAGAACTGATGACATTGCGCGTTCTCTTCTGTGGCGAATAGATCTAACCAAGGCTCTCCCCATTGCAGAAAGATGCCTTGCGCCACGTCCGAGTTCAGACGCCATTCGTGATCCATCGAGCACCGACGGCTGAGTTCGTCCGCCCTGGCGTTCAGAGAACCTGCCAGGTGTTGAACCGTCAGAGTCACGCCCTGACGTTCCAGCCATAGCCAGAGGCGCAGAGCCTCCTGGCAAAGGGTCCACGACCCCACTCCGCCCTGTTTGTTGCAGTACCACATGGCGGTGGTGTTGTCGGTGAACACCTGCACTACACTCCCGTTGACAAAGGGGAGGAATGCCTTCAGTGCCAGACGAAATCGCCCGCAGCTCCAACAGATTGATGTGGAGCCGGGACTCCGCCGGAGACCAGATGCCTCTGATCTCTGCCTCTCCCAAGTGGCCACCCCAGCCCTGGAGGGACGCGTCCGTCACGACAACGTGCTCCGGTTGGGGAAGGGAGAGGGACTTGCCCCTGACCCAATCGCGGTCCGTAAGCCACCACTGCAGTTGTCTCGCAGTGCCCTCCGAGATCAAGACGTGGTCGGACAAGTTGCCCTGATGCTGGGCCCACTGAAACTTCAGGTCCCACTGCAGAGCCCGCATCCGCCACCTGGCGTGATGCACCAGAAGGATGCAGGAAGCCATCAGTCCCAGCAGCCGCAGCGTCAACCTGACCGAGACTCGGGATAGCGGCTGAAAGATGGGAATCAAAGCCTGAATATCCCGAACCCGCCGTTCCGGAGGATAAACCCGAAACTGCGCCGAGTCCAGAACCGCTCCGATGAAAAGGAGCTTTTGAGAGGGACACAGGTGTGATTTCGGCACGTTGATGGAGAACCCCAGGTCGTGCAAGAGGTCTGCCGTCATCTGAAGGTGGTGGACGACTGTCTGGGGCGAGCCCGCCTTCAACAACCAGTCGTCTAGGTAGGGGAAGACTGAAACCCCTAACCTGCGCAGATGGGCTGCGACCACCGCCATCACCTTCGTGAACACCCGTGGGGCGCTGGTAAGGCCGAAGGGGAGCACGATAAACTGAAAGTGCTCCTGGCCTACCGTGAACCGCAGGTAACGCCGGTGGGCCGGCAGGACGGGGATGTGAAAATAGGCGTCCTGCAAGTCCAACGCTACCATCCAGTCTTGCGGGTCTAGAGCAGCCAAGACCTGAGCTAACGTCAACATCTTGAACTTCTCCTTCCGGAGGAAGCCGTTGACGTTCCTTAGATCCAAGATAGGACGTAGGCCCCCCTTGTCCTTCTTGGGCACCAGAAAGTAGTGGGAATAACAACCACGCCCTACTTCTGGCCCAGGAACGCGCTCGATGGCCCCCTTGGCCAAGAGGGCCGTAACTTCCTCCTGCAGAAGTGTCAAGTGGTCCCCCGACACACGGTGGTTCTGCGGTGGCATGGCTGGAGGAGAGGTCTCGAAGGGGAGGGAGTAGCCCCTTCGGACAATTTGCAGCACCCACCTGTCCGAAGTGATCGTGCGCCAGTGAGCGTGGTGATGGCGAACCCTGCCACCCACTGGCGTCACATGGGGCCGAAAGCACGGACTAGGAGGATTTTGGGGTAGATGCTGCGGGGGAAGGTGTGGTCTGACCCCGCCGTTGTCCCCGACCGCCACCACGGCGGTTTCCACGGCCGCCACCGCGTTGGAAGGATTGTTGCGGCGCGTGGCTGGCAGCACGTGTGGGGGCGCCCCTTCCTTGGCCACGAAAGGGACGAAACGAACCCGGTTGCTGACGCTGGGTCGAGAGACCCAAGGACTTGGCCGTGACCCTGGAGTCCTTGAAGCGTTCCAGCGCGTGGTCCGCTTTGTCACCGAACAGGTGACAGCCATCAAACGGCATGTCCATCAGGGTATTTTGGACATCAGCCGAAAAATTGGCGGATCTCAGCCAGGCGTGACGACGAATCGCCACCGTCGTAGACATAGCCCTGCCCAGCGAGTCGGTCGTATCAAGACCACACCGAATGGAATATTTCGCTGCATCCCGGCCCTCAGCTACAGCTTGACCGAGCTTTGCCCGCACCTCCATGGGGCATTCTGGCAGCAGCTCCGCGACCGTATCCCACACAGAGTGGGTGTAGCGGCCCAAGAGGCAGGCGGTGTTGCAAGACCGCAGGCCCAAACTAATGGACGAGAAGACCTTTTTTCCAAACTGGTCATACCTCTTGGATTCCCGGTCGGGCGGGGCCGACGGGAATGCGGACTGGGAGGTCGAGGCCTGGATCACCAGACTCTCAGGAGTGGGGTGGGTAGACAGGTACTTGGGGTCGTCCGGACAAGGACGGTGGCGCCTGGCCACGTTCCGATCAACAGGCGCACCTGAAGCGGGCCTGGACCACGTGCCCAACAGAACGTCAGACAAGGCTTCATTAAACGGCAGCAGAGGCTCCAAAGGGCATGACTGCGGCTTGAAGACCTCGGTGAGGATGTTAGGCCTCACGGCCGCGACGGGGAGCTCAAGGTTTAAGGCCTTGGCAGCCCTCATCAGCACCACAGAATAGGCAGCTCCCTCCACCGATGCCACGGTTGGAGGAGAGATCAAACCAGGGTTAGGGGAGTCGTCCAAACCACTGGCATCCCCCAAGTCACCTGTCCAGTCCGGGTCATACTGGCACTCGCGAGCCAGAGGGTCCTCGGACCCCTCCCAACCTTCACCGTACTCCCCATCCTCTCCGTACTCGGAGTCAATGATGAAGACCGGCTCCTCGGGGTTCATGGGCCCCATCGGCGCCGGGACCAGCGTCGATCGACGCCCGTCCGGCGCCGCGTCCGGCGTCGGAGAAGGTAAGGGGACGGCGCCGCCCGGAGCCGGCGTCGGAACCCCACCGCCGGCCGGAACCGGCAGCGGAGAACCGGCGCCGCGCGGGGGCGGCGTCGGGGGTAACCCCGAGGGCAACGGCGCCGGGGAGGCCGGAAGACCAGCCGGCGCCGATCCCGAAGGCCCCTGCGGCGCCGGGGTCGGAGCCGTCGGCGGCGCCGGGGCCGGAGCACCCGACGGCGCCGAGGCAGGGACACCCGAACCGCCAGGGCCCCCAGACGGTAGCACTGGGCCCGCAGGCACCGTAGGCCCCGTCGGAGAAGCGAGCGCCCTCATGGCCATGAGGAACGCCTCGATCTCCTCAGGCGTCGCACCATGCCCAGGGACCGGAGGGTATGAGGCAGGCCGCGCCGGCGACTCTCGCGGAGCCGCGGGGATGGGGTCACCCGAGCCCCCGGCCGCATCGCGCGAGCGTCGGGGGGAGTCGGGGGTACGATGACGACGCCCCGACTTCTTGTGCTTCTTACCTGACGAGGATGACGAGTGGCGTCGACTTCCGGAGCGCCCGGCGCGGCTCCGCGACCGCTCCCTCGAACGCTCTCTCGACCTCCGGCCGGACCGGGACCGCTCCCGGTCCCGACGTGGGGCCGACACCCGGAGCTCCAGCAGCTTGCGGGACCGCTCCCGTCTAGCCTTGTTGGTAAGGGCCCGGCAGTCGACGCAGGATTCCACGTCGTGGTCGGGGCCCAGACACCGGAGGCAGAGGCGGTGATGGTCTGTGACCGACATCGTGCGCTCACAGCCATCGCAATTCTTAAATCCTGGCATCCTATCAGGCACAATAGTAGAAAAAGACAATCGAAAAAACTTGGTCAAAGACCGGAGTACTGCTCTTCAGATCTGCGTCCACTGGCGCGGAAAAAAGAAGAACTGACGTCAGCGCGCGGAGGCGGCGTCTATGTACTCCAGCGACGTCATCACGGCGCACGACGCCGACGACGGACGCGGAGCCGCAGGGGACGCCTGCAGACGACGCCTACCGACGCGCAGGGGTACTGCTACGCAAAAGTTTCCGGATCCAGACTGACGCCTGGGGATATTCTAAGGTAAGGAATCTAACACTAACGTGTTTCTTTCAGATACTTGATAATCTCCATTTACGTTAGCGCCAAGTAGGCAATTCTGCATCTATAATTGTATACAGGTTACAACTGCACATCACAACCTTTCTCTAAGGGGGGAGAAAATATCTTTGATTACGAGTTTGTTCCCTTCCTAGTCCCAACTTAGACCGTTTCTAAGGTGGAAATGGACAGAGAATGGGCTAGTGAACACAAATATATTGCGGTTCCGGACACATTTTCTACGCATTCCGGCCCTGGAACGCAACTTCTGGTGGAAATTTACTCAATCAATCACTGCATTTATAAAGCGCGCTACATACCCGTGAGGGTCTCAAGGCGCTGGAGAGGGGGGGAGGGGGGGGGGGGCGCTACTGATCGAAGAGCCAGGTTTTGAGGAATCTTCTGAAGGCCAGCAGGTCCTGAGTCTGTCGTAAGCTGGTGGGGAGAGTATTCCAGGTCTTGGCGGCGAGGTAGGAGAAGGATCTGCCGGCGGCGGTGGTTTTCCGGATACGAGGGACAGTGGCGAGGTTGGCTGAGCGGAGGCTTCGAGTGGGGGTGTGAAGCTGAGTCGGTCGTTGAGGTATGTAGGTCCGGCGTTGTGTAGGGCTTTGTGTGCGTGGATGAGGAGTTTGAAGGTGATCCTCTTGTTGATGGGGAGCCAGTGCAGGGCTCTCAGGTGGGGTGTGATGTGGCTGCGTCGGGGACGTTGAGGATCAGTCGTGCCGAGGCGTTTTGGATTCGTTGTAGTTGTCTCAGGACCTTGGTTGTTCTTCCAGAGTAGAGGGCGTTCCCGTAGTCGAGTCTGCTGGTGATGAGGGCCTGGGTGACGATTTTTATCGTGTCCGGAGGGATCCATTTGAAGATCCTGCGAAGCATGCGGAGGGTGTTGAAGCAGGACGCGGAGACGGCATTGACTTGCCTGGTCATGGAGAGGGTGGAGTCGAGGATGACCCCCAGGTTGCATGCGTGGTCTATGGGTTCCGGGGCTGTGTCTAGCGATGTGGGCCACCAAGAGTCGTTCCAGGCTGATGGGGTGGGTCCGTGAATGAGGACCTCCATCTGGTCTGAGTTCAGCTTCAGTCTGCTGTCCTTCATCCAGGCGGCTACGGCCTTCATTCCTCTGTCGAGGTGGGCTTTGGCGGTGTGGGGGTCTTCGGTGAGGGGTATGATCAGCTGGGTGTCATCGGCAAAGGAGATGATGTTGAGGTTATGCTGTTGTGCGACGTGGGTGAGCGGTGCCATGTAGATATTGAACAGCGTCGGTCTGAGGGAGGATCCCTGGGGGACGCCGCAGTGATCTCGGTGGATTTTGAGCAGAAGGGTGGGAGGCGGACGCTCTGGGTTCTGCCGGAGAGGAAGGATGTGGTCCAGGCCAGGGCCTTCTCTTGAATTCGGGCATCATGGAGGCGAGCTGATAGGGTGCGGTGGCAGACTGTGTCAAAGGCTGCTGATAGGTCTAGGAGGATAAGGGCAGCTGTTTCTCCTTTGTCCATCAGGATTCTGATGTCGTCAGTGACGGCGATGAGGGCAGTTTCGTTGCTGTGGTTGCTGCGAAAGCCGGATTGGGATGGGACCAGGATGTCGTGGTCTTCGAGGTAGCGGGTTAGCTGTTTGTTGACAATCTTCTCTGTCACTTTTGCCGGGAACGGGAGCAGGGAGATGGGCCGGAAGTTCTTGAGGTCCGCCTTGGGTTTTTTCAGAAGGGCGTTGATCTCGGCGTGCTTCCAGCTTTCCGGGAAGGTTGCTGTCTCGAAGGAGCTGTTGATTGTTTACCGGAGGTGGGGGGCGATGGTTGTGCTGGCTTTGTTGAAGACGTGGTGAGGGCAGGGGTCAGATGGGGATCCGGAGTGGATGGAGTTTATGGTTTTGATGGTGTCTTCGTCGGTGATGTTGGACCAGGCGGTCAGGCGGCTCGTGGTCGCAGGGGTGGTGGACTCGGTGGTGGGTGCGGGGGTGTCGGAGTTGAAGCTGTCGTGGATGTCGGTGATCTTGCAGTGAAAGAAGGTGGCCAAGGAGTCGCAAAGGTCTTGTGATGGTGGGATGTCGTTGGTGTTGGAGCTGGGGTTGGAGAGTTCTTTCACGATGCTGAAGAGCTCTTTGGTGTTGTGTGCGTTGTTGTCTAAGCGGTCCTTGAAGGCGGTCCTTGAAGGCGGCCCTGATGAGTTGGTGGTGTCTGCGGGTGGCGCTCTTGTGGGCTGTGTGGCTGTCAGGTGTTCGGTCGTGGAGTCATTTCTTCTCCAGCTTCTGACAGGTGTGCTTGGAGGTCCGGAGGTGTTTGTTGAACCAGGCGGCTTTCTTGTTGGCGTGGTTGGTCATGGAGGGCTTGAGAGGGGCGAGGGTGTTGGCGCAGTCGTTGATCCATTGTTTGAGGTTGGTCGCGGCGGTGTCTGGGTCGGCGGGTGGTCTCAGGGCGAGGGTGGTAGTCCGTTGGTCCTTGGTGACCTTGCCCCAGCATCGGCGTGGCAGCTGTTGGGTGCGGTGGTGTGTGGTGGGTTTCCTGAAGGTGAAGTGGATGCATCTGTGGTCGGTTCAGTGGGGTTCGGTGGTGTTGCTGAAGGAGACGTGGGGGCTTGTGAAGAAGATGGGGTCCAGCGTGTGTCCAGCTGCGTGGGTGGGTGTTGTCACGAGCTGTTTGAGTCTGAGGTTGGCGAGGATGTCGATCAGGGTGGTGGAGTTGGCATCTTTGTTGTTCTCGAGGTGGAAGTTCAGGTCCCCGAGGAGGATGTAGTCTGTAGAGGCGAGGGCGTGGGTGCTGACGAGGTCGGCGATGGTGTCGCTGAACTGTGGTCGTGGTCCGTAAGGTCTGTAGACGAGTGTTCCTCTGAGGGTGGTGCTGGGGTCGGTATGGATCTGGAAGTCCATGTGCTCAGCGGTGGTGAGGGTGTCGTCAGTGTTGGTCGAGACTCTGAGGGTGTCTTTGTGGATGATGGCGATTCCCCCTCCCACTCCGTTGGTGCGGTCTCTGCGGGAGACCTTGTAGCCGTCTGGGATGGCAATGGCGATGTCTGGTGCTGAGGTGGCGTTCAGCCAGGTCTCCGTCAGGAAGGCGACGTCGGGGGCGGTAGAGTCTAGGAGGTCCCAGAATTCGATGGCGTGTTTGTGAGCGGAGTGAGTGTTGAGGAGGATGCAGCAGAGGTGGTTGGGTTCTCTGGTTGGTGGTTTGGTGGGCTGGATGCTGGTGAATCTGCAGTTCCGGCAGGCGAAGGGCCCTTGGGTGTGCTCCTGGGTGGCCCGTTAGCAGGGGTGGTCTCGTCCAGTGTTGAGTGCGTGGAGGGTGCTGGAGTCGTAGTGCAGTCTGGCATTGCGGGGGGCGCGGGGTCCAGTGGTTCTGGCGCTGTCCAGGTGCAGACGGGCTTGCCTTTGACACGGCATCCATAAGAGGCGAAGTGGGAGGGAGGAGCAGCTGGGAGGCGGGAGCGGCGCGGCCAATGGGCGAGGGCACGGGGTACAGAAGAAAAAAGGGGGCGGGACCGTGGGGGAGCAGCGGGGGGGAGCAGGGGCGGGGAGGCACAGAGGGCAGGAGCGCAAAGGAGCAGTAAAAAATACAGTAAGCAGTAAACAGTAAAAAGGCTACAAGATACAATAACAATGCACAGATGGGGAAGAAGAGAAGGCTGGCAGTGCAGAGGGGAAAAACCAGTTACCGGGCCACACCAGCGGCGAACCCTAGGCAGCGTTGGCACAGTGGGGCAGAGACTCAATCACCCAGGAGGAGGCGTGGGGAGTGACCTGGGGTTACTCACAGTTAAATGGCCGCGAGTGTGAAATCACTTTTTTTGAATAGCAAAAGAGGATTTACATTTGTAAAGTTTATTTAGGAGTGTATGTTAAAGTAACATGCGTAAAGAGATTTGTGAATCAGCTCCTTAAAGTTTAGATGTTCACTCTGATACAAGACATCCATCCACCTTAAAAAAATGTCACTACCATTATAAGAAAATACTATAAGTGAAGCAGGACCTAAAGGCTAACGATTCAGTAGAGGTGTGAAAACCTTTCAGTGATCACATATTTGTGCCGTTTTAAGGGTAAGAGTGCTATGTAATCCAATCCACTCATCTCGCTCTAGTTGGGCTAGGGTTCTGAATAACAACGGTCTCTGCCCCGCCCTCTTAATGTGATATGTTCTTTACTGCATATATCGATGGACTGCGTTTTTTATCTTCCAAATCACATGAAGTTTTTAAGACCTCTGTTTTTTAAATAAAGAATTGTTCAAAGGACTGTAGAGCTGCTGTCAAAATGGCAGTAGAAACTGCCCGGTTTTTGTGTTCTGTTAAACAGAGTTTTAACAATGAATTCTAGTGGGGGGTATGGGTTGGTCAGATGAGCTTAAAATCAATTTTACACTGTAACTGTTTATGTGTTTAGAATGTTTTACGGACAACTGTCCAAATAAACGTATTTTTCTATCTACCAAAATGGACAATACAAATTATATGTCTGATCCAAAAGGACAATACGAACAAGAGGGTAAATCAAGTGACCAATGTCACATCTGTTGTACTTGCTAGACATGTATGAAGGGTGTGACAAATCTGCATGACTAAGTAATCTTTAGTAACCCCAATTGGGGAAAACCAAACACACTTATCTTTAGATTGTGGAAATGTTTGCTACAACAAACGCTGTATCAACTGGTACCAAATATGACTTGAACTATAACAAAAGGGACAACTGAGATATTGGTACGCCTCCATGAGCACAGATTTTGAATTACGTTAATATACTCCACAGGGTGTGTCCAATTCGTATTTGCTAAAAAATGAGAAGCTAGTCATTCGACCGATTTTTTTTCATAACCACTGCAATGAATTAATCATTTAAAGTGCACTGGAATTTTATCCCGCCATCACTGCAGACAAGGCGAATTATATTGTATGTTGCCCAACAGAAAATAAAAAATGGAAACTAAAGTATAGAAATGCTTCAAAGATTTACACTGAAGAATGTGTGGGTGGGGCTCCCAGGGTTCCTGGCAGTGTGCTGGGGTCCTGCTCTGTATGGTTGTGGACTTGTGTGGTCCTGGCAGTGTCCGGGGTCCTGCTCTGCACGGTTGTGGACTTGTGTGGTCCTGGCAGTGTGCTGTAGTTCTGCTCTGCACGGTTGTGGACTTGTGTGGTCCTGGCAGTGTGCTGTGGTCCTGCTCTGCACGGTTGTGGACTTGTGTGGTCCTGGCAGAGTGCTGTGGTTCTGCTCTGCACGGTTGTGGACTTGTGTGGTCCTGGCAGTGTGTGGGGGTCCTGCTCTGCATGGTTGTGGTCTTGTGTGGTCCTGGCAGTGTGCTGTGGCCCTGCTCTGCACGGTTGTGGACTTATGTGGTCCTGGCAGAGTGCTGTGGTTCTGCTCTGCACGGTTGTGGACTTGTGTGGTCCTGGCAGTATGCTGTGGTCCTGCTCTGCACGGTTGTGGACTTGTGTGGTCCTGGCAGTATGCTGTGGTCCTGCTCTGCACGGTTGTGGACTTGTGTGGTCCTGGCAGTGTGCTGTGGTCCTGCTCTGCACGGTTGTGGACTTGTGTGGTCCTGGCAGTGTGCTGTGGTCCTGCTCTGCACAGTTGTGGACTTGTGTGGTCCTGGCAGTATGCTGTGGTCCTGCTCTGCACGGTTGTGGACTTGTGTGGTCCTGGCAGTGTGCTGTGGTCCTGCTCTGCACGGTTGTGGACTTGTGTGGTCCTTGCAGTGTGATGTGGTTCTGCTCTGCACGGTTATGGACGTGAGGAAAGCTGTCATTCAAGTAGTGAAAATGTATTTTGGTAGCTCTTACGAGGCCTCCAGGACTGCTCCAAGCCAGGGACGAGAGTTCAACCCAAACAGAGACTAATGTACAGGGAGGGACAGTGCCTGATTTGAAGTCCAATGGGAAAGGCACAGATTAATTTAGACACTGCGCTGTTACCACCATGATCCAACTGGCAGACTAGTTGTACCTTCTTGAGAATGCAGCCCGGGCAGCATTTATTGATCTGTTAGGTATCCCAAATTCTTCTGACGAAGCGTCACTCACATCAACCTTACATACCTTTTTTGGGAAGGAGGTCCTCTCACCTGACATCCCCATTGGGTTGCCTGGATGGGGTGTCCGGTGGAAACAGAAGCAAGATTACCTCGAGGCAGTGAAAGTGAGGACAGACATTTCAAAGATGCACCAGGGATTGCTTTGGCAGTAGAAGAAAAATATGATGCATGCCTGTTTTTCTGGGAGGCCGGAGTGCTACGATACTGAATATTATGCAATTAGCCTCCTTTTAAAAGAATCTTTAGTATCCATCGGTCAGGAAAGTACATCTCTGAAATCTTTAAAAGGCAGAGGAATAGTACCAAATGAAAGTATTTTCACTGTAAGAGGGGAAGATTAGTGAACACCTTGGTGGCAACAGGGGTGCACACAGGTTGAGAAATCACCAACCACTGCTAGGTTTTAATTACTTCTAGATAATCCCGGTATCCAGAAGTCAGAACATGAACAAGTCACAACCGGACATTGTCAGGACATGATCAGAAGTGGAGCAGAACACCACTGGTATAAGAGCAGTAGAGCAGTGAAATGTCAGTTGATTGTTATGGGAGATATCAAGCCGGACACTGACCGAAACCAACCGACGAGACCAAAACCAAGGTCTGAGTGCGATTTTCAAAAGGGTCAGAAGGGTTAGCTTCCTTTTGCCTCTGGGATTGAAAGACAAAGCCTGCTTTCATGGAAAATGAGTGGATTAAGCCCTATCCCACTTACTGCAGACTTATGCCACAGAAGCATGCTGTGGGAAGTCCGGGATCTCGGCATCGCTGGGCGAGGAATGGAAAGGGTTATAGTGCTTTAGTGGAAAGGCCCCGTTGACTAGCTGAAATGATCCAAAGCTGAGAGGAGCTAAGCGGAAAGTTAATGTTTTTTTCTTTTAAGCACACCTTCCTCTTATGTGTTAAGGTGTCTTAGGAGGCCCTAGATGCCACCACGGAAATAACTTATCCAACATTTGGAAACGTGAGGAACAGCCTTGAAGCTGTGACACAGGATCGAAGACACAACTCTATACGAGAAGCCGAAGCGGGGACTCTACAAAAGAAGTCTGTGAATATCAGTAGCTGTGCACTGCACCAGCCTGCATGAAGTGTCACTGATCCTGAACCTGCTGTACAGGCCTACGTGAAGTGGCCAGCAGCAGTCCGAACTGGCAACTGTGCTCTGATTCTGGAAGAAAAGGTTTCCTATGGTCACTTTTGGATACTCTTACAGAGATCAACTGCAGAGTACCCCAAGGATCATCACTCAGTCCAACGCTCTTCAACATCTACATGGTCCCCCTCGCAGTCATCGTCAGACAGCATGGACTCAGCATAGTATCCTACGCAGATGACACCCAGCTCATCCTCTCCCTCACGAAGGAACCCAACGCCACCCGACTCAGCTTCAAGGAAGGAATGACAGATGTTGCATCCTTGATAAGCAGCAGCTGTCTGAAGCTCAACTTGGAAAAGACAGAAGTCCTTGTCCTTGGACCCACCCCCTCAGCTTGGAACAACACCTGGTGGGCCCACCGTCCTCTGCAAACCCCCACCCCCATGTACCACGCCTGGAACCACAACATCATACTTGACTCCTCCCTCACCATGTCACGGCATGATCAATGCCGTCACCTTCACCTGCTCCAACACCCTCCGTATCCTTCGCAAGACCTTCAAATGGACCTCCCCCCACCCCCAAATCCAGAAAGATCGTCACCCACGCACTCATTAGAAGCAGACTGGAAGACAGAAATGCCCTCTATGCTGGAATAAACAAATCCCTGCTACGCAAACTCCAGACCATCCAGAACACAGCGGCCAGACTCGTCCTCGGCATCCAATGACATTATCACATCACCCTACACCTGCAAGACCTCCACTGGCTCCCCGTTGAGAAGAGAGTAACTTTCAAGCTACTCACCCACGCCTACAAATCCCTTCACAACACCGGACCCAAGTGAAAGAGTCTCCTTCTACGTACCCAAGAGAAAACTCCGCTCCGTCGACCTCACCCTAACAGAAACCCTCCGCATCCGCAGAACCAGAGCGGTGGACGAGCCTTCTCCTACGTCGCAGCAAAGGCCTGGATTGAGCTCCTGGTTAACATCAGCTGCTCCCCCGCTCTGAACCTTTAGGAAGAGCCTCAAGACCTGGTTCTTTGGCAGACTCGGAGCTGCAATCCCCGCGCTTGAGACCCTCATGGATGAGTAGCGTGCTTCAGAATTCCCTGATTGATTGATTGCATACTACACAGATAATTCTGTTTGCATTGATAGGCACATTTATTGATATTGAAGTTTTGGTCTTGTATATGAATTATGTAACTCTTTCACACTTTACTACAAAGGTTTGGGAACATGTAAAAGTGGTGTCGTGACTCAGGGGGCAGAGGGGACCCTTACCAGAGCTTGCTGCAATCACACCTTTAAAATAAATACAATTGGCAGATTCATACCAAGTGCACAGTACTGAAGCTTATTGGACAATATTGGTGTTGCGACATCTGTTCTGCAATGGGCCGATAGGGAGTAACAGCTGTGGTTGGGGAGGACCTCTACTTTACAACCAATCCAAAACAAGGGTCAGGTGGAAATGTTTCCATAGGGAAAATAGGTGGAGCATGGGCCAATCGTCAGCTTATCAATCAGGTCAGCTAGCTTTTCACAATTCAAACTTTAAAAGTGAGTCTGCATTTGTATTGATTGATACACAACAAGTATCTCTGTCTGCCAGAAGGGCTGGTGTAAAGTTGTCAAAAGGGATGAAAAGGACAAGGACATGAAAAGGAGGAGGGGGTAAGATAGCAGAAAGTTCACGATACCAGGAGGTATGATATGACTGAAGTCATAGGGATAGCAGGGGGCTTAGGCGGACATTGCTTTTTATTTTGTGCCCAGTATAGACCTCACTGGATGCATGGTTGGGTACTTAGAGAAATAAGACAAGTACGATAAAAAACAAAGAAGCAAATGCTTTTCTTCGGAAGGTAACATTGCCATGGAAAAACACTGTAAACGCAAATTAGTAAAAGCCAAAAGCAACATTTCACTCCGCCAATGGAAGGCATTCCAACATTGGCATGAGGAGGTAGTGAAGAATCCCATGTTAGAAGTCTTAAATATTCCCAGGAGAAGCTACAATACCTGATTAATCCGAAGAAAGATACAATGAGAGCCGGACTCCCCTCTCCCCAAACTTCCTCTAACTGTTTTACCTAGAAGGAGATCAAGGAGGATAAAGAGAAGGATGCGCTAGATAATGTTGCTGCTACTTCACCGGATAAATGGAGAAGATGCACAAGTAGGCACACAAGCAGTGCTGCAGTGAGAAGCAGCACAGGTGGGAGGAGTGCAGGCAAGTACAAGAGGCGCAAGAGCAGCAAGTGGAAGCAGAAAGTAGTGGCACACCAAGCGGAATGACGCGACAAGAAGCTTGACAATATGGAATTCCATTTATAACCTCCTGTTAGATCAGAGTCGGTACCTGCCAACCCTAAAAAAGCTCCTACCCGGCGGCCATCTTCGACGACGAAGATGGCCGCCGGGTAGGAGCTGCCTGAAGGAGCTCCCCGTGCTTGGGATCCCTTAACCGGGTATATCCTGTTAGCAGCTGCCATCGATCGTCTCTGGAACAAGAAGATCAAGAGTAACTGGATGTGCTAATTTCCACCCGGTGATCACCGTTGTGTCCAGCCAGGATCACAGCAGAGGAGTCCCGGAGCAGTCTCAGCAGCGTCGGAGAGCGGAGAGAGGCTTCGGATCGCGGATCAGCACGGTGACCAGTCCGCACCACAACAGAGGAGCCCCTTCGGCGTGGAGGGCTGAAAGAGGCTCGGGTCAGTGGTAGTGGCTGCCTCGAAACCTCAACAGCCGGCACCGGGACCAAGGCGGGACGAACACCGGACCCCTCCCCCCACTCCTAGTCAAAGCAGATGCTACACCGGGACCGGGGGTCGAGACAACGACAACGGACCCCTGCCCATCGGCAGCAGAGGGCACTGGCTGCAGCACCGGGACCAGCGCGGATAGTTGTGGACAAAGGAAGTCTCCCGCCCGCTACGCATCAGAGGAATAGAGGGCAGCCGGCATTGAAAATGAAGGCGAGACGAACACCGGACCCCTCCCCCACTCCCGATCAGCATCAGCTGTGGATACTATCCCGGGACTGAAGGGGGTCGAAGTCAACAACCACAACGGGCTGCGTGAACAGCCTAGGAGTTCTGACGGACGGC
Source organism: Lissotriton vulgaris (assembly GCF_964263255.1). Classification (NCBI taxonomy): domain Eukaryota; kingdom Metazoa; phylum Chordata; class Amphibia; order Caudata; family Salamandridae; genus Lissotriton; species Lissotriton vulgaris. Next base: position 119,372 of record NW_028248679.1, read on the forward strand.
GGACGTGACTCCCGGGAGCCCCCCCCCCCCCTCCCCCCCTCCTCCCCGCGTGCTGTTCATCGGGACCCTAGGAGCGGTCCTCCTGCGGAGCAGACCGGCGGACCTACTGCCTTCTTACGGGGTGAGTGGGATTAGAGGCTCCCAGGTCGTGCATGGGGTCCAACATGCAGCCTGCCAGCAGGTCACCGCATACTGAAAAATTCACATTTTGCCTGGACCCTCGTCGACTGCAAAATACAATGGCGGCAAATCTGCACTCTCAGCAATAAGGTACAGACTGAACTGGCAACAACATTAAGGTATTTCCTTCATATACTTCACTCGCTTCAAATTTTTAATGCACTCTCAGCAATAAGGTACAGTCTGAACTGGCAACAACAATAAGGTATTTCCTTCATATACTTCACTCGCTTCAAATTTTTAAACCGCCTTTGTTCAAAAGGGCAGGGGGCACTAACCGAATCTATAAATCTAAGCCTGTACCTCCAGATGCCTACGAGGCTCCTAGACATCACTCCCCCACATAGGTCCATCGAAACAGAGATAAGACTCCCAGAAGGCTAAGAGCTGGGCTTACTCAAACAGGATGTGAATCTGCCCTTCCCTGCTCTCAAAGCAAGAATAACAACAAACAAAGGACTACTGGCTCTAACTACCATACTTGGCGGCCATTTAAAACTGGTCTTTCTCAGTGGCTACCATCATGGACTAGTCAATTTCACTACTGGATCATGACCTAAGAACTGGCCTCATTGACTAATTTCAACTACTGCGCACTTTACTTTACTTAGTCGGTACTGACACTTTCTTGTGATAGGGTCTGCCTCGACACTACCCCTACATTAGTAGTCTTTTTATGTAATTGTGTTTTTTTACATGTAATGCACCGACTGCTACCTCATATATTTTTGGATGTGCACAGTCTAAACTGTCTTATGATAGCGTCTGCCTTTTATAGTAGTATCTTTACATTAGTCGTCTTTTATGTATTTGTGTTTTTAACATGTAATGCACCGACTGCTACCTCATATTTTTAGATGAGAAAATCTGCCCGCTACTGCAGTAGCTTTGCAGTAGGCATTTCCTATGTAATTGTGTTTTTTACCTGTAACGCACCGATTGCTACCTCATATATCGGTATCCAGTATCTATATACGTATTTTTATGTAATTGTTTTTTCAACATGTAATGCACCGACTGCTACCTCATATATTTTTAGATGAGAAAGTCTGCCTTCTATTGCAGTAGCTTTACATTAGGCATTTCCTATGTAATTGTGTTTTTTACCTGTAACACACCGACTGCTACCTCATATATCGGTATCCTGGCTCTATATTTTTTAGTTTATTTTTATTTTATATTATATTTTATATTCTTACCTGTAACGCACCGACTTCTACCTCATATATCGGTATCCTGTCTCTACATTCTATCACACCCACCTTTACCGCCACACTCACCTACACATATACCCGCCATCCCAGCATGGAGCCCATCGGCAAGCACACATATAAAATCAACTACTTATCCGCACTCACCAAAAAAGCTGCTAAACGCTTTAAACACAACTTCCTGAGGTCTCACCCTGAAATCCCCTTTGTCGACACCTACTTCTCACCAGTCAATGGATCCCTTAACATCGATATCATCTTCCACACCTCACGCAGAGCCCAATGGAGAGAAACGTTCCTCACCCTACTCAATGTCTCCACCACAAGGAAATCCGCTCACTGCTTAACTCTCTCCATCACACCTTCTCAACTCTTCCTAGGCAGAACCACTATCACTATCTACAATAACGGGATTGTCCTAATTCAATCCACAGACAGGAACCTGGAACTACTAGACAACCTGTTCCCCACTTTCAAAGAGAACCTCTCCAACCATCGGACCTCCACTCACATCCCCTCCAGTATTATCACCCCAGACCTCACAGCCCCCACCGACAACTCTTGTTACTTAGCTCAGCACCAGAACGACATGCACCTCACCTCCTCCCCCAACACACCAGTCACTCACCCACCTGCTGCAACCACCCCACACCCCGCAATCACAGACATAAATAACATCCCATCACACACTAGCCGACCCCACACTCCCACCCCGGTGACCCCCTCTCATAATACTCCCACCCATCCTCTCCCCTCTGACACCATAGATCCCGCCCACAACCCCTCTAACCTAGTTCAGCACCTGATCGACACACATAGCGACAAATCCCACACCCTGTCCCCCCCCTCTCTCAGCCCCCACTTCCACACGCTAACTAATCATGCAGAGCACACCACATCTACCATCTTAACTCCCCCGCCCCACAACAGGACCATCTCCAACCTCAACTCCCCCCCCACTCTCAGCCCTCACTTCCCTTCAGGCTCCCCTTTCAACACCATCATACACTCCACTTCCACCCCGCTCTCTTCGCCTGCCATGAACCCCCGCCTCCACGCCTCCAACCTCCTCCACACTCCATCCACTCCCATCGCCCCCGTACCCTCTCTCCCTAACACCAACCCGCACGACGACAACACGGAGCCCTGCATGAACACTAACCCTCCCCCTCACCCGCACGCTAAGTCCCTGGTCATCCACCCAACCATGACTTCCACCCTCAGCACTAATACTCATCCCACGCTAGACAAGGTTATGTCCTTCCTCCTACAACTCAAAGAAGAAATTCACACCATCAAGGAAGACATGCACACCATCAAGGAGTTGCTCACCTCACCCCCTAGATTCGCCTCACGCACCACCACCCCCCCTCTCGACCTGCTACCTCCCGTCCCGACGACGCTCCTAAGCCACGTCCCTCACATCGGACCGCGATCCATGCCCACAATCGCAACAAGCATAACCGCCGCACTCACTGGACCGCGATCCCCGCCCACAATCGCAACAACCGCCCCCTTCGTACATGCAACCCTCTCTCGGACCTCGACACCCTCTCCCTCCTCCGCTCCTACGACCGGGCTCCCCTAAACCTTACAACTGCCTCGCACTTCCCCATCCCCACAATACACTCAAATCCCTGTAGATCCTCCACGCTCAACAACAGAACATCCGTCCCAAATAACCTTAGAAAAGTCCCCCTCTCTCTAGTATCCTCATCCTCTCCAGACACACCCCGTCTCAAATGCACTCTCCTAAACTGCAGATCGGCTTCTAAACACTCCTCCGACATCGCTGATCTCATCCTAAGACTGGACCTTGACCTTATCATCCTGACTGAAACATGGTTAACCGAATCCTCTACACCTATAATGGACATTCTGGTTCCCCCTAACTACCACATCATTAGGCTTGACAGGTCTGGCAAGATAGGTGGCGGAATCGCATGCATATACAGGAACAGCCTTTCTGTTCTGACAGTTTCCGTGCCGCCCCTAACCTCCCCAACTTCCTACGAATACATCTGCCTCGATATCATCAGTGATGGAAATCCAATATGCTCTCTCCATGGCATTTACCACCCTCCCAGAGACCACCTCATCTTCGCCCAACAAATGATGGACCTGATTTCAACCAACGCAGGACGACAGCTCACCCAAATATACCTGGGTGACTTCAACCTACATTGGAACGATCTTAACGATGCGGTGGTAAATAGTCTTAAAAGCTTCCTCAGCGCACTGGACCTCACACAATTGTGTAACAGCCCGACCCACGAGAAAGGCTCTATCCTCGACCTTATCATCGCCAAAGAGGGCGCTACTCAACTTGAGACTATTCAACCCTGTGACTGGTCAGATCATCATATTGTTACATTTCACATCAATGAAAAAGTCAAACTCAACTCGGTTCAACCCACCAGAACTAAAGTCTGGAAAAGAGACCTGAAAAAACTCAACCCATCATCCTTACCCCCGAACAGTCGCGACCTCCTACTCCCCCCTACTGGCGTTACAGATGTCCAATCCCTGACTGACCACTATCTTAGCGCCGTGACCTCAATAATTAATGAGGCTGCTCCCATGCAGCTAAAAAGAGTCTCCGCTAAAATCTCCAACCCATGGTACGACGGGAGTCTCAATGAAGATAGACGAGCCATGAGATTGGCAGAGCGCACCTGGAGGACAGCTCCCTCTGCACTACACCTGAAAACCCTGAAGAAAAAGAGAAACGCCTACTTCAGGAAAATAAAGCGCTCAAAAGCAAACTTCTTCAGCCTCCAGCTCGACCAAGCAAAAAATCGCCCTAGAAAACTCTTTGAGTTAATCAGAACACAAGCCAAGGAACAACCCCAACCTCTCAGTACCATGCATGAAGCACCCTTCATGTGAAGACTTCGCCACTTTCTTTACCCAAAAAACTGACAACATAAAGAATGATCTCCGCGCTGACGCAAGACTCCACAACACACTCAACTGCATAACACCCACCGAACCGAAAAACAATGCAACATGGTCAACCTTTGAAACCTACTCCGAAGAAGAAATAGGCAAATTGCTCAACACCTTAAAACCTTCCAATCACCTCACGGATCCCCTTCCTGCTAACGCTGTCAAAGATTTCATCCCACTGCTCCTTCCACTTAGGACTAAAATCATCAACAGCTCGCTCCAAGAAGGAACCATCCCTGACTCCCTCAAAGTTGGACAAGTCACACCTTTGCTAAAGAAACCTACTGCCGACCCGTCCGACCTAAACAACTACCGTCCCATTACAAATATTCCCACTCTCGCCAAATTATTGGAAAAATGCGTTCAACTACAACTGACTAAACACATCGACCTGTTTGATCTCCTCAACCCGCATCAATCAGGCTTCCGGGCAGGACACAGCACTGAAACTGCTATGACTCACATAATTGACGACGCCCTTCAAATCCTAGATCAAGGTGATACCTGCCTCCTCATCCTGCTTGATCTCTCTTCGGCATTCGACACTGTCAAACACGAGAAATTACTCGATCTTCTGAGCACAAGAATGGGTCTTTCTGGGACTGTTCTCAAGTGGTTCACCTCCTTTTTACACAACAGGTCGCAGAAATTCAAGAGTAACAACCTGATGTCCTCTCCAATACCTGTGTCGTTAGGCGTCCCCCAAGGATCTTCCCTATCACCAACCCTGTTCAACCTAGTTATGGAACCTCTCACCACCTTGCTTCAAGCATCCAATGTACTTTTTCACATGTACGCAGATGACACCCAACTATATCTCAAATTACAATCCCCCAACGACATTTTACTTCTGAACTCTACGATTAGAAGCACCCAATCCTGGCTTGCTGATAATCATCTCAAACTCAATGCTCTGAAAACAGAATTCCTGCTGATCGCACCTCCCGCGAAGATCCCCATCACGCAAACCTGGCTTAAACAGTTAACGGCACTCAATGTCCAACCCATCATAGTGGACTCAGCGAAATCTTTAGGCATAACCCTCGACTCCAACCTTAACATGCAGCAGCATATCAGCAAAGCCACTAAGGGAGCGAACTTCCAAATCAATACACTGAGGAAACTTAAACCCTTCCTACCAGCCAAAGACTTCCAAACTGCAGTACAAGCTTTAGTAATCCCACGAATTGAATACGGCAGCACCGCCCTCTGCGGTCTCCCGTTAACCAGCACTGCACCCCTAAGAGCCTCTCTAAACGCTGCAGCCAGACTCATCACTGGATCAAAAAAACACTCGCACATCACACCTGATCTGAAAATGCTGGACTGGCTGCCTTTTGAAGCCAGAATACATTTGAAAATCGCCTGCATGACACACAAGGCTCTACATCTGAGCTCCCCCGGTTACCTCACTCAGAAGCTGTCAATCTCTGGCGGCTCTAGAAACACTAGAGGCACAGACAATCTTCTGCTAAAACCTCGAAGATTCCGGAAGGTAAAAACCTATAAACGCTCTTTCTCAGGAATGGCACCCAGGATCTGGAACTCACTCCCTCCTGAAACCAGGCTCATCTCCTCCTTCACACTTTTTAAGAAAGAAGTAAAAGCTATTTTCATGGCCAAATACACTTGACCTATTAGCTTGGATTTGGAAAGACCCCACTCTGACCTGTATTACTTTGTTCGATCTCTATGACTATGTATTTCACCTTGAGCCATTTTGAGTTGGAGTAACACCGCGATTATGTATTTCACCTGAATTATTGTCGCTATTAACTATCTACGCACACATTTAATTCGCTGTTCGAACTCTATGAATACGTATCTTACCTGTATTATTGATGCCACTGACTATCTATGCACACATTTAAATGTTATACTTGTACTATTGATGTGCTGTACTACTTATGTGTAACCCCACTCTCTTGCTGGCATTCCCAGCCGTGTAAAGCGCTCTGATATCTGCAAAGATCATGTTCGCGCTATATAAAACTTTCAAAATAAAAATAAATAAAATAAATAAAATCAGAGAACAGAGGCGCCAACTTCATTGGTACTCGTCACAGTCTCAGTCTATCAGTGGGCAGAAGGGCTTGGAATGGAAATACAGGACTAAAGATCCATCTACAAATGGTGAAGTGGACAGTGGGGACCCAAAGACAATGCCTCTGCCTTTTTGCGAGTTACGCAATATGTAACCGTCATGACGGCAGGATGGTCACTGTTCTTTGGACACCAGCCACACCATGTAATATAACCTAGCAGTTTGCCATTCTCAACTCAGATGATATCAACCAGAAACTGAAAGTCATAATGGTAACAGAGGTTAGGGGCCTGCTGATAGTGAAAGCCGGTTGGCCACAATATACACAGTCATAAGGATGATGCAGCTTTGAAGGCACCAGAGACACTCTTACTAATAAAATATTCGAAATATCCCCAACCAAAACAGACTGTACTAAAAACAACAATTCTAACAAAACTAAGGGGAGAGGCTTATTTGAAAGGCATTCTGGTATTCAAAACGCTTATAAGACCATCTTTGAGGATGTAGGGGCTGCCTTTGTTAAGGATCACTTACGTCTAATTTGCACCGGGGGAAATAGAAAGACTTCACATAATTAGCTGCTATAGCTATTCGTTGTATTGCAAGGAAAAAAGAACACGTACAAACCAATTAATGTCTCTCCAAATGCAGTATTTCCAAAAAGCAGTGGGCCAGGGAGGAAAGGAGCAGAGTGGCAGTATGGGCCAGGCAGGGGAAGAAAGGACAACCCAGCTTTACCCCACGTTCAGCACCTCCTCTTTACCCCTTGGGCAAAACGATTGATGCAGTTTGTATGTATAACCAGAAGGGCACCCCACAAAATTACCTGAATTATTACTGTATCCTTTGGTCCAGTACCTGATAAGCATGTTTTCTCGTTCAGTCCCTCAACCCTTCCTATAGTTTTTGGGCAGCATTGTTTGTGAAAACTCAACCATACTGTGTATTTGGATGCTCCTATGAAAAATTAAAACAATATTCTAGTTTCCCTGGGTGAATACCCTCCCCCTCTTGCAACTGAATATGCAAACCCTTCAGACGATTTGTACATAATTTTGTAAAAGGTTCTGCTCATCTATGTCCCCGAAATACAAGAAAAATAAGTGTATCCTAACTTCGGCACCCTTTGAGAGTTGGTTGCGCCCCGTAGAAAAGGTTTCTCGTATACTTGAGAACACCCTGCGTTATGAAGAAATAATTTGTTCTATTTTATCTGCATTTGTTAAAATATTATTACAACAAGGCATCCTCTCATATCAGTAACACAGCTGTCTTCCTTATTTAAAAGCTTGAAATGGGCACGTGTCGTAGATTTGAGAGCCCTTCATTCTGTAGTTTGCCTGATCTTGAGACTTTTCCACATCCAGTGACTATTCATCTTCCATACTGCCTTCTGCTACCTATTTCGCTGTGGTAAGTCTTTTTCCTTCTTCTACATCCAATTTCTGTTAAGTGTGAACAGAATCTGCTAACTTGGACAAGACTTCCCCAGGGCATTACAGATCACCCTCTGTTTTTTCCAGGCACTCAAAAAATATCTTGATATGATTCCCTTCCCTGGTGGTCCTAGGCTTATTCAGTATATAGCAATCCGTTGGTCACCTCCAATTCTATGAAGCAATGTAAATATGATTTGTTGTATATGTTCACTAAATTAGCACAGTAAGAGCATAAAGCTTTGCAGGAGTAACTGTAGTTTTGCCTTCCTCGTGTACGTTGTTTGGGTCATGACATTTGTGCGGGAGAAAGATATTTCTTCATGGATCGCATCTAAGCAATTCTCAAAGTTCCATGTCCGAGTAGTAAGGGGTTTCCAAAGTTACGGATGGCTTGTTGTATCCACCTCCAATGAACGCCGCAGTCCCTCATTCTGTTGTTCACATTTTTCTTACTACTTAAACACAAGGCTTGTCTAAGTTGTCAAAGTAGCACGCTTTCGAAAGAGGTAGCTGTGTTAAATATGTTGCATACCTGTCATTACAAGACAAAAGGACTTGTGGGAAAGTTCTTTGCTAATTGAGCCACTAAGAGTGCAGCCGTATCATTGTTTTTTATACATCAGGAAAAATGGAGGAGGTCAAAAGATGGCAAGATAGTGGCCCTCAAAAAATGCTGCATAATCCTCCTTGTTCATACTGGTGTATTACAGATGTAAGCAAAGATGAAGTCATTCTTGCAGGAAATACTCATTGGTTTGCTCCTAGTTGTCCTTCTACGGCACAGCAGTACTGTTACTCATGTGCTATTTGTCAAGCATAACATGTTGGTAAAGATGTCAAAACTTTCAGAGTTATTGTCCGGCTCCAGGTGACCCATCCGGCCCTATAGATTATTATTTAGATGCCTAGTGCAGTGTTCATCTATATGCAATGGTCATCATCTCCTTGATGTCTGGGTGGATTGAAGCTTTTCTTTCTGCAAAAACAGATTTTCTTAGCGCACCCTAGAGACTGATCCAATACTTTATCTCAAGATTCTGAATTCCCATCAGAAGCGACCAGGGGAGTAATCTTGTTTAATCAGTGCAAGAAATGTGTAAAGTTCTCCATATGCAACAACACTTTCATTGTGCTCATCATCCAGTCACACAATATTGAAACTGTGTGCGGAGATTGGTTTGCAATGGTCTCACGTCTTACCTTTAATGGTAATGAGAGGCATTCGCAGCCAAAGACTACGTTGAGTGCTAATAAAGCACTGATGGAAAGATTCCTGCTCACTGTGTCTCATAAGGTCTGGCCAGCTCGCTTTGTAGTTTCGTTGGGTGACTGTGCTCTACAAAATACAGTATTAAAACCAAGTGCTCCAAGAAGAAAATGGTATTTGCATTTAAATAATCAACAAACAGCAATTGAATAAGAAACATTTTAAAATTGAATTGATAATAAGTGACAACGGGCAAAGAGTTGAAAAGAAATGTTCACCCTAAACTCATTTTTCACACAGAAAAGCACCCAACAAAGGATCTGTTGAGAAAAAGATCACAAACACTATTCAAGGAGCAACAACAAACACTGGGTAGTAAAAACAAAGGAACTTTTACTTGTTTGGTAACTTTTTATATCCTCCTCACATTAGTAAGAACAAATATCAACTAAAGACTATAGAAATTGTGATACGGAATGCTATTTATTTCATTAAGTGCCCACATCGGCTTGGAAACACACAAAAATAATGAACAAGCATTTGCAATGCAATAGGTCTCGCATTTACGAGAGTTTGAGCTATTGTCATGGCAATGCCTTGTATTTATGTATTGTGTCTGGATAGCCTAATGCACTGCGCTAATCACTCAGAAGAGTGTAGGTCAAAAGACTTTCATTGTAATCAATAAAATTAAGCAATATGAGTAAAGGTTAAACACAATGTTAGACCGACGATGAAATAAACGACATATAGTTCTTGCTTGTAGCAGCAGTATTTCTTTATAAGAAAACAAAAAGTTCATCCAAGGGAAATGTTCAGATTCACAAAATCCCAGCGTAAAATAAACATCTCTTCGAGATCAGTTCATATTAAAAATCCCTATGCATTTCGGGCTAGAACTGCAGCCCTTAGTCAGGGGATCTAAGGAAACAATATCAAGTTTTAGAATGGGGAATGTTTTCTGCAGGCTTTAGTTCAAAGACAAAAGGACTTGTGGGAAAGTTCTTTGCTAATTGAGCCACTAAGAGTGCAGCCGTATCATTGTTTTTTAGTGTTACGATGTGCATGTCTCTTATCTCGGATCCCCTTGTACTTGTGCTTCATGCTCTTGCTATTCTACAAGAGTAAGCACCAAAAGGCGCAAAGGAGCTTTGGAGAAGGCACTGTTACCATATACATCAGGAAAAATGGAGGAGGTCAAAAGATGGCAAGATAGTGGCCCTCAAAAAATGCTGCATAATCCTCCTTGTTCATACTGGTGTATTACAGATGTAAGCAAAGATGAAGTCATTCTTGCAGGAAATACTCATTGGTTTGCTCCTAGTTGTCCTTCTACGGCACAGCAGTACTGTTACTCATGTGCTATTTGTCAAGCATAACATGTTGGTAAAGATGTCAAAACTTTCAGAGTTATTGTCCGGCTCCAGGTGACCCATCCGGCCCTATAGATTATTATTTAGATGCCTAGTGCAGTGTTCATCTATATGCAATGGTCATCATCTCCTTGATGTCTGGGTGGATTGAAGCTTTTCTTTCTGCAAAAACAGATTTTCTTAGCGCACCCTAGAGACTGATCCAATACTTTATCTCAAGATTCTGAATTCCCATCAGAAGCGACCAGGGGAGTAATCTTGTTTAATCAGTGCAAGAAATGTGTAAAGTTCTCCATATGCAACAACACTTTCATTGTGCTCATCATCCAGTCACACAATATTGAAACTGTGTGCGGAGATTGGTTTGCAATGGTCTCACGTCTTACCTTTAATGGTAATGAGAGGCATTCGCAGCCAAAGACTACGTTGAGTGCTAATAAAGCACTGATGGAAAGGCCCAGGATTTTTCCTTCCATACCTTCAATGTCTCCAACTTTGCAAATTACAAACCAGTCTGATGATTTGTTCTTAGCATCAATAGGCAACTGATTTGATGCATCAACAGCTTCTGTGCACAGGCCTGCAATGACCTACAGCCTAGATACTTAAAAACAAGTTAAGGTTAATGAGCGAGAACTTTCACTACAGGATCTAGCATGGCCCCTTCCAAATCCTGCTCAGCACCAGCACTGCCCTTAAGCACGGAGGACTGTCTCCTGCATCCACACATTGCACTACAAAAGAACCACATATAGGGAAGGAGGGCTACACATTAACAATATCTTGTCTCTGCCATAGAACAGTAAATACATCAGAATGCTTGGGCCCCTCCTGCTGTCCGCGGCCAGCACCTGGACCAAGTAACATACTGGATTCCTGCTCACTGTGTCTCATAAGGTCTGGCCAGCTCGCTTTGTAGTTTCGTTGGGTGACTGTGCTCTACAAAATACAGTATTAAAACCAAGTGCTCCAAGAAGAAAATGGTATTTGCATTTAAATAATCAACAAACAGCAATTGAATAAGAAACATTTTAAAATTGAATTGATAATAAGTGACAACGGGCAAAGAGTTGAAAAGAAATGTTCACCCTAAACTCATTTTTCACACAGAAAAGCACCCAACAAAGGATCTGTTGAGAAAAAGATCACAAACACTATTCAAGGAGCAACAACAAACACTGGGTAGTAAAAACAAAGGAACTTTTACTTGTTTGGTAACTTTTTATATCCTCCTCACATTAGTAAGAACAAATATCAACTAAAGACTATAGAAATTGTGATACGGAATGCTATTTATTTCATTAAGTGCCCACATCGGCTTGGAAACACACAAAAATAATGAACAAGCATTTGCAATGCAATAGGTCTCGCATTTACGAGAGTTTGAGCTATTGTCATGGCAATGCCTTGTATTTATGTATTGTGTCTGGATAGCCTAATGCACTGCGCTAATCACTCAGAAGAGTGTAGGTCAAAAGACTTTCATTGTAATCAATAAAATTAAGCAATATGAGTAAAGGTTAAACACAATGTTAGACCAACGATGAAATAAACGACATATAGTTCTTGCTTGTAGCAGCAGTATTTCTTTATAAGAAAACAAAAAGTTCATCCAAGGGAAATGTTCAGATTCACAAAATCCCAGCGTAAAATAAACATCTCTTCGAGATCAGTTCATATTAAAAATCCCTATGCATTTCGGGCTAGAACTGCAGCCCTTAGTCAGGGGATCTAAGGAAACAATATCAAGTTTTAGAATGGGGAATGTTTTCTGCAGGCTTTAGTTCAACTCAAGAGGTAGCGAGGAAGAAAAGTAGGAGAAATGAATAAGTTTAACCAGAGTAAGAGGTGACTATGTAAGTGGTGGGTGTTGAATGAAAAAATAGATCAAGAAAAGTAAGAAGATGGCCAGTGGTTAGTTGAAGTCCTGAAATGGTGCTGAGTGGTACATGCTAAACTCTGTAACAGAATTATTGAAAGAGGTGTGGGGGAGGGAGACGTCAGGCGAGATGAACGAACCAGTTAATAGAAAATAAAACGAAAGGGGTACAACATACTAAAAGTGAAAAAGCTGAGACAGCTAATGTGCCGGCGTTTAAAAAACGGATACGCATGTGTACTTAAGTGCATGAAGTGACTAACGTGGTGCTAGGCGATAAAAAGATCAACACGGTGAGCGTGCAGTGTATATACAAAGAGGCTGAGCAAAAGTGACTTACTAAAAAGAGCAAGAGATGCTCAGAGATACATAGCCGTCGTGGTGGAAATGTACGCAATCTTTGGAAATTTAAACATGAAAAATGAGCGCGTGTCTGTGAATGATCAGGAATGAAAAAACAAAAGGGTGGAGCTAGGGCTTACCTAAACAGTCTTCGTAGAGGCGCTAGGAAGGACCTCTTCGTCAAAAGTGCACTTCTGTGGGATAAACGGACGGATAGTGAGGATGGGACTGGGGTGGTGAAGTATACAAAAGGAGAGCAAGCTGGACAGAAGCCAACTTACCAGTATCACAAGGAGAAACGGCGTGCCGGGAACCCGGTGGAAACCAGCCTGGGGAGACGAGAGTTGTTTGTGTGTCAAGACATATTTGTGGGCGGCTAGAGTGGCGAAAAAACTAGAAACTAGAAAAGGACCAGAGTGCAATGGGGAAGTGCTCGCCTGCAAATTGTGCAGAACTCAGCGTCAAGAGCCATCTTTGGCCTTCCACGCAGAGCAAAAGCTTTTGAATTGCTTAAGAGATTGCACTGGTTGCCTATCTCTAAAAGAATCACATTTAAGATCTTGACCCAGGCGTTTAAGGCCCTTCACTCCATTGGCCCGATTTACATCAGGAAGCGCATGGCTTTTTATGCGCCAAGGAGGACCCTGCGATCGGCCTTGCTGGCCAGAGCTGAGGTTCCTCCTATTAGATTTGCCCGAATCGGAGGTCGATCCTTCCGTTATCTGGCTACACGCTGTTGGAATGAGCTCCCTGTTGCCCTTAGGAAAGCCAACAGTCTCCTTTCTTTCAGAAAGGAGCTGAAGACTTGGCTCTTTTCCGTTTGATGCTTCTTGACCCCTGCGAGTAGCTGTGTTGTATTCTTCTGTCTCAGGTCTCTTTGCCAAAGCGCCGGGACACCCCTCGGGGTAGCCGTGCGCTATAAAAGAGACGTTACATAACATAACATATTGAAATATGCAAACTTTCGTTACTATAAGAAGTAAGGATGAGCATGAAAGAATGTCAGAATGAAAAAGATCCAGTTATCAACAGATAAACGTCATTATATAATGTTAATAAAAGGGAGACAAGAGAAATTCATTCATTTAAACAGTACATAACCAAATATGGGTCAATGAATACAAACATGGAAAAACATGAAAAAGCCGTTATCTAGAATAATACAGGATTTATAAATCAGAATCATCAATTAAAGAAAACATGCTAATTCAAATTTGTCATTCAGTCCTAACGGAGTGATGGTTTGCATGAACCAGATCCAGTATGTTTCACGCTGTACCACGGACAGTAAAGATGGTCTGCAGTGAGTCCGCAAAGTGGCGGATACATAGCCTGGACACTCGTGATTACTCATATGTGCTTACAAGGATCACAGCTGACATCAGTGTGACATGGTCATGACATGAAATAACAGAGGTGGCATTGGGCCCGAATGTTGCCCCTCATTTTTTTAAATTTAAACAACCGAAAGCTAAACACGATTGTTGTCTACCAGTATTTATAAAAGAGTTAGGAGCTGTTGCAGTTTGTCAGTGCTTTCTCAATACATTTGATTTATTTTGCATCAAATAAGCACACAATTCTAGCCAGTGCAATACAATAATAAAAAACATGCCAGCCTGTTGTTGACAGGGTAGGATAGGTCTGCTGTGTTCATTTATCTTTTTGCTATGAGCAGTAGACCGAGTGTGTTCTGTCACTACACAGCTTAAGCCGCCCTGTAGCCAGTGAAACATGATGATTAAGTGTAAGGCAACAAGATCCCAGTTTCAGTTTTTTCTAAAAAAAACACAGACAATTGCAATGAGGATATCCGCTTCTATTCCTTGAATGCTGAATGAAGTAATTGGGACCGGCAGCTCCACATGGATTCCTTGAATGCTGAGTGAATGAAATGAAAATGAATGAAATTAAATGAAATGAAAAGACCCTTTGTTGAGCGTGGTAGCTACCTTGAGGCGTCCTAGCGCTACGGACAGGCGTGTAGATGAGCGGCTGGCAATTAGTCTGATTTATTAAATAGCAGGGTTTTAGCTGTTTGCGGAAGGAGAGTAGATTGGGCTCTGATCGCAGATGGAGGGGAAGGGAGTTCCAGAGTTTGGCCGAATTATAGGAGAATGAACAACCCCCACGTCTGACTCTCTTGATCCTGGGTACCAAGATAGGAAGAAGACGATCTGAGCTGTCTGTTCGGTAGGTAGGCGGTGATCAGTGAATGATTGATGCTGGCGCCCGTTTTCCAGAAGGCTCGTTGGACAATGCATAGGCCTTTGAACTCAATTCTTTCCCTGACTGGAAGCCAGTGGAGATTCTTCAGTCCAGTTTTGAAAGGGAGTTGATGGGGGATCTAGAGGAAGGTTCGTGCTGCACAATTTTGAATAACCTGAAGCTTACGCAGGGTGGCCTGAGGGGACCCTAGGTAGAGGGCTGCCCTCCCATAGAAATGCATTGGGGATTCCCTATGTTTCAGTGGTAATTCCGTATGTGAGAGGAGCAGCGTGGTCAAGTTTGGTATATTTGGAATAGTGATAATAAATGCTGTGCAATGGTGTGCGCAGATTCATTTGAACTACTTTAGAAATGCCGCTTTTAGAAGTTGGCATTTCTGTGTGCTATGTGTCTGCCTGCCTGATGTGAATTGCATGTCTGTCTTTTGAGTGACAGGGGCTAGGGAGGTGTGTGTGGCTCCAGCAGGGGCAGGGTGAGTCAGCACTAGGCTGAATGGGACATCTGCATCTGGAGTAGTGGGAGGAGTAGTCCCTGGTCCCTGAATAGGATTGTACCTGCCCTAGTGAATGCTGGCTCTGCCCCCTGTGGTGTGTCTGATGACAAGCTCCAATCTAACAATGGAGAAGAGCCCTGTCAACAGAGTGCTCCAAAACCCACCAGAATCAGTTGCGACTGGTTTCCCCAAAAGCCTTGTGCTGCAGACAGACAAAGAAAAATGTGTATAAATACTGGGGCTGTGACCCCATAAAAAAGGAGTGCTTGTTCCTAAGCTGGGGCTGCTGGGCTCCAGGAGGAACCACCACAAGGGACTGCCTCCCTGCTGGAGGGCCCTGTGTGCTGGCCTGCCTGGGCCCAGCCTCGTTCCCCATGACCCATGTCTTGGACTTAGCGCCATATGAGCGCTAGATTATTTGATTTGCTGGATTCCTTGTCCAGCCTTTACCCTAAATCTTGGGAATTCAAGTGCCTTGTGAGCGCTGCACCGTTTGTGCTGCTGCTCCAGGGAAGAGGAGCATGTGGCCTTGCAACGCTGAGTTGAGTCCTCTACCGAGGGAATCTAAATGTGGGAATTCCCCCGCAGCGCGGAAGGAGAGCGGGAGCCTACCCCGCTTGTGCGTGTATTCGGCGGGTGCCCACCCTGCTGTGGTGTTTTATGCAGGCGGGAGACCCCCTGCACTGCGCCATAAGGAGGAATCACCGCTGCGGCCCGGTAGTCAGGCGGCCTTGCCTGATTGTGGGCGGGGCTAAGTCCTGGCCCACCAATCCAAACAACCCAGGAGAGGAAGCTGCTCCGGCCACCAACTGCTGCATGGCCAGAGCGGAAGACAGGCAACTCAGTGCCTGACTCGAGGCGGGGCTCCCGTACTGGAGGAGAAAGCCACATGTGCAGCCTGGAACCTGGCAGGCTCACCAGACATTGCAGGAAGTAATCAGAGGAAGTCCAGGAGGAGACTGCGAACTCTCGGTGAGTGAGGCTGCGTAGGAAGGGTCGTCCGGATCTTTGAGGGCTCCCTGTGCCAAGGTTGAGGAGTGAGGAGCCTACGGGGCACTGTCAGCACTGAGTGCCAGTGCGTGCTGAGCGGAGGAGACAGAGGACAGCAGAGGGAGAGCCCCGGTGAGTGGGGCTCCACTTCAGTTTTGTTTGCTTTGGCCCTAGGAGGAGCCCGGCAATGGGGGCTCTTGAGGCACAGTGGGTGCCAGTGTTTACTTCTCTTTATGGACAGATTCTTTTCAGAGTCCCAGTGGGGGAGGGGCTCAGAAGAGGCCAATGAGTGCCCGTGGTCATTTTCACAGCTGGCCCGCCCAACAGTGGGCAGTTGCGACGTGGGGCATATTGTGGTAAAGCCCCAGTGGGGGCCCAGAGGACACAGTGAGTGCTAGTGCCCACAGTCTCTACATAGCTGCACCGCAATTAGCAGTAGCTGCAACGTTTAGGCCAGTTCATTGTTAGGAGTCCCAGTGAGGATCCAGGAGGCACAGTAGTGCCAGCGCTATTGCGCACTTTTGGTTCTGCTGCCGGGGCAGCCAGCCCTGACACTTGGGTCTTTGGGCATTTGAGCCCCATTGGAAGGCCAGTTGCATGACTGATAAGGCGCGAGGCCTAATGTGATTTATGTTTAGGAGGTTATTGCATACTGTGTTTATGCTGGTGAGGCCTAAGTGCGTAATGTGTTTATGCTAACGAGGTTAGGGCCTAATGTAATTTATTGCCTAATGTCATGCTATGATATTTTAGGATGGTGTCTAATGCTAATGTGATAATGCTTAGGTCAATATGGTACCAGTAGTTACTGGTTGTGTTTTACATTTAATTAACTGTTCTGATGATTCTGACAGTGGCCCGATTGGTGCTGTCCTGTATATAATCCCCTGAAGATATTACCTAGTGCCAGTTGGCACAGTGTAAATTTGTGATATGTTTCTAATGTGTTTATGATAATACAAAGGCTATTTTTTATATAACCCTGTATGAAGTTCCTTTTGTGGTGTGCCTAGTGGGTTGCTGCTGTGTGTGTGTGTTGCACAAACGCTTTACACATTGCCTCTGGGATAAGCCTGACTGCTCGTGCCAAGCCAAGGGGGTGAGCAGGGAAAATCATCAGTGTGTAACTCCCTTGCCCTGACTAGAATGGTGGTTTCTGCCTGGCTTAGGAGCAAGCCCTAGCCAACCAGAAATCCCATTTCTAACAAATAACCTTTTATTTTAGAGCCTCTCCAAAATGCTCTCAGGGGACTTCACCAGTAACTTTCAACAAAGGGCTTAAGAGTCAAACTATTGTGAAGTGGTTAGGCAGAACAGACTTTAAATGCTTAAATAATAAGTTTGGGCACCTCTAAGAAAACAGTCACCTGAGATTGACATGGCACCAGGTGAAGAATTATAGACCCCAAAAAGTACTCAACAGTTCCTGGGTTCTGAAAGATGGGCCATGGGTCCCTAAAGCAGGACTGATCTGCAACTTTACTGACACCCAATAAGGGAACCAGTCTTTGCTTGATTCATGGGATGCACTTAAAATCACAGCAGTCCCAGGAGGCATAGCCTATTGTATAAAGAAGAGATATTCACCATGCATGTTTCAGTTAACAAGCTGGGCATAAGACAGCTTCAACCTTAGAAAATCAGGAGTGAGAGTGGTATGGTAGGTCCACAAGTAAGCTGGTTTTAAAACGCTCTAAAAGTACATTTTCTTAAAATGAACTGAAAATCTGCACAGATTAAGGAACAGTTGACTGTAAAAGCAATGAATGATCAAAGAGGATGGAGCAGGCTAAAGCAAGAAAGAGTGATATAACTAAACTTGTTAAAGACAGAAGTTTCACAATGGATATCCTCAAAGTTTTGATTAAGACTGATGAAAAAAGTTTTCAATTTTAGGGTTGCTTCAGAGATCTTATCAGTAAGTTACAATAGAGTGCTTTTAGTTTAGTACATGAGCGTTCTGTTTGACTTCGACGCATATTTGACTACTTGTTAGCATCGCCTCTTTGTCTTTTCTGTACATCAGACTACAGTTCTGTGTTCACAAATGCTACGCTAGCAAAATGCTCGGTTTCTGGGAGGACCTACAAAAGCTGTGATCAGCTCCTAAAACACTGAATACATGGATTCAGCAAATTAACATCAACATTTCAAGCTGCAAAATGTTATTTGATTATTTATAGCACACCTATAATGCGAAGTGCACAACCAAGGTTTGCATAACATGCTTAACTGCCAAATCGATGAGTATGGTTTCTGTTGAGAAAGCACGTTTCAGCTCAATGAAACAATATTTTCTACAGCTCAGCATATCTGAATGACAGTACAAGGACAAGGGTTGCCCACGCAACATAATATTTTTTAAACGTGCATAGAAATGCTTATTTAGAATTTTCTTTGACTTTAATGTCAAATGCTTTTTGTCCTGCATGCTATGAACAAACGTTGAATGTTTAAAGTACAAGGGCAGGACACTGGCTGGCAGATGGCAGTTGAAAGTTATCTAAGTAACTGCTTATTTCAACTTCCTATGGTCTTTTTTGTTACAATATTTAAGATCATCATGGCTCTAAAATATTATGTACAACACAAACTCAGTATTATGAACACTTAAACGAGAGGAAAAACTGATTCAATGTGAAGAATAATACATGCATTATCCATCAAACTAAAACCTATGCAGCATACAGGAACTCAATCAATGAATTGTGGAAGAGGGTGACGCTAAGGCTTCGGAGAGCTATCTGTACTTCGGTTCGTAAGTAATACTAGTGAAATGTGATGGTACACTGTAAGTAAACAAAGGCATCACAGCTGTCATGTCTGAGGTGAACAACGGGGTCAAGCCTCAGTATCGGACAAACGTAGCATGTTGGGCACATCTTCAGGTGCGAGATGGGGGTGTCAGCCTCAACGAGACTGCTCCTGGGACTTAAGGATAGGCTATGATGGTGCCTGTAGCAAGTTTCACCTGAGATCAGCAACACGCGCGGCACATGTACCATTCCAGAATTCTTTAACATCAACCGCAACCCTTTAATCCACACACTACAGGGCAGAGGAACCATAAGGTAATCATTAGCAAACACTGAAATATATTATAAAATAAGATAATATAATATATATACATATCACAATGTCCAAGAATCAGCACGCTCTTAAGAAAGAAGGGATCCGTTCTTGTAAGTCTATCACCAAGTGTTTATTCCACAACACGTTTCGATTTCTGACGAAACCTTGTTCACGTGAAACGTGCAAGACACAAACCAGTGAAAGAAGTGCTCATAGTGAACACAAACAAAGGACATTAACAAATCATGATATCGGCAGACATGTTGGAGTGGTGGATACCGTAGAAATGTGAAAATCGCTACAACATTGGAGTACAAATCATAAGTAACTACCATCTTCTAGGTGTACCTGTTCACAGATAGCTGAGCAAAATGACACATTACAAAGCATCCTAGTGTGGCGACCAGTGCCGTGTCAAACATGTATAATACATTAATGCAATGATTCAGTCATAACCAGTCACGTGTAAATACAAAGCAATAAGCTCCAGATTAGTGACATAGTGCCAGTTACGTCAGCATCAGAGACAAGCTCCCAAATAGAACGGCCCATATATCTTAGACTGAATCTGATCAATCAAAATATTAGCTAGCATTGCATTGCACTGTACTGTAGAATGTATGTAGTGTATCATATTCTTGATTAGGTAACAAAGCCCTCTGACTGACTGGTTTCCTGAAAGGTTTCAGAAGCATGGCTGAAAGGGTGTGAGCTTGCAGTCTTGTCTATTTGGAAACTGCTGGGCATGCTGCTTGAGAATCTACACGTACTCCAGTCATGTGCAACACAGTTACGTAAACACAGGGTCGCACTCACAAGTACAACCTTTAGCATGGTCTGTATCGAAGTTACATGAATGAAAAAAGGGTGGCTTTTTCACTCTCCGAAGTTAAAAGTGGATTTCAAATATATTCTTGTAGGAAATGAGGTCCAGAGCTTTGTTGTCGTAAGTGAGAAAGAGATCAGTGTAAGGTTTTGGAACAAAAAGATGATCCAGAATGGAGTCAACCTAGAACAAAGCAATCTAGTTTGGAAGTAGGTACTAAGTTTATGTTCAGGTACGAGTATTGTAAAGGGCCAGGAATCATCTAAGAAGGCCAACGCTTATGGATCAGTGCTATTCAGCGGTTTTGCACCAGAACATCGAGAAATTATTGTAGGGTCTACATATCAAGAACAAAGATATTGTAAAAGTAAGTATATATTAGAAATATAGGTTTACTATACTTTACTTCACATTTGAGTACCTTGGAGATAATATATATACACACACTCACACTCACTCACAAACACAAACACACACAAACCCGCACACACATGCAAAAATAGAGCAGGGAATCCTGGGTAGCTTCCAAGTTTTGCGTGGAGTGGCAGCTCCTTTGTATGGGATACTATATATCACCACTGACACTACAAATCTATTGTACTCAAACATCAGCTTTTCTAGCAGAGTTTTAAAGCCTAGGTTTTTTACATAGCCATCCATGCTGAGCTAGATCCTGTACAGGGCTGGAGCTGACGTGATGTTCGCATCGATATCTATTAAGCAGAGCAGGCACCTCAGCAGGACAGTGCACCAACCCACATGGGTAATTGACTGTATTTCATTTTTGGGAACAGAAGAAAGCAAACCCACTTGGAAAAACCTTGTGCACTACATTAACCAGAAGGCCGTGAGGACGGCCACGCCCACTGAGGCAGGTGTATGGAATATATAATGTGCACAAGCAACGCTGCTTCCTTTTCCTTGTATCGCTACTGAAGAAGGGAAAAAGGGAATCCTGAAACGTGTTTGGCATATGAACTTATGCTGATGCCATTATCCTGTTGGGCTGCCTGCTTGAAAGTTGCCAATAAATGAAGGTAAACTGATCATCTGCCTGAGGCTGCACTCTGTAGGGGCTACCTGTGTGATGAGATGAATATATATATATATACACATATATATATCCATCCTACTGGCGGTCGCCAGTAGGTAGTTATAGTTAGGAACTATTATCCATAGGAAATCCACAACATTGTATTTGGAATAACTTTTGCGCCAGTTGACGAATCTACGCAAAATTTTCAAAACTGGTGGGGTGCTCTAGTCCGCTCCTATCCTGAAAGTCTCGGGGTGATTCATCAAGCGGGGGCCGAGAAAAAGGGGGGTCCCAAAACATGTTTTCCCCATGCAATTTCCCAGAGGAACCTTTAATCGCAGCTACAGCCCGAACTGCTGAACGGAATTACACCAAATTTGGCAAATAGGTAGCCCTTGGTTCAGAATTGTGCCTTTTGGTTAAATGGTGTAAGTCCGTTCAGTAGTTTCTTAGAAAATCAAAAGTAAAATCACATATATATCTATGGCCGCGGTGGATCCGGCACCCTGCGCGCACCCTTTCGATCACGAGCTGCATGCTAATTGGCCGTCAACTGGCTGCCAACACTCCAAACCAGGAAGTGTTGACAGCCATTTTGTGCC
The DNA here is from genome assembly GCF_964263255.1 of Lissotriton vulgaris. Taxonomy (NCBI): domain Eukaryota; kingdom Metazoa; phylum Chordata; class Amphibia; order Caudata; family Salamandridae; genus Lissotriton; species Lissotriton vulgaris. The sequence goes on from NW_028248679.1 coordinate 141,247, forward strand.
TCGGTAGAAGCGAGGCTGAAGAAATCAGTGGAACAAGTGTGGAAACATACAAAGGGGGCAGGGTAGAAATGCCCTGACCCTCTAGACCTGCTTAGGGGGTCCCACAAGGACCCCCAGGGCCCAATTTTTTTTAAGCGGCAAAATGCGCGCGAGGTGAGTGGATCCTGGAGTAAAAAAATAAAAATAAATAAAACGCGCTTCTTTAATAATAAGCCCCCAGAGGGGGGGGGGGGGGGGGGGGAAATATTAAATAAATACTAAATAAATGGGTGGGGGGGGGGGGGGCTCAAAGGCCACCCCCCCAGCAACATACATGGATGGGGGGCTCAAAGGCCCCCCAGCCCCAGGGACCGCTAACGCCCAGGCTTTAAAAAAATGGGTGGGGGGCTGCCTCCTGGGGAACAACACCCCAGAACTTTTATATGTTGTGGGAGGAGGGCCGTGTGGCCCCCCTCCTGGAGCCAGAGGGCCCTGGGGACCACCACCCCCTAGGGCCGGCTCCTGCAGTGTCTCGGGGTGCCCACCCCCGGTACACTGCTGTTTGCTATGGCAGGGTGGGAGCTGAGGCTTCCGCCCTGCAATAAAAAACTTGGTTTGGATTTTGAAAGAGAGAGCAGGGAAACCTGCTCTCTCTTTCAAAATGCAAACCATATTGCTTCTCCACATGGGAAGCTGCATGTCAGCAGCTCTCCATATGGAAAAGCAGTGCCGGTTCTCGAAGGACGCGGGGAGCCGGCTGGGACCGTGGTAGCATTAGGGCTCCCCCCACGATCCCCAACGTTGTATATAAGCCCAGGGAGATGGGGTCCCCGGGGAGAATAGAAATTAGTGGTAGGTGGCAATTGTCTTTTTACGGTCAAATTCGGAGTTGCACACTCAGCGCGGCACTCAGCCTGCCCCCTGGCGTGCATGAGCTGAGTGCGTGACTCCTACGCGTTGGGTGCACGACTCCCAGCAAAAAAAAAAGTAATATTTTCAGATATATATCAAGCTTATGTGTTTAGATCTTGGGTGGCTCTAAAAAGAACCGTTGTGTTTATTGAGAGATTTTGGTACCCATAAGTAAGTGCCTATGCAGAGTCTAAAGTTGATGAGGAAGACTCTGTTACCCTCATCTGTAAAATGTACACCATCTCTCCTATAGATGCCATCCATATTGAAACGCAGATTGTTGTGGTAAATGGACCCCATCCTATAATCTCGGAGAAAAGCAGGAACAGCTTTATTGACATGTTTACTAGTTTTTTCAATCTGTGACTAACATTGATTGGACCAGTTCCATTTCTGTCATTGGCATATGTTAGAATAGACAAAGGCAGTTTGTGGGAAAAGTGACATCAATTTTCCAAAGGTGTCCTTCATAAGCATTTCCAGACCAACCCCAGTCAAAGTGCCTAAGTCATTGCCACCACAGTGCACAATTATGAGGTCAGGGTGTTGGAGATGCAAAAAGGATTTAACCAATGGCATCAATTGGTGCCACTTTAATCCTCTCTGTCCAATCCATTTTATGTCTACATTTGGCAAAGCTAGGTCTCTGTCAATGCCTCTGTTTTCTGCATACCTTTGGCTCCAGAACATACACCTGTGTCCCACAATCCACACTCTAAGCATCTTGAAGGGAGGTCTGGATGCACTCAAAAGGTGTCTGTATGTGAAATGGCAGTTTGACAACTAAGAATTTTCTAAAATGGTGGATAAGATGCAGTTTTGAAAAAAGAAAAGAAATGATTGGCTGTTTGAGAACATTCTAGATGGAAAAATTGGGAGCATGTTTCTGTTTTTTAAAAGCATGTTTCTAATTGGTGAACAAAAACTGTTTGAAAGGAACACTTGCTGTTTGGATTAGCAACATTGTGTGCTGAATTTGTGACCTGTGAGTTCAGTTGAGTGTTCCATGAACTGTTACTATGGTAATAGGCAGTAAGCAGATTGGGGGTAGGGTTCATAGTTATGTCAATTGGAAAGGGTTGAAATGTGTAACCAATAGAAATGTATGTTAGCTTTTGAATTAATGTGGGAAGCAATGTGATTTGATATTTACATGTGTATGTGTGCAGAATGAGAGGGAAAGTTTGCCATTTTTTGGGTTTGCTAAGAGCAGTACAGTACAGAGATTCTGTATAAGAAAATATGGAGTGTGACTGACATACTTCCTAACCTACAAATCAATTTGAAAGGTGAGTTATTAATTTGTGAGGAGTTGTATGTGGTGCCCTTGTTTTAATAAGAGTAAAGTGTTTCTCTTTCTAAAGTCAAGGGAGTAGTCTTGCTTCTCTAGAATCAGACCGTCAGTCTGTGTGTATTTGGGCAACTATTGTGAGAGAAGTATTTGCTTTATTCATGTCTTTTGTGACACATACCTTCTTAAAAACCTATCCTGTTCTCAAGTTTTAGTAGAATTAGAAGTCAGTCATTGCTTATGCATTCGCAAAATGAGTCAGGGTTTCACACTAGAGTGTATTTCTGAAATATGTACAATGTGTGCAGTCACCTTACCCTTTCCAGACTAGAGAATGTGTTTTGGTTAAGTCCAAGGAATAGTGTTGCTTGTCTAGAATCACACTGAGTCTGTGTGCATTTGGGCAACCGTTGTGAGAGAAGCATTTAGTTACTTCATGTCTTTGCAGACACACAACTGCTTTAAAACCTGTCATGTTGTCAAGTTTTAGTAGCATTAGAAGCCAGTCATTGCTTATGATTTCGCAAAATGAGTCAGGCTTTCACATTAGAGTGCAGTTCTGAAATATGCAGAATGTGTGCAGTCACCATCCAAGCTAGTGAATGTGTGCCTTACAACATTCAGTGCTTCAAACGCCTATCCACTATGCATGCAGTCCTCTAAACACCTATACAATTGTCTTTCACACCTTCAATTACCCAGTCAGTATCCATACACTCCTGCAAACCTCCAGTTACTCCCCTTGCACTCCTCTAGTGACCCATTCAGCACCATGTACTAATCCATTCACTGTGCAAAAACTCAACCATTTATAAATTCACTGAGCCTTTCTCTTTGCAGTACTCTAATCATTCAGTTAGTACCCAAATACTCATTCACTGACTTAGAGCCTTACCACATAGAGTGCTCCAAATTCCTATCCACTTGCATGTAGTCCTCTAACCATCTACGCACTTGTGTTTGAGGCCTTTAATTCCCCAGTCAGTCTCCTTACACTCCAGGAAACACCCTGTCACTCCCCTTGCAATCCTGTATTGACTCATTCAGCACCATGTACTAATGCATTCACTCTGCCAAAACCCAATCGCTTATAAATTCACCGAGGCATTATCCTTGCAGTACTCTAATCATTTAATCAGTACACAAGTACTCATGCAGTGACCCAGGCTTTAGCACATGGACTGCTACAAATATTTATCTAATATGCATGCAGTCCTTTAATCACCTACACACTTAACTTACACACCTTCATTTCCCCAGGCAGTATCCATACACTCCCGCAAACATACTGTAACTGTCCTTGCACTGTTGTAGTGACCCCTTCAGCACTATGTACTAATCCATTCACGGTGCCAAAACTGAACCTCTTATACATTCCCCCAGGCACTCTCCTTGTAGTACTCTAATGATTGGTTTGCTACCCAACTACTCATACAGTGAGCTAGGCCTTAACACATGCAATGTGCTTGTATAGTAACGGAAAGGTATAATTTATATATTTATTAAAATACATTTATTTATAATTATTTTTTAGAGATATTGCTTATCATTAAAATACAGTTATCATGCCTGAAAAGTCAAGAAAGAGAAAACGACAACAAAAGGACACTTATTTGAACAAAACTGTAGAACAAGTATTGGATGACCAACATCATGTGTAAAAAAAAAAAAAGTCTTACGGTAAGACAACAAAAGAATTCCTTTAAAAAGTTTCAAAGCTTAGAAATAGTGTGCAGATTGTACAAAGTACAAACAATGCTTCGACCAGAAAAAAGAATATGAATAAAAAAAGAAAGGAGTAAATGGAAAATTACATTCAAAAGATACAATGAATGGTAAAAGAAGGCAAAATCAGTATAAAGAAATCAGGAAATAGATTTTTATAATGAAGTTGTATTTAACTTGCTTAAAGATGTGAAAGAATAATTAAAAAAGAGCACTATTTCATAAAAAGGAAGAAGCATATTGAATCCATTGTTCAAAAAGCTTTTGAATTAAAAAGGAAATTATTCAATTTAGTTTTAAACAGAAATTGATCACTAGAGAAACCAATTCATTTTTTATGAAGGTCAAAAGTAAGAAGAAAAGAGTAATTAACAGAACTAATTTAAGTGAATTTTTTTGGGTGAATGGAAACAGTTCGAGTTCAGATACTTTCTTTAATGAAGAGTTATTTTCAGACCAATAATTTATTGCATGCAGTTGATACCAGTGGTCGAGCTTATGAGGTTAGAAATGGTTGTCCAATCGAGAAAGAGAAGATAGTTCCCAGAAATGTAGAAGAAGTGATAGCTGATGAAGTTCTAGGGAGACGTCCTAAAGCCCCAGAGTATACTCGAGATTGCAGTAGTATTTGTAGTGTATGACAGGAATCTATTGATATTTTACGCAATTTCTTACGAGAGTATACTAAAAAAAGTGTTAAACAAAAGATTAAGATGTTGCAAGGACTAGACCCTTGCAGAGTGAGAAAAAATACTGGTTTGCAAGGTCATTCTCTGGCTTGTCTTTCTAGAAAAGTATGTCAAAGTGTTTTTCATCATTTCATGATGTTAGCAGTACATCATTCTCAAATGCGGAAGTTAGTCAGAAGATTGTATTATGCAAAAAGTCCAGCACTAAAATTAAATGGGTTGAACAGTGCTCTTTTGCGTGGGTCAGTATCAGATGTGAAGAAGGTTTGTGATGAAGTTGAGTTTTGTTACTTTGGTCCTGAACAAGAAGAAAATGTTGAAGAGAATGTGCAACATACTACTACAAAAAACTTTGAGGAACAAATTACTAAATTTTAGGCGATTTCAGGTGAAAGGGCAAATTATTCTTGTATTTGTTGCCGGCAAACTCACAATAAAAATCAGACTAGGAGTGTTGATCTGCATTTAAAAAGTGAAAGAGAAAATAATGATAAGTGAAAGGAATTTGCAACTTATTTGTTGGTAGAGAATTGTTTTGATTTGGGTTCTGATCAGCGTATTTGCAAATATTGTTATAACAAATTAGACGAGAATAAAATGCCCGCTAGAGCTGTCCATAATAATCTAGAGTTGGTAACTATTCCTTAGAACTGATAGATTTAAATATGTATGAGTCAATTCTGATTCAATGTGTGCAGCCATTTCAGGCTATTGTTCGTAAGGAGTCTAAAACAGGTAACTTGCCTCCTAGATTTACAGAGAGAATTAAAACGAAGAGTTGTATATTTACCTCTAGATTTAAAGAAAAATATTGAAACTAATGTAGAAAGTGAACCATTAGTTATTCTAGTTAATGGTGTTCCTACTAAGAGTAAGAAAATCTGGCAAGAATTAGTGGATGTTAGGAAAGTGCAAAAGGCAACATTGTATGTGATAAAGAACAATGAGTACAATAAAAATGTGTATGTGGGAGAAGAAGAAATACTTTTAGGAGATGGTACTGAAACGTCAACTGGTCAAATTGAAAAAGTGGACATGCCCAAAAGTGAAGAAATCTATGAACATTACAGTGTACATCCACTTCATTCGAAAGAAGTGATGGGGAATACCATTGAATTATTTCAAATGAAAAAAGCAAAGGGAAGTCTCATGAGTGTATGGGAAAAAAGTTTGGGAGCTCGTTGTTTTCCGCAGTTGTTCACAACAGGAAAAGGTGGATGATATGATGAACGATCAGTGCAGCGTCCTGCATCAGAATATCGGACAAGAAGATTGTTTGCAGAAGATCCACGATTTCGAAAATGTATACCATATATATTTCACCTTTTGTTTGAGAGGGACTTCTTTGGACTTTCATATGCAGTCAACCACATATTGAAAACAGGAGTATGTCTTCAAAATGTTTCGGCAAAGGAATTTATCGATAAAGTACATCAGAGAGAGGATCATTTAGAATCTCAGCTGATTAATTTGATGGCATGTCAGTGTGGTACTAATGAGTAGTGGTCCTAATGAGTATTGGTATCGTCGTCATGGAGCACTTAAATGTATGCTAAGGAACTTAGGAACTCCTACATGGTTCCTTACCCTAAGCTGTGCTGAATATGCTTGGGATGATTTACTTGAATTTCTTCGAGAGGCAAATTCCAATATAAAAAATATTGAATACAAGACACCTGGAGAATTGTGCTCTTTGGATCCTGTTAATGTATGCAGATATTTCAATCATAGATTTGAAGCTCTGATGTCTTTTATCTGCAATAAAAAGAATCCTCCTCTTGGAGAAGTTGTGGATTTCTTTTGGAGAAAGGAGTATCAAGCTAGAGGTGCTCCTCATATACATATGCTGATATGGATCAAGGATGCCCCCAAATTCAGAACCGATTCCGATAAAACTGTTTTGTTTTTTATTGAAGAATATGCCACATGTGCTATACCAAAAAGAACAGAAGAAAAACAACTTAAGACGATTCCAAAGTAATCGATGTGGAAAATACTGTTGAGGAAAGTACAAGTCTAAGGAAAAGTTTTATACCAAATGTCGTTTTGGATTTCCACGTCCTGTTATATCCAAAGGACAAGTAAACAGTTTTATGTCATCTATGAGACATACCATCACTAGGAAGTCACCAAAAAATACATACAATTAGAGAAGAAGTGAAGACTCAAAATATATAAATGATTATAATCCGGTTATTTTTTCAATGTGGAATGCTAACATGGATATTCAATACGTAGCGGATAATTCCATTGCTGTTGCTCGGTATGTAACATCTTTCATTACGAAATTTAAAAAGACAATTGAAAGAAATGTGGGAAGAAATTTCTCACGAGAAGAGTCTTAGTATGAAATTTTACAGTTTCAGTTTGAAGACGTTATCTCATCGAGAAATTGGAGCGTATGAATGCTCAGATCGGTTATCATCTGCAAGTTTATATTCAAAATCTAGAAGAATCATTTGGGCGAGTCTTGGTCTTGCGGCTACACAAAATCGAGTACTTAAATCTGTACAAGAAATTGAATATTTAGCAGAAAAAGATCTGGAAAGTCCAGATATTGTCAAAACAAACATGTTGGATACATATTATCCACATAGAAGTCATCATCTTGAGAACACGTCTCTATGAAGTGCTGCAAAACTACACTTTTAAGCAGGATACTACAGAAAACATCAATGATGGAAAATATGCAGTGATTGGTTCTGAAAGGTGTTTGGTGAAACAAAGGAAAGGAATTTTGATTAATCACAGAACACTGAGTTGTTACCTGATAAAAGGGAATTCGACTATTTAGCACTTTTGCAACTCTTCATATGTGTGGCGTTCAGAATTGGAATTTTAAGAGCTAAGAAGATTCCTTCAAAGCTTGTAAAGATACCATAGAATTCACTGTTTTCGCAAATTATGTGAAAATGTTGAACAATGAAATTGATCAAGAAGCTACTATTGCAGCTGAGATTGCTAGAGACAGTTCTCAAGACAGTCAAAGTTCTGCTCCACTGAGTCAAGATCCACTAGGACAACCAATTCTTGAAAATTAAGCGGCAATCGCCATGAATGAAGTGGAAACAGCAATGCATTGAGCACAAGAAGATATTAGGGACTTAGGAAATTTGGAAGAACAACTAAATGTTGAACAGAAAGAAATACATCATCAAGTGAGACAACAGATTGACCATGGATTGCTTCATGAAAAGAAATAATGCAGATGCACCTCATTTCAACCTATCGAATATATGTGAGTGGTCAAGCTGGAACAGGAGAAAGTTTCTTAATTAAAGTAATGACCAGTTATCTACAGAAAACAACTGACTCACATTTGTCTTGTGTTGTAACTACTCCAACTGGGTTGGCAGCACACATTATTAAAGGAATTACATTGCATTGTTTACTTATGCTACCTGTGGAGCATGAAAACAAATTGGAATACCACAAGCTATCAGGAGAAGCTTGTTATGAAGCTTCAAGAGTGCTAAAGAAAATGAAACTTCTGATTATTGATGAGGTAAGCATGGTCTCAAACTTTATGCTTGCTTTTGTGCATTTAAGAATTCAGCAAATTCTTAAAACAGAGTACGATGTCTTATTTGGAGGAAAACATGTCATAGTTTTTGGAGATCTCCTGCGTTTTAATCCTGTAAAAGGACAACCAGTATTTAAAACACTTGGATATGAAAACACCAGAAAGTCTTTGGGTAGTGTTGGAAACGTTAACATTTGGTCATATTTTGAATACAAAAAACTCATTACAAATATGCGACAGGCATATGATGTTGATTATGGAACTATTCTTCAAGATATAAGAGTTAGAGTACTGACAGAACATGGCAAACAAGCTTTACAAAGTCGATTACTTTCCAATTTGTTTTCAAATGAAAATATAGTCTCCTGAGAAAATATATATGAAAATTGCAGAAAATAAATCTATGATCGGATTAATACCAACACTGCGCGAGTGTTCTATATTCAATGAACAACTTTTGAAGCTAGAAAATGAAGAAATAGTAAAAATGGAAGCCATCGATATAATAGAGCATGAAGGAATCACTATTATTTTGACAGAAAAATTGAAAATAAAATAGGATTCCTTAGAAAAATCGATATCTAAAACTGCTGGTTTAGAAAAGAATCTATATGCATGTATAAACTGTCGGGTAATTTTAAGGCGTAATTTGGATGTAGAAAAAAGTTTAGTTAATGGACCAATGGGTGAAGCTATGGATTTTGTTAATTGTCAGAATAAAGATGGAATTGAATTTAAAAAAATTAAATTTGATCAGAATGAAGAGGAAAAACAAATTGGTCGCTGTTCAGTTTGTTTTTTGCTTGTTAAAGATTTATATGTCCATAGAAAACAGTTTCCATTGTCTCTGGCATATGCAGTGACTATTCATAAATCTCAAGGTTTATGTGTAGACAGGGCTTTGGTGAACATTGGAAGTACCGTGTTTAAAGAGGGTCTGGCATATGTTGCTTTGTCCAGAGTCAGAATTTTATCTGGTTTGTTTTTGATTGATTTTGATGAGACAAAGGTTACTGCAGATGCAAACTGTGTGAAAGAGTATAATAGGTTAAGAAGAGAGTATGCTCCCAATTTAGGTCAATATCCTGTATTTGAAAAGCGTGTGGTAGGTCGATAAAGAAGATATGAGAATATCTGTAGTAAAGTTATAGGCAAGGAAAAAAAACAAGATAATGTGATTGCAAGCAAAAAGAAAGAGGACACTTTTGAAGAGATTGTCGGTTATCAGTTTGAAAATAGTTCAGATATCAACTGCTATGCTAATGTAGTGGTCAATTTTTTTTTTCTTGAAAGTTTGCAACAGCAAATAATGGAGAATCGGGAACAAAGATTTTGTTCCTTGTTGCATTCTGTTTAAGAAAAGTTGAGAACTGATAATAGTAAAATGCAAAGCGTTTCTGATATTCGTAAAGTTTTGGATATATGTTCCGGTTCTACACAATTTACGCAGGATAACCAACAAGATGCTCAGTAATTTCTAATGTATTGCTTACTGTATTGGAAAATGAAGGCATAGCAATTGAAAATCTTTGTGACCTTTGTTATAAATGGGAACATCAATGTGAAAATTGTATGTTTACATGTAGCACTAACATAGACACTGAAAGATTTATATATTTGACATTACCAGACTGTAAATCAGTGTCTAGTTAAAGCAGCAAATCAAAACATGGTGTAGCCAATGCAAATCAGAAATGTTATCAACATTATTTAAACAAAGATATATACAATGTATAATTTTAATGATGCAACGTTGTACAGCTGATGGAAGAAAATTGGATACTTTAATAAGACATTTTGTAGCAAGTCAACTATCAAGATCAGGAAGAACTTTTGTAGCAGTAGCAATAATTTTCCATGATGGTCCTTCTACAACATCTGGACATTACACTGCCTATTTAATTCGATACAGAATGGACATATAGTAATAATGCTCAATTGGTTTTTAAACAACGTTTGCCTAGCGAATTACCAAATTCCTACCTAATATTTTTAAAGCCAAAGTTTTAGGAACATAATTCGGTCTCTGAGGAATTTAATAATATGTATTAATACGATTACTATTGAACAATTTCAATATAAAGGATTTCAAGAATACTATTTGGCCTAGAGGAAAAGTATATATTTGAATTAAGGACTTTTTCTTGCACATTCTGTCAGCATATACTTTTAAAGAACATTATTTACAGTGTATGAAAATTAAAAATAATTGTTCATCATATTATTATTTGAGTTATTTCATATTCAAGTAAGAAAATTCTCTTAGAAGAAAGCATTTTATAAACGTGTGATTTGTATTATATGGTTTGTTATTGAGGATGTAGTTTTTGTGGAATGTTCAGAAACAGTTGAGTATATGAACAATATGTTATACGTACTTTTGTTTATTTTTATCAATCTTAGTGATTGTTTTTTTTTGCCCACTGTTATGTCATGAGTAAGATTGAAATCACTGTTTGTAGTGAAATTCAATATAGTCTGAGAACAGCAAAAAAGGCAAAGAAAATAATTTATAAAATGTTAAAATTATGTTGTTTTGTCAAAAATATGTTATATATTATAACTGTATTTTTTCTTCTCTTTCACAGATCCTAATTCTAAAATATGAAATTTTCAGAAAAGTAAATGATAAAAAACAGAAAAAAATGTTTAGGGCTTTTTATTTTTATTACTGTGAAGGTAAGATTAACTAAGTATTAATATGCTTAGGCTGTGTTTGCACACTGGTGAAGAAAGGGGGATGGACGGAGTAGATATGTATGGAAAGATGCTCGGTGGGCATTTTAAGTTACGGGATAAAGTTGCCTTGAATACGGAGTGTCCATGGGGCCAACTAACCCACCAGATATGTGCAGAAAGTGCCAGAGAGTTGCATTGCAGAGAGGTGTAAAATGGGACATGGCTTCGGAGCACCTCTGTGCAACACAGCTGTATGGTGTTCAACTTAAAACACGTCGCAAAGTGTGTTTGCACATGTCACATCAGGCCACATCCCTTCCCTTCACCACTCTATAAACATGTCCTATCACTTTGCCAAAACCTAAGTAAATGTACAGGAATTTATATAGCGCAAATCACCGAGCGGTTTCTAAGCGCTTGCTTAGGGAACCCGTCCTGGTATTTCCCTGTGAGATAACCCCGGCACGGTATCTGCAAGGTGAAAGCCAGGCATCCCACTGTGAGGGGCCGTTGTGGAGATTAAGCAAGCTATTGCCCAGAGTCGCAGAGTGTGAACCCGTGAATCGAGTAGGCACCGGAGCGAGAATTGTCGAGTCCATGGACATTTTAGGACTCAAGACCCCGCTGAGCCGGGAATTGAACCCTGGTCCCGGGCTGACCTCTGCCTCCAGGTCTGCCTCCTCTAACCAGTGAGCCACACTTCTCCGAGTACTTACTAATGTATTTTGTTCTCTCTTTGTAGTGCTGAAATAACTCTACTTATTAGTCATATAGTTAAGGATTGGCCTAGCCACTAACCCTAGTACAAGTTAATTTCTTTATATACTATGCATGCACATCTGCAAGAAGCTATAAAGTATTAATATAGTCTTCAAAATACCCAGTTTATACCTATGTAGTTTTGGAATCTCCTTGTCATAGGATATCATATGACCTGAAAAAATAAGATTTGATTGGTTCATAATATTTCCCATTGTACCTATTGAAGGACCGCATACATTTCAATCATTCTTCTTTGACTATCTTTAAAGAGATAACTCTGTGCTTACCTCCTGTCACTCTCATGCAATTTTTCAAACAATGAACTAGCAATATGTTTTTATTTTAACACTCTGCCAATACCTATGCACTTATGGGGCAAACTTAGAAGCCTCCTGTGCCAACAATATGTCACTTTTTGTAACATAGTGATAGCGCAAGACACTTTTTCATATTTACAAAGAGAGGAAAAGGCACTCTGTATAGCTTTTTTTCTCCATGTAAATACGACCTCATCATTCACACCACTTTGCGTTGAAAGCGCGTTCTACAGGTGTTGCTGTGCGTGTTTGCACAGAACACTCATTGAACAAGACATCTCCAAATTTATCAGAAATCATGAATCTGGACATGTGTGTGAATGCTGCACCATCCTCCAACTGGTGTAGCAAGGCACAACAAGGAGAATTGTTTTCATTTCTCCTCATTTTTTCTCTTTCAATATATGCTACATTGCACAGCATACATTGAAGGAGAAAAATGCCTTCACTGATTGATTGTGTGCAGGAAGGTGTGTCTTTCGGCACAAAAACAAACTGCACACGACACAGATCCATGCACCATGGTGCAAGGGTCCATGTGCCACTGCATGGCTGCAGTTTCAGCAGCAGTGCAGAGGGAAGCATAGATTTGCGACATATTTATGTACATATGTTGCATTCCTGTGCTTCGGAGGTACCACAGCACACTGCAGCTAAAGAGCTTACAGAGTCATGCTGCAGCACTTCCTTCTAGTTCTGCACTTATACATTAACCAAACACTATTAATGCATTATTTCAGTCAATTATACACTACGCATACATTCAACTAAACTTTCACACACTATCATACAAATATAGCTCTTTTTTTTAACCAGAGAAGTTAGTTCTGAAAATAACTTTTTTTTAGGTTTTTTTGTACTTTTTAAACGATTTTGTTATTTTATTATTTTGTTTTTAAAGAAAAAAAGAGCACTGGAGGAACAAAACATGAAACTTCAGGAAAAAAAACAACAAAAGTCTAGCACCGATGATTTTCTTGTGCTCTGCAGATGAGATCTACAGACTGCTCTCCGTAACAGAGTAATTTGTTGCACTTAATACAGTGCACCTTCAGTTGGCCAAATTGTGGACGTATGTCCAGATGTTGCGTGATTAAGACATCCCAGAAGTACTTGCCACTGCAGGTGGAGTGTTTTCGCGTAGTATTCGGCACTCCTCATGAGCCAGGTTCATGGGGTGCAATGTCTTGAGGTGCTTCATCATGCTTGCCGTACCGCAAGAATACTTCTTTGTTGGATCTCCTCTAGATAAAACCCTTTGGCAGATTTTGCATGTCACTTTAGAGGAGTTAACTTTTTTTAGTCCTTCAGGGACGGAATTTTTTTTTCAAACCACTGAAGTGTATCTTTCAGGGCGTGGAGGTTCAGGAAGAAACCCATCATCAGAAGAATGTTCTGAATCAGATGCTGGCTGCTGTTCAGAAGCCATTATCTGCAGATTTAAGTCAGTAGCACTAAAGAAAAGTTCTTCTCAGCTCTGAGATGTTCCTCCAAAGAAGGTCTAAGAAAAATGATTGAAATGGGTGGGGTCCTTCAATAGTTACAATAGGAAATGTTATGAACCAATCAAATCTTTTTTTTTCAGATCACCTGGGGTCCGCGCACCGTGCGCACAGGCAGCACGCACCCAAAGTGACTTCGCAAAATTGCATTTGAAAGTAAAATAAGTTTATTAAAAGTAAAAGTATATTATTTTTATGATTAGCTTAGATAATGTCTTGCCCATATACATATCATTTTAGACATTAAAAAATGTCGTAGGAGTCGCGCACCCACCGCGTCAAACAGGTATATGACGTCATGCGGAATCGCGCAAGCGTCGCATGAATTAATACGTATGCGTCGCATATGCGCCTGGAGAGGCGTACCGGTCGCATAGCGATCGCGCAGGAAAATATGCACCCATCGCACATCCTACGCGGATTTTTGGGGAAAAAAACCCGCTTTTGGCCGCCATAAGTGTGGCAGGGTATCCTCAGACGTGAGTCCCTTGCTCACTTTGCCACTGGATTCAAGCAAGCCGGGCTGAAGACGGCTGGAATGCCAGAAACCGGTCCTCGGAAGCTTGTTTCCGGTCCAGGGAAGACATGGCTTGGCAGTTCGGGCTGGACTGTTCCCATGAGGCACAGGTTCAGAATGATTTGCATACAGCCATGTCTGAACTGGGGTGGCAGAGTGGGCTAAAGACGGTGATGGATTTAACCCAGATCTTTTGACTGGGTGCGAGTGTTTGATTGATTCAGATGCTCCGTCCATCACCACCACCTTTTGTACCGATGATGTAATATGTGATTGCGGGTGCGCGAGTTATAGTTAGTAGAACTAACTATAACAGAGGAATTTCAATAGTTTTGTATGAGTGAAATGTCCAGTTAACTATAACACCCCTGAAACCTATGGTTTTTTCAGTGAATATATATATATATATATATATATATATATATATATATATATATATATATATATATATATATATACACATATATACATATATACATACACACACACACAAAAATATTCTCTGAAACAAATGTCACGGACATTATAGTTAGGCTCAGATTTCACTTGTACAAAACCACTGAAATTCAGCAGTTATATTTACCTGCGCTAACTATAACTTACAATGCACTTAAGCCCCCGCAATGCACTGCTTATGACCTCACATATTACATCACTCACGACATGGGGCGCCAACCCCCAGGCCGATTTCGGCCCGGGGACCCAATGTCCAGCGGCCTGGCTAATTTGCAATGGGGAAGGCGGGGGGACACGGCCCTTCTCCCCAGGCCAATTTCAGCCCCGGGCCCCCAATCGTCCGGGGCCCAGCCATTTACAAATGGAGAGGGGGGGGGGAGGCATTAGTACGGAGTGCTATGATATGTTATGTTAAAATACATTTGTAAAGCACACATACACCAGAGTGGTTTCATGGCGCTACTTTGATTGATACCCAAGTCCTGGAGAGTTATTCAAAAAGCCTGTCGGAATAGCCAAGTTTTAAGGAGGCTTCTAAAGCCAAGAAGATTGGTGCAAAAGCAAATTTCAGAGGGGAGGGAGTTTTAGAACATGGGGGTCAAAATAGCAAACCTTGCACCACCAGTGCACTTCAATTTACAAGAGGGACTAGACAAAAGTTGGTTATGGGCTGAGCGGAGATTGCGTGTGGGGATGTACTTGTTAATCAAGTTGTTCACAAATTTGGGGCTTCTTCCATTGAGTGACTTAAAAATAAGGAATTTAACCTTGAAGGCACAGCGCTGAGCAAGCGGAAGCCATTTTAGTAGTTTTAGAAGAGGAGGGATATGATGGTGCCTAGGATGATGAACAATCAGACGTGCAGCCTGATTTTGTACCATCAGCAGACGTTTGGATAGGTCTCTATTATTTTCCTGAGTTGGAAAAAGCAGGTGGAGATCACTGATCCAATCTGAGGCTTCATAGTGAGATCCAGACTGATTATTACCCCAAGGTTCTTGGCTGAGCTAGATGGAAAAGTGGACTGGCCCAGCTCCCTGGGCCAGAAATGAGGGCCCCAGGGATTTTTAGAGATATCACCAGTTAAAACCAATTCCGTCTTATCCGGATTAAGTTTTAGATGGTTACTGTTCATCCAATGACTAATGAACAGCATGGTAGACTCAAAGGCATAGACCGACTCCGAGGAGTTGCTGATGGAAAAGATAAGTTGAAAATCATCAGCATAGTTAAATGTACAAACTTGACGCTCTTTCAGGGCTCGGACAAGAGGGAGAAGGTAAAGATTGTACAACAGGGGAGAAAGTGAGGAGCCCTGAGGGACTCCGCAAGAAATTCTGATTTTGGGGGCAGCAAGCTGAGCAGTACAGACTGCCTGGGAGCGATTTTCCAAAAAGGAGCTGAGCCAGCTAAAAGCAGGTCCCGCAATTCCCCGTCCCTCATACGGTCGACCAAAAGATTATGGTCAACCGTGTCAAAGGCTACGGAAAGATCAAGCAAGACAAGAGCCTGCGAGGAACCACCATCGACCTCACTGCGGAGAGTATCCAACACTATGGTAGAATATATATATATATATATATATATATATATATATTACCTACTGGCGGTCGCCAGTAGGTATATATAGTTAGGATTTTTTCTCCATGGAACTTTTGAAAATTCTATGTCTAATAACTTTGGCGTTTGTGGACGGAATCGGCTAAAATTTTCAGGAAAATGGCACATTTTGTTTCCGATCAGCCCCTGAAAATTTGGGGGGGTTTCGTCAAGGGGGGGGCCGAGAAAAAAGGGGGGTCCCAAAACGCGTTTTTCCCATTCATTTTTCCATAGGGCGTTTGGCCTCACTTTTAGCTCGAACGGCTGAATGGATTTACACGAAACTTGGCAAAATTGTAGGGACTGTTAGCCCGATGTGCCTTTGCTGGGTCTCAATATATGTGCTCCAGTGGATTTTGAGAAATTAACGTTTAAAAAAACAGATATATCTGTGACAGCGTCCCGGATAGCGCTCCAGTTGGCGTACTTTTCGCGTAACGGAGCTTTGCGAAGCGAAGCTGATTGGCTCTCCGGTGTCTGTCAACATTCTAAACAGTCCGGAGCGGCCGCCATCTTGTCTCTCGGTAGGATCGAGAGACAAGAGGAGGAGAAAAACGAAGGGGGAATTTAATGAAAGGGGGCAAGGTAGATCCTTCTTGACCCCCTAGGAATGATGTTGGGGTTATTAAAGGGTCCCGTGGGGCAAATAAAAAAATATTGATTTTTTTGCGGTAGAAGCGCTTTCCGGTTCGCGAACCGGGTAGTGAACCGGGACGCGAACCGGGAATTCGCCATTTTGTGTTTCGATTTAATTAAATTACAAGATGGAGGAAAAACAATGTGAGAAATGGGTATAAGGGGGTACGGGAGACGTATCCTGACCCCCTATGTTTTCTGAGGGTGGCTGTGGAGGCTCATATATGTTGATACTTGTCTTCCAGCGGCTGCGCGTGAGCGTTTTTTTTTTTTTTTTGCTGCGTGACGTCTGTTAACGTTCGATTCGAAGGAAATCAGGAGGTGTTGACCGCCATTTTGACACTGCGAGTAAATATATTGTTAAAAAGAATTGTTATAAATTAATCCGTATTGATAAACATTGTCTGCGCCATCTTGCTTTTTTTCCAATGCCACACTTTTGTCGTGCACGTCAGCCATTTTAGATGCCTTGACCAGACCCACTCTCTGCACGCCGCCGATCCTCAGCATGGCTCCCCACCCTCGCAAGCATCTCCCCCATGCACTGATCACCCACGCTCTCTCTCTCATGCATGGGCCATAAACCTCCCCCCATCTGCGCTGCTCTTCCCTGAGAATCACACCCTGTGCCCGCCCGACACCACCCTTTCACCCTATTCACTACCGCACCCTCTGACATTCCTCTTCCTTTGTGTCTGATTGTCCAGGCCGGTCCCAGGCTATCAAGTAGCCCTGCGGATGTAGTTTATGGCCTCAACTGTAAAGAATCACCCCTCTTCAAAGGAGTTACAGTAGATCAAGGCCCCCACCCGATGAGATCCGTCACACCACACGCGTTCCTACAATCTGATAACCATCCTGTATTGTGATTGGGGAGGGGATTCTCACTGTGAGGGTGTGTGGGACCGAGCCTGAAGCGGAAGATTCCAGGGATGCCTTTTTGTACATCAAAGTCTTCACAATTATGGGTCACAATAAAAATATATAGCACTCCAACAAAGTAGTAGGATTATAACACTTTAATAACTTATAAATATATACATCGCAACAAAAACAGTAAACACCTTAAATTTTTTTTTATTAAAACAGAAGCAACAATGGTCAGTAGCGTTCTGTTGTGCGAATAGTCCCAAGGCAGCACAACGTGCTGAGTTCTGGACGGCACCCAGGTGATGTCACCTGGGTGTCGCACTGGTTTTGGTATCCTACAATGCTGCTCCGAAAAACGGCGTGGGGTGCCCCGGGGGGGGGGGGGGGGGAGGGGGGAGTGGGGCTTAGGCGGCGTGAACGGGCCTCCCCAGGTGGAGGCTCGTCTGTTGTAGTGGGGCGCCCCTTTAGTGTTTCACTTGCCATTCAGCGGTTTTCCGCCCGCTTTTGCTGCACTGTGCCTCGTCAGTAGCGGTCTGTTGTGCGAATAGTCCCAAGGCAGCAGAACGCGCTGAGATCTGGACGGCACCCAGGTGATGTCCAGTAAGTTGCCGCACTGGTTTTGGTATCCTACAATGCTGCTCCGAAAAACGGCGTGGGGCGCCCCGGGGGGGGGGGGGGGGGGGGGGGGGGCTTCGTGAAAGGGCCTCCCCAGGTGGAGGCTCGTCTGCTGTAGTGGGGCGCCCCTTTACCGTTTCAGTTGCCATTCCGACTGCTTTTGCTACACTGTGCCTCTTCCGCCATTCAGCTGTTTACCGCCCGCTCTTGCGGCTACAGCGTCTCGCTCACCATGTAGTTGAGTTGCTCCCACTCTTGCGGTGCAGCGATAGGGGGCTGCCACAGGACTCTTAAAATGGCGGCCGGCTCTTCGGATTTGGGCCTGGTCCACTAAAATGGCCCTGGGACACCTTGGAACTCGGACGCTTGTCTGCTAGGGCTTGGGCTCCATTCTCGAAAGCGTCCCCTCAGCCTTGAAGATTCTACAAAAGTCTTGGGGGCCCCGACTCCCGCAGGCTTCCGGTGGGGAGCGGCTGCCATGATTGCTTGCGGAATGGCCACGACGGAGCTACGAGATGGTGGTGCTCTCATGCTGATGCCAGCTTCAGTCTGAAACATCCAGAAACACTGTAGACTATCAATTCGATGAGTTCCGGTGGAGCCCCAACGTGACCCGGTAGGGAAGAACTTGCCCTCCCCTTTTTTGAGTGATGGTTCTTGTTGCCTGTCCCCTCTGTTGTCATCTAACGGAACCTTTTTTGATTGCCGAGTGAGAAAAAAAAAGTGGGTCTTTCATCGTTTGGGAAAAAAAAATGTTTTAATCCAATGAAAAGTGTTATTTTTAGGTCATATGATCAAGCCTTCCATCATTAGGAAACCAAAAGTAAAATGAACCAATGAAAAGTTTTATAAACAAGTCACATGACCTGTTATGCGGCTTTGGGTTATAAAAAGCATACAAAACCCGTTGGCCCATGAGGCGGCGTCAGTAGCGGACCGATGTGCGAATAGGCCGAAGGCAGCACAACGCGCCGAGATACGGATGGCACCGAGGTGCTGTCCAGCAAGTTGCACTGGTGTGGCCATCATACAATGCTGCGCCGAAAGACGGCGTGGGGTGCCCGGGGGGAGGCGGCGCGAACTGCCTTCTTCCGCCTCCCGAGGTGGAGGCACCTCATGTGCAGTGCGGCGCCCCTTAGCGTTTCACTCGCCTTCCAGCCGAGTTGCGCCCGCACTTGCTGCTACAGTAGGCCGAAGGCAGCACAACGCGCCGAGATCCGGATGGCACCGAGGTGGTGTCCAGCAAGTTGCCGCACTGGTGTGGTCATCCTACAATGCTGCGCCGAAAGACGGCGTGTCCAGCTGAGTTGCGGTCACTCTTGCTGCTACAGTACGCCGAAGGCAGCACAACGCGACGAGATCCGGATGGCACCGAGGTGGTGTCCAGCAAGTTGCCGCACTGGTGTGGCCATCCTACAATGCTGCGCCGAAAGACGGCGTGTCCAGCTGAGTTGCGGTCACTCTTGCTGCTACAGTACGCCGAAGGCAGCACAACGCGACGAGATCCGGATGGCACCGAGGTGGTGTCCAGCAAGTTGCCGCACTGGTGTGGCCATCCTACAATGCTGCGCCGAAAGACGACGTGTCCAGCTGAGTTTCTCCCACTCTTGCGGTACAGTGACTCGAACGCGCTGAGATCCGGATGGCACCGAGGTGGTGTCCAGCAAGTTTCTCTGGTGTGGCCATCCTACAATGCTGCGCCGAAAGACTGCGTGGGGTGCCCGGGGGGGGGGGGGGGGGGGGAGGGGGAGGCAGCGCACAAACGGGCCTCTCCCTCTTCCCCAGGTGGAGGCACCTCATCTGCAGTGGGGTGCCTCTTAGCGTTTGACTCGCCTTCCAGCTGAGTTCCGCCCGCTCTTGCGGTACAGTGACTCACCCGCCATCTAGCTGAATTGCGGTTACTCTTGTGGTGCAGCGATAGCCGGCTGCAACAGGACTCTCAAAATGGTGGCCATCTCTTTGGATTTGGGCCTGGTCCACTAAAATGGCCCTGGGACACCTTGGAACTCGAACGCTTGCCTGCTAGGGCATGGGCCCCATTCACGAAAGCGTCCCCTCTTTTGACTGATTGTTCTTGTTGCCTATTTCTTCTGTTGTCATTTAACGGAACATTTTTGGACTGCCGAAAATGGTTCTGGTCCGATCGCTGGTTGGTGGAGACATTTTTTTTTTTTCTCAGCAAAAAAACTTTAATAAAAAAGTAGAACATTGGTGCCAAAGTATATCAATGCAAACTGTCTCCAATTTGCAATCAAAACACATAAAATGAAGTCTAGACTAAAAGGCAATGATCATATTTTCTACTCTTGCTATAGTTGTTCATGCACTGAGGGTGCTGTAGAAAAAAATAGAACAATGTACCCGA
This sequence comes from Lissotriton vulgaris, assembly GCF_964263255.1. Classification (NCBI taxonomy): domain Eukaryota; kingdom Metazoa; phylum Chordata; class Amphibia; order Caudata; family Salamandridae; genus Lissotriton; species Lissotriton vulgaris. Next base: position 161,684 of record NW_028248679.1, read on the forward strand.
TGCAGCACTATAGTGCAACATACACAGCACCTGGGGTGTCAAGAGTGAACAGGTCCTAGCTGCTTAACCAATGACTGACAAATGCTATATTAAACACTTACTGTGTATAATACTTGCGTTCACAATAGTTTTACTTTACAAAACAGAACAAAAGATGTCCCCTGTAAATAAAACCATATTAGCTGTTTCAGTTATTGAACATCCTAAGGTTTTATGACATGGGGAACAGTAGTGATATCCTGGGCGGGTGATGGAACTGGGATTGTTAATGGAAAAACATCTACAGAGAAAACTATTGGTGAATTATACTTCTCCGGAAATTTAAAACTCACAAATGTTTCATTTGTGTAATCGTTTCATAAACATGTACATTAAAAAACTAAATACGCTCCACTGTTTTAGAAAATCTTTACAGCTTGCTAGATCACCCTTTAAAGTTACAACTACGAAAACCTACTTACTTAAGCTGTTGAATTCGGCTTCAAATGTAAAGCATAAGTTCAAGCTAGCATATCATATGTCTAAAAGGTTAAACATAATTGATATGCAAATTTAAATACTACCCTTTCTTAATGGTGACACCTTATCTCTCCTATATCCCACAATTTCCATGAGCAAAGCAAAAGAAATTCTGAGGCCCTGAAGAAATAAGGCTTACTGTGGGGTTCAACTCAATCTGGTGTTTGGGCGCTTCCATGTTTTGGGGTGATATTCTGTGACAGGGTGCAGGCACCAGAAGAATTTTAGCCTAGTTCATCACATTGGAGAATGAGGGTCTGGGTAAATATCTAATCTGGTGAAGAACCATCCCTTCTTTGAACCCCATGGTGACCAACTATAGTTTATTCTCTATTTCGTTCCCTTGCCATAACAAAATAAAAGTCTTGGGTTATTTATGGAAGGGAAGACTTTTTGTTTCTTCCAATTTTTTTTTAAAAACAAAGGTTTAAGGAAAGGCAACCCTTAATGTGCATGTTTTCCACAGAAATTTGCCTTTGAAAACTAGAGGCAATAAATAAGGCCGAAATCTGTATTTTGTTTTTGGATACACATGTTATTTGTGTCTGTGTATTCATTTTTATGCATGACTTTATATGGAATGGTTAAAATAACTTATGATGCAACTTAACAGGAAAGATCACAAACATTCCAATGAGTGCTATGTCCCAGGTTTTACATATAGTAGTGTTTACCTAGAGTGGTGCTGTGTAGGACACTCTGAATGGAAATTAACCAGAACTATAACCATCTACTTCCAATAATATAACTTTTATGCCCAAATTACGCAAAGATTTAGCTAATCTGCTAAAGGGGGGAGTCGCCATTTCTTTTGATAATTTATTCACCCATCCGTAGCCTCTCTAATCTCCATTACAATGTGTTTGTTGCTGTCGCTAGCTGATGAAAAAACTAAAGTGACAACTTCCTCATCCTTAATTTGTCTTTCTTTGTTCCTTAAGATGTCATCTGTGTCAACCTCTTCCGAGAATGCAGATGCGTTAGGGATTTCCTTGTGTTTCTTAATAGCATTGGTGTCTGCACACTTCTTTGTCAATTCTGTGAACATGACAGCTGCTTCATAGACAGACGATATCTTTGTTAAGTCATTAGTGTTAAGTGTGTCTGAAACTACAGTGCCCTTCTCTGTTTTACTTTCTTCAGACACTACAGAGTTTTGTGTGTTGTTCTTCTGAGCGACAATTATTCCAGAGGTTTCAGGTTCACTTGTTTTGTCCTGCAGTGAGTTAACAGCTTCAGAGACTTCATGTTTATTTGCTATGTCCTTCTGTGCGTCAACTGCTTCAGAGACGTCAGCCTCATTTGTTATGTTTAACTATATCCTGGACCTGCCCGGCCGCGCCCAAAATGGCGCCGGTATAAATGGCACTCGTAACTCCTTGTTGTGTACTGGTTGCCCAACCTTGATATCACGAGATACGTATGCAGTTTTGAAGCACATGGAGAGCAGGGACGAGAATTGATTGAACATTTTGACATCCCTATTGATATTAAGTTCTGATGTGTTATTGATTACTGTACTATTGAAAGTTCGAATTAACGTCACCCATGGTACTTGCCCGCAAATGTATATCTAGATAATTTTATTGTAACTGGCCCTGTCGTACTTTAATTATAAAATGTACGTCCACCGATTCCGTAAATGGTAGACACCTTAGTTCTTGCAATCTAATGGGTCGCCCGTTACGTTCTTCTACAGTGTAAATGTGCCCTCATCATATACGATTCCAGTTTGCTCCGTGGCCGGCCCACATGGTTATAGGCCCGTATTTGTATACTGACATTTTCACAATAAAGGTTTTTTTTTTAAAACATGGTAGTAGTACCTACATTGGTAAAGTTTTGAATAATAGCCACTGTTTTCGAATCAGTAAAAGGCAAGTGAAATAAAGCAGTCCAATTACATGACTGTTAAAAGGTATAATACGCAGGAACGCAGTAAAGAAAAATGGACAAGGGCTGTTGTGTTTTCTACTCCTGCAACATAAAGTGATCGATAAGAATCTGATATTCATGCCTATCAGCGATTAAGACAGCAGGCCGAGCCTCTTTTGCTCAACGGCTCCCTCATGGGACGAAGAAACGCCCTTTTTCTCGAAAAAGGAATATTTTACTTGCAGGACAGTTGTAAATTTCCCGGGAAAATACATTAGCCTGGAACATTGTTAGTGATAAACTGTAAATGCATCTGGGTCCTTTGCTTTACAAGTCAGAGTGAGAAAAAAAAGGTGGGGCTTTCATCATTTGGGGAAAAAAAAATGTTCGAAAGCAATGAAAAGCGTTATTTTTAGGTCATATAACCAAGCCTTTCATCATTAGAATAACAAAAGTAAAATGAACCAATGAAAAGTTTTATTAACAAGTCACATGACCTGTTATGCTTACGTTACTCGCTGCGCGCCGCGCTCTGGATCGTTTCCGGGAAGCTGCGCCTTGCGCACCGGAGCTCTTCCGGGTGCGCTAACGCAGCGCGTCATATGACGCATTACGCGACAACGCAGGTCCAGAATATAGTCAAAATGTCTCCACCAACCAGCGGTCGGAATACAACCCCTTTCAGCAGTCCAAAAAGTTCTGTTAAATGACAAGAGAAGGGACAGGCAACAAGAACAATCAGTCAAAGAGGGGAGGGCAAGTTCTTCTCTACCGGGTCACGTTGGGGCTCCACCGGAACTGATTGAATTGGTAGTCTACAGTGTTTCTGGATGTTTCAGATTGAAGCTGGCGTCAGCATGAGAGCACCCAATTCTAAAACAGTAAATGCTTGCATAACAATCAATCAAATGTAGAGGGAAGCAGGCACGACGGGTTACAACGGGGGCAAAGGCTTACGTTACCTACCCTTCACTATCTTCAAAGAGAGAATACTCCTAAAAGAAAAGAGGAGGGGGGGGGGGCAGCGTTCAAAGCACATCAGCGTGCATAAATACGAAAATGTTTTTACCTACCACGTACTTGACATTTTACAGCTTTTCATATTTGCTATTAAAAAACCATTGAAACTCACTGAAAAAACCATAGGTTATAGACCATATATAGTTAGGAATTAGCATTTACAAAACCTTAATTTACTCGCACAAAACCATAGAAATTCGCATATATAGTTAGTTGCAATAACTATATATCGCGCACCCGCAATCCACTGCTGATGATGTCACATATTACATCATTTATGACATGGTCAGTGACATCACTGATGACATCACTGATGACATCTCATTTGACATTACTGATCACATCACTGATAATATCATTCATGTGATAATACGATGAACCTCTTCAGACTCTAATATAACCTTAGATACAATCAGTGTAAACAGACACTCACAGATTGTCACTCATCCATGGAGTTACTCACACATCTAGTCAGTCATGAAAAGAATCAATCACTCCTCCATTTCCTCAACTATACAGTTATACACACCTTACTAATTCAAACATATTCTAACACATATTTACTCTCTTATACAATCCCTGATACAAGTTCACAATGATTCATACAGCCACTCTCACATTCACTGGCTCTTATGCTCAGTTATTTATATATGTCAACTCTCACATGTACTGTGTTTTACATATGTACTTACTTTGACATGTAGCACTGAGATATCCATTCACTCACCAATACACTCATGCACACAGTCAACTGCCCATACAGCTGTTTCCACATGCACGTTTGAACCCATACATCTAGTGAATCAACTGCTCACACATCTATGCACAGTCATACACCTCCTAGCCACCCACACACATACTCAGTCTCCCATACAAATACTTGGGCAACCAATCAATAACCCATATAGTTACTCATATAGCTACTGATTAACACATGCAGCAGTTTACAGAACAACAGACATAATGATGCACAAATTAAGACAGTTTAGTCACTAACCCATGCACTCAGTGAGACACATTTAATCACTCTCTCATACAGTCAGTCATGCACCTACTAAATCCTTCATCCAGACACTTATACATCCACTCATTCTTCAATATGTAAGACATATTTTAACTTTACAGAAACATACAAACACTGGATGATGTCATCAGTGATGTCATCAGTGATGTCACTGACCATGTCATGAATGATGTAATATGTGACATCATCAGCAGTGGATTGCGGGTGCGCGATATATAGTTATTGCAACTAACTATATATGCGAATTTCTATGGTTTTGTGCGAGTAAATTAAGGTTTTGTAAATGCTAATTCCTAACTATATATGGTCTATAACCTATGGTTTTTTCAGTGAATAAATATATATATATATATATATATATATATATATATATATATACACACACACACACACATCAAAACAATACCCTTTCAGGCATAGAGTGATTATTAAATTAAGCAAAGAAGAAGTAGAGAACTCTGGGTAGTTCTCAAGTTCAGGTAGAAAGCAGCTCCTGTATACAGCACTCTCAACACCAGTGACACTCTAGACCTGCTCACCTCAAATGTCTGATTTTCTATCAAAATCTTTAAGCACTGGACTCGACAATTCTCGCTCCGGTGCCTACTCGATTCACGGGTTCACACTCTGCGACTCTGGTCAATAGCTTGCTTAATCTCCACAACGGCCCCTCGCGGCGGGATGCCTGGCTTTCACCTTGCGGATACCCTGCCGGGGTTTTCTCACAGGGGAATACCAGGACGGGTTCCCTAAGCAAGCGCTTAGAAACCGCTCGGTGATTTGCGCTATATAAATTCCTGTACGTTCACAAAGTCTTTTACAATTTCTACAGCAAAGTCTTTAAACATAGGACTAGCACAGTGCTGTCCTTGCCGAGCTGTAAAATGACAAAAGCCATTTACCACTCCAGGCACAATATTACAGCTTTGAATTGGTAAAATACCAACCAAGCCAACTTGAAATGAGTAAAAGCAACCCCTGACAATGTTTCGCTCTAATGAGAGCTCTTCAGAAAGGTATAGCTTTGTCCAGACATAAGGGAGCACCCAGTATAAGTAAAAAAAAATACCCTTTCAGGCATAGAGTGATGAATAAATTATGCAAAAAAGAAGTAAAGAACTCTGGGTAGTTCTCAAGTTTAGGTGGAAAGCAGCTCCCGTAAAGAGCACTCAACACCAGCGACACTCTAGATCTGCTCACCTCAAATGTCTGATTTTCTATCAAAATCTTTAAGCATAGAATTAGCACTTTGCCATCCATGCCGAGATAGAAAAGGACAAAGTCTTTCAGTTTCCTTAGGAAGAAAATTTTTGGTTTTAAATAACTCTGGCATCATTTAACAAATCCTCACTAAATTTCCAAAACTAATACGACTCTCACTTCAGCTGCTGTCTTGAAAATTTTGTGGTGGTCTGTCAAATGTGGGCTGAGAAAAAGGGGAGGTCCCAAAACACGTTTTTCCCATGTTAATTCCCACAGGAACATCAGACACGGCTACAGCCCAAACTGCTGAACGGAATTACACCAAATTTGCCAGAAAGGTGAATATTGGTCCAGGGAAGTGTCTTTTTCTGATTTGGTCTAAATCCGTTCAGTAGTTGCAGAGTTATTAAAAGAAATTTAAATTTGTATATATAGGTACGCGTACGCACTTCAAACCCTCCCGTTCTCGTGCTGAGATCTGGTTGGCAGTTAACACTTCAAACCAGGAAGTGTTGCAAGCCATCTTGGGAGTCACCCAAAAAAGTTTTTAAAATGGTTAAAAAAAAAATGTGTGGAGCCATGGCTTGCGCCGAAAAAAAATAATAATAAAGTGAAGCGCAGTCTCCCATGTATCTTTTTGAATAGACCCCTGTGTGGGCCAGGTCATGGGGGCATTACCATATATAAATATGTGAGGAGTGCCGGAGAGGGCTCTCTCCTCTCAGCCCAGGGAGTGCTACCTTCCAGGGGCACTATCAAAATATATGTGGGTAGGCCTCTGATGAGCCTGCCTGTGCCCCAGGGATCGCCACCTCCCTGGGAGAAGTAATATTAAATTAATGCACGGGGCTTCTTGCCATTCAAGTTAGTTATGGTGCACTATTTTTATTTTGCTTGCCTCGGCTCGTGTGTTTGGAATGCTGTATTTGTTGGCTTTCCAGGTTAAATGCGTGCAGCTGATTTTACAACCAAACATGGTTATTTTTTTCATTGAGAAACACATTGGTTACTTTGATTGCCTTGGCTCGGAGTGCAAGTTTTACTTTTATTAACAATAAATCCATGTGGAGAGCCGATGCAGAGATCCCGCCCATGCCCCATTGTAACTGCCCAATGCCCAAGCATAGCAGCCAGTGTAGCCTGAAACGTAGCAGCAGCAGTGCAAGCACTACTGGGCGCCATGGCATGGTGCAAACCTATTTTTTGGATCTGGCTAAACACGGACATCATCCCGGAACTTTAAGGCAGGGCTCCGAGTGCTGTGCAGTTACAGGAACCCACTTCATTGCCCTAAATCATGTCCTGAGAGGAGACTAGTTCTACTCGGGTAGAGAGATGTCTAGAGAGATTTTCAGCTACCTGTTGACTCATTATGTCCCCAGTGGAAGGAGCTGGTGGATGGAAACGGAGGGCATAAAAGAAAGCCAACTGGTACTAGCAATGGACAAGAGACTCCAATAACAATCATGTATGTCTGTCATAGTTAAAACTTTGGCCATCTTGAAATGATAATTTACCATTGCATATTTGTTTAAATTGTGTGAGAGATTAGCCCAACAGTAAGCTATTCATAATGCTTTAGTGAAGGATGTGTCGATGCGATGTGTCGCAGAGGCGAACCCCGCAGGGGCTAGGGAGCCGTCGCCATAACCATATGGCGAGCCCCCGAGGGGCAACAAGGGGGGAAGATGGCACCAGGAGCGCAAAGCAAGGGCGGGAAAACGGGGTCTCCAGAGTGAACAGGGGGACCCCGGAAGGTGCCTGGCTCGCCCCCCCCCCCCTGTTTCTGGGCTTCCGCCGCCGCGCCGCGGCCAATGGGGGGGTAGGCGATATTCGAACCCCCCAATGAGGGGATCCACTAGGCAGAGGCATACTTGGAGGAGGGGGGCATATAAGCGCGCTCCCCCCAGCAATACTCCTATGCACAGGAGCGGGGGGAGCAGCACAGCGCTGAAGAATCTTGTCCCACCCACCCACACCAAGGGATCAGCATTGTCGCAGGGCTGAGATAGGGAAAGAGCGTGGCGAAGAGCTACGCTGAGAATGGTTGGTACAGAGGCACACCGGAGAGCGGTGCGCCAGAATAGGTCCACTCACCTTCAGATGCCGCACGGCTGGGTGAGATGGCCTAAGGACAGTGGCTCTGGGATGCCTCACGGCTGGGTGACATGCGACGAAGGGAAGGGGGAATATGCAGAGACGGCGCTCGCAGCCCAGCCCCCGCCGGATGGCAGGGCACAACAAGGTCTGAAAGGTAGCGAGGCAGCCTAACTCTGGGACAACGAATATCCCCTTCCCGCGCTGAGGAAGCGCAAGGAAATCCAACCAACAGAAAACCGCCCTAGAAGGGCTAAGAGACACTGGCAAGGAAATGTATATGACATAACATGCAAATGCAAGTAATACCTGTTTCCTTGTAACCCTTAATAAACTGCGGCCAACAAATGACCACCACAAAGAAAGGTGTAGTGGCTTTTTGGCGGGAGGGGAAGTAAGAAATGCTATTTGTAATTCACTGCAAGAGTGGGGCAGAGTGCGTAGGTTATCGATGCTTGCCTATTTGTGGATGACAAGCTAATAAGCAGCGCTCATTTGTGTCAAAAAGTTTGAGATTGCTCTCGGCCTTTCAGTTCAATTAAAGGTATTGTGTCTGCATATACCGTTTTTAGACACACATTGGAAGTACAACAATTCCCACAAGTTAGTCTTGATGCTTTCATAATAGTTTGCACTCCTTTCCAGACTCCTGCATGGCTGGTCATACCCAGGGCACGCAGCCGTTTACCTTCCCCCTCCCCACCTTTCCCCCCCTTTTCATCTGGCTCCTGCTACAGGGCTCACCTCTTGTGTAGGGGATGAGGAAGTCGGCGGAGAAAGTCACTGCTTCCCCAGAGCTAGTGAAATCGGGTTCACTCTGGCACGCCACGTTAGCCCGAGTTTGATGACAGGCCGTGGGGAGGGATAAGATTTGGAGGCGGTGCCAAGCACCTGTCTTCTGTGGTTATATAACCGCCCCAGGCAGTGCAGCTTGGGTTCCTTACCCCATCTCCACTTAGGGGCCAGAGATACCTAGAGGGAGGAAAGAGGGACACTGTACGCCCACATAGCCTGCAGTGGAGCACCCTCTCAGACTCTTCACCTCACAGCCAGCTGTATCCTGCCTCATTTAGCACATTCAGTGCTCTAGTGCCCGTAAAGCAACACAATGTCTAGTTATTATTATTGTTATACTGTTAGTGCATGTTTTATTTTAGCCACATGGCTCAGGAAACGCCCACCGCATGACAGTGTATCTGACGCCTGAGCAGGTACTTAAATATACAGCTTGTGTAGGTGCATGGATGCAAACTCTCTAGACATAGTAGAATGCATGTAGGTTTACATGTGAATTAACAGTAGATGTTGTAGCATCCAGGATAATGTGCTGCATGGTTAAATACTTATAAGGTCCTAAAGGAGAGACCTATTGGCTTTGTCAATTGCTTGTTATTTTGGCATTTGGCCACAGGGGGACATGGGAGAGGAAAGAGTGAGAAAGTTAAGAACCGTGAAAGACATGCAACAAAGTGTCTAAATGAAGAATTGTGCTCGGGTGGAAAGAAAGTGAATTTTAACTCTAATATTTACTCGCATGCCTTCTGTACATTCAGTAACCATTGTCCTTTTCTCAGAGTCTTAATCCAACGAGTCAATCACAGAAAGGTTCACAGAATTATGTGGCAGTAAAGGATAAAATTGTGCAACAGGCCCCCCCCCCCCCTCCCGAATAGTAGTCTCTTCCACTTACGTTTCCCTATTTCACCTGTCTGTTTTTGCGAGCTCCTCAGTGCCCATGCTATTTGGATTACCTTCACTCGATCTAAGGAGAAGCTGGTACTGAAGAGCTTAGAGCCCGCGTGTAATGGAATCGAACAAAAGGATAAAATCTATAGCAACTATCTTGGCGCAAGACACGGAGCCTAGAAGTCCAGGCAACACTGTGACGGGCATGTCTTGCTTGTACGTGGTGCTGTCTCTTCAATGCACTGAAAAGACAAGGCAACCAGCTAAATGGGAGACATAGTGTTGCCCTGTTTAATATAAACCCTTGTCCATAGCAGCCATTATTCTAGTGAAGTACTGCCAAATCATTACCTCAGACTAGCAGTGGTGACCACAAGAGGGTAAAGCACAATTAAAGCCAAGAAAAGGCCCTAAACCTATGTTCCTGTCTCCAAAAGGCGACAAGCAAAAGCAGGATACATATAATAGTGAAGGCGCACTGTCACCATTTATGCATGGCACACCTTTATAAAGGTGCACTGGAAACAAAATGGGGCAGTGGGCCCCGTTACAAATAATGTGCTGCCCTTAGGGCAGCTGCAAACGAGCACTGTCCTATGGGTAGTCATTAGTGAAAGACAGAGTGGCTGTTTAAAGCAGTCAGCCAGTCAGTCTTTCCCTGTACAGAGTGCAACACGTCTGCATTTCAAAGAGGGGACAGAGATCCTCCTGCAGGTAGGCACAATGAGTGACTGCACCTACCTGCAGGGGGATCTCTAGGGAGGGGTCCATGGGACCTCTTTAAATCCTGATGCCCTCAGGGGGCACACTGAGTGTGCGCCATCTCTTTGTGGCGTAGTCAGTGCACCTCATGACAGCTCACTGCCTGTGAGCCTGAGTCCATAATACGGTGCGGGTGCAAAGGGATTGCCTCATTTGCATTGGACCATGTAATTGAGGGCATGCCTTCTCAAGATAGCACTGGCACTAAATTTGCGCCCGAGCTATCAGTATTACAGAAGGGGCTATACAAGCGTCTGCGGCCCCTTCTGCAAAACCACATTGCCCTGGGGCAAAGAAAAAACGTAAATGCCCGGGACACTGTGTCTAATACCCCCACATGTGTTTGTTGTCGGGACTATTTCATTAACAACATCTTGAGTAAAGAAAGGGTACAGAGTCAATGATGTATCCCATCTTCCCCTGTGTCTAAAGTACAATTTGTATAATTTTGAGAGAGTTACTATTTTACTTAATTATAAATGATGAAAACTGGTTATGGCCATGTAAGAAATGGACCCCCTAATCATCCCAAAAAGAAAAAGGAAGAACATTGCATTAATCGTTAATTTTGAACACTAAAACGAAATCAGGCAGCAGACAATGATGGGACCACTAAAATGATGAGAGCAAAGGACTGTGATGGGGAACAGTCTTATGAAATGTTGCCATTCAGAAGATTGAAGGTGGAAGCTGAAAAAGTAGAGTTTCACTTACTATCAATAGCTGTGAACACTAAGTTTTACTGCAACAAGTTGAAATAAAGTAGTTTTCGGCCCCTTAAAATGGCGATATACACCGCAGTGGGCTTTACAGCGTTTGATATGTTGTGATGATATACTGGGTACAAGGGTGTTAGCCTCAAAGCAAAGGCAGTTGCGTTGGCCTGCCACGACTGCCTTGCCTATCTTTCTTCATTCATAAATGTTGTTTCTCCATGATGACGAACCCCAACCGTCATGCACTACGGTGCTCGTGTGCTGATGACGGCTGGGGTTCGTCACAGCCCGCCCCTGTTCGTGTTGTTTACAGCACACCAGGGGAATCGCGGCCGCATGGAAGGGGTTAACTGTGTGGTGCTTGACGACTCCTGCATATTGATTCGACTAACAGTTTTGTTTGTGAGTTTCGTTACTGCTCATCTTGCAATCAGAGCTAAATGAGAACACGACACGTAAAGCAACTATGCGCGTATACTCAACTCTGAAAACGAATTTAGTCTCAGTGCTGGAAGACAGGAAGTGAGGAATTTGGTTGCTCAAGCACGGAAAAACTAGTTTAATAATCATCAGGGCTTTACCAGAAAAAATCATCTGGTCTAGTTGCTAGCATTCACGTGTTGGCTGCAGTGTGAAGACAATGCACATGAGCATCAGCCAATCAACTATTCCTAGGTCAGTTTATCAAGGATACCAGAGCGCAACTGCAAGTTGATCATTCTATTTTCTATTCTATACTCTTTTGGGCTTTGAGTAAATCTCTTGCTCATGATTAGATGGGTTTGAGGTCTATATCGCTTCCCTTCTCCTGAATCGATAGTTGTCCTCTCTTTTCTTGTGTTTATCCTGGAGCATCTCAGAGTCATTGAGTTTAATTGAGCGCACATCCACTGCCACCACTTTTTAATGCATTTTGTTAAAGCATTACCAAAATCCATTCAAAGATGGCTACCACGGATGTTTGCTCATCAGTGGCTACTGTCTTTGAATGCTTTTGGTTAAAGCATTGCCAAAATACATTCACACCTCTGTCCTTTAATGCTGGGAAATACAATTGTTGCCCCAGTCTTGAGCCTCACTAGGCTAGACCAGATTATTTCAAAAGCTCCCAGGCATCTTGTCTGCCTCACAGCAAAACTCTCCGATGAGGGGCAACATGTATATTTCAGCAGCACTATTGAGGACCCACAGAGATACACTGGTTCTACAAATACAGAAACAATAAAAGGGATGCTGGGTGGTCAGGTTATTCGTGGCCTTTGGTGTGGCCAAGGATTCAATTTGGTGTGTGTTTTTAGACCGCGAGTTTGCACTGGGAGTGTTTGTAGGGGTGGTGCAGCACAACCAAGGAGAAAGAATAACAAGCCAATAAGATACTTCACTCATGCGCCAAAGAAAGGGAAAAAAACACTCAAAGAATGCTGAAACCTAAAAATGTTCTCTTACTCTGTACAAAACATGCTTTAAGAGCATATCAGGATGGCACGGTGTGGAAGGTCTCCCATAAAATAAATGTTTCATACGTGTTCATATTGGATGCAGACAATGCTAAGCAGAAGGAAAAGTTACTTACAAGCTACCATAGTTCTCGATTATGAGAACTGAATTTATCAACATTAATAATTGCTTGACCAATGTGGGGGAACCCATAACACTTTGTTTACTCGTGCATGCCTATTTAAAGACATGGCCATTTAAACCATGAAACTGACAATGTATACACAGAAGTCTCAAAACGCTCAAAAAGCCTTTTCAGTAGAAAATGAAAGCAAACAGGATAGCATGTAATAAAAAAAGGAAACGTATTTTTAAGATCTTAAGCAAACCCTGCAATTAAGGACACTACTTTGGCAAGTTAGAATAAGTCTTTATAGTATGGTAACTAAAGGACTTCCTGATTTCCTGGGGAGGTCGGACGGATCGGTCACAAATTCAGTCAAAATACACATGATACACAAGTAAGACGGCAAGCAATTAACTGTTACTTGGCATCATGGGATTTACAACAATATTCATGAAACAACATAAATTAGCAAACTCAATCTCGTCTTCACTAGTGGAAAACACCAAATCAAGAGGCTGGTCAAGAGGTAAACCTCCAATATATAAATGATAACTAAACAAAATGTTACAGGCAGAAGCTTAGCCCGCTTAGTCGTCTATTCTGGAGTCCCCCTCAAAAGTGTTTCCTGCTGCGTATTCACGTAGACCACTGACACGATGATGTTGAGTTATGTCAGGGGCCAAGGTGTTCTTTAGAGCTCGCTACAATGACCTTAAGGCTAGGTGAACATTTCTTAGTTACATTATAGGTGCTCAAATCAAAAAGCCTTTAGTGCTAAGATCAATTTAGGTGTGTAAATGTCATGATTTAAGAGTGCAAAATTCACAAAATGTGACTTTCCACTCGTACATCAATGTATTAATGCAATATGACTCCAGTGTAGCACACTATTACATACCTATACTTCTACAACCTGGGTAAGGGAGCAGGATTGCAAGGACGGAAAAATAAGTAAACACACACAAACTTGTGAGAATTCACAAACCTTTGCAAGGCATATTCCCTGAATGGATACAACTGCAAATGCATTGCTATCAAGGATAAAAGTTAATCTGTCGCCAGGTTAGGAGGGAAGACCTCAAACCCCAAAATCGATGGCGGTCTCAGGAAAAGATTTTTCCCCATTGGGAAAAATAGTTTTCCCATGGAGGGAAAAAAAATACTTAACTGTGAATTTGCACCGGAGGAGCTATTTTTGCCTTTAAAAAATGTAAGTATCAGCTCATGAAAAAAATGGAATTCACAAAAGAGAACCACTGGCGTCACCCGACAGGAGTACACTTCCAAATGATGTTTTGAATGATGCCTAGGATTTGAAATAGCAGTTTTCTGCCAACAGGCACTTCATGATATTTTAGTCTCTAATGTCCCCAAAGGGAGAACCTCTACAAATTGCCACCGAAAGTGTTGATTGGTCCTCCTAGTTTCAGTGGTGCAACTCCAATGGTCCTCCATTTACTCCTACAGGTCTCCTATGAAGCCCTGCATTTATCACCATTTATATACAGAAACTTAGTAAATCTGGGCAGAGCCTAGTTAGTGCTCAGACATTCTAACTGCACAGAAAAGAAAAGGACTTGGCAGTGAATAGTAAAGGTGGTGACCTCTTGATCTGCATGGTCAAATTTGGGCCTTAAAAGCACAAATCATTTTTCTTCTGCAAGGTTGTGCTATCAGTCTACCTTCTTTCATTCCTACATACAAAAGAAGGCAGTTTAGAAGTTGTCGGTGAAATTAATATTTCAATTTAAAGTAAATAAATAATTATCAAAGTGAGTTTAATTTAAAAAGACTTGTTTTCCTCTAGTGGTATAGATTATGAGAGAGAAATATATATATATATATATATATATATATATATATATATATATATATATATATATATATATATATATATATATATATATATATATATATATATATAAATGTGTGTATGCTCAATCCAATTAAGAACACAGTTTTTAGCTTCTGAAACAAGTATACAATAGTTACTTGATCAAACATGCACTTAAGCGGTCACATCGTACCTCCTCTCCGCTGTCTCCCTTCACAACTTGCTGCGCTTTCATGACTTTGGTTGAGGCGATGGCTGTTGCTAAAGCCTAAAAAGAATGAAAACAAGCTTCAGGGCGCGTAACCTCACAGTGAAAACTAACACACCTTATCAACTGCTTGTACAATCATTTACCTCTGCTTTCAGGTCAGATCTGATGCGTACCACGCATCTCTGAATGGCCATCTGAAACGTAAAGCTAATGACCCCTTTTATTTTCAACAAGGCATCTTCACAAAGGCTCCGTCGTGACTAAAAAAAGAAATAGAGATCAATTTGGAAGTAACTAAAAAGTAACAAAACATTCACATGCACTAACAATGCTAAAACATTCATTAAAGACCTCTTAATACTAACGGTTTATGCACCGCAACACTTTTTAAAATTATCACGGCACAGTGGATTTGAGCATGTTTTGCTTACATTCAGAAATGCCCCTCGATGGGCTGAAGTGGAAATAATGAGAAGAAAAAGTGCTCGAGTCAAAAATGCTTTGCGCCATATGATAAGCCGAACAGTCCCCCATGGTCAGGCTCTGACTGACTGAAGTGCTCATCGATGAGCGGTTAGTGTGTACGTTGCTATTTATCAGACACCTTGTGCACGTACTGACTAGATTCATCCAAGCAGCTGTTGTGTCCTTCAGCTATGAGTCGTGGCAGTTACCGTCGTGCAAGTTAACTTAAAGCAGCAGTTTAACACAGAAGGCACAATTTCGGCTCGCTTGAACTGCAGCAATACCAAGCTTGTGAGCGGAGGGAAATGAAGGGGAACAACAATGTCAAATTAAACCACGCTCGACGTACGATAATCTTTCCTTCGACTTTACCAACTGACTAAAAGCAGTTCTACGCCCAATTAAAAAGCAGCTCACACATGAAACGGAACCTGATTGGACAACGGGCAAGTAAGTTATAGGAATACATTAATAACAGTTTCCTTCATTTAGTCTTAAGTTTTGGTGCTTTATACATTTGACATTTATTATGTAGGAGTTTCTTCAGTGTACTAAGGGTGCTGTGTTGCTGGTGACAGCATTAAGGCACACAGGGTAAAAGACAATGAGAGACAGGACACATTTGCAGTTGGGTTCCATCTTTAGCTCAATTGTTTTAGAAAAAGTTGGTCTGCTCTGCCTATGCGGCATGGTGACATCAGAAGTGGGTTCTATCTAGATTGTCTAAAACTACTGGCTCTTTGAATGCCTGATACCAATGTTGTTTCTTTGTAGCTTGTGATGTGATTTTCTACAGCTTGCGGGATACCTTTTGGAGGCGTTGCCCGAAGCAGCAGGCTTTGCAAGGCAAACAGTGTCATTTCAAAGACCCCACGTTGTTACTTAACGCCCTGCGTGCTCGTGACGGAACGGTTCCGTCACGAGCCTCGGGTGGGCTGTGCTGGTGACGGAATGGTTCCGTCATGGCCCACTCGCCGCGCCTGCGCGAATTCCACGCCTGCGCTGAAGGTTCTATTAGGCGGGCGGGGCCGTGACAGAACCGTTCTGTCACAAGCACAGCCCACCCGAGGCTCGTGACGGAGCGGTTCTGGGTTCCGTCACGAGCACGGGAGCGCCGCGTGCCCCCCCCCCCTTAGCCAGCCCCCTCAATTGTCCAGAGAATGTCCCTTTCTTCCTCTTGCACCGCACTCCGTTGCTTTACACCTAGGTTTGCAATAGACCTTTTTATACCGAACAACGAGCATTTTACATATACACATCAGCATAACTCACATCACAAACAGCAGCGTTTTTCATAAAATATGGTATTATTTCCCCACACCAGGAAAGCTGTAAAGGTCGGTTGACTATGCTGTGGCCTGAACCTGTGATTGCCGCAGCTAAGGGGTTAATAGCTGGAGTAGGGTGTGGGTGTCATCTCTGCATGGTCTTTTTTTTGGGACCTATTATCAGTTTAAATGGTCTGTTCTGTGCCGTCAAGAATTGTTTCTGTCACTTACTTGGGACGCAATGTCAAACCACTGACATAGCCAGGTATCATAAAGCCAGTGGGACATACACTGCCTTATTGGACCCTACCGATACAGAGTAAGATTTTCCATCCAACAAAAATATTCAGTAAGGTAGCGCCACTGGGAGAGTTCTTGTGAGGAGCACTGTAGGAAGCCTAAAAGTCATATTTGTGACCCAACACAGGGACACTTAGCGTTGTACCTCTCAAGAGGGAGGAGGAGTCCATTGATTTGGGTGCTTAAGGGTGCATACCAACTCCTTGCCAGCACACCAATGATTAGCGAACCCTATGAGCATTTTCCCTTTTATGGGTTGAATCTTCTTGCACTAGACATACATATGGCGACCTTTTTCAAATTTTTCTCCCAGTGGGCAGATCATATTTGAGCTCACTGCATTTTTTGGACAGATATCAGAGGGAATTACCCACTATGAACTTGCTCCCTCATAAGTGCTCTCATAATAGAGGATGATGACCCCCTAAATGAACACTAGGAAGAGCAAGAGTTGCTAGGGACTTGCCTACAAAGTTGGGGCACATGCCTTTTCATCATTGCCCCTGGAAAAGTGCCTATGGACGCCCCTCTGTTCCCATTTCCTCCAACGGTATGTTATTGTTGAGCAAAATAAACGCACATTTAGAAATCAACATATTTTACCACTTTAGAAATGTAATTCAGAACGTATTTTTAACATAAGTAAAATGCATATTTAAAAATACCTTACAAAATGTGTGAATATCTTTTGGTAGAATAAGTAAATAAAACCAAAACATATTGTATAGTGACAAACATAGATGTGAAAGATGCTGTTAGTACAGCTCCACTGAAATTGCATGTGTTTTTAAATTTTGCACCAAGCACCTATAGTTTAGCCTGTGCAGAGACTTGTACTGAATTTTCTTTTCGACCTTTGCTCATAGTAAAATGTCTGTGCAAACAGCCTAACATTGATGTCATATTAGAAATGTGCCGACTTTCGTATTATGCTCATTTAGTTCTTCTCTCTCCATGTTAGATCATTTCCCTTAAGAATAATAGCTTATTGAACATGAATAGAAGGAATGGGGATGTAGACTTATAATGCTGCTCAAATATGAACTCAAAATAAGTTTTAACATTTGCTGACTAGTCTTTGTTCCTGCGCTGGAACTCACAATGCGCCTTTAGCTTAGGTAAGAGGGTTCTCATGGGAACTTTCCTTCATGTAACAATTGTACCAAAGGACTGTATCAATTTGGACGACGAGAGTGCAGACTGTGGGAATTGGAGGAAGATGCATCGTATGACACACCACCACCACCTTACGAACCATTCTTATTGGACATTGGGAGTAGGCATCAATATGAATCGATACATGTGTTGAAAGGATAGAACAATGAGTGTTCCTGGCTAGTCAGGCACACCTCTATTTTTCCTCTTACCCATCCTGTAGTCTTGCTGCTGGATCTTCTCCTTTGCCTGAGAACTCTTCTTCAAGGAAAGCAGATTTCCTTTACCCTTTTGAGGTGATTTCTTTTATTAATTTCATGATCGATGCTACTGCAGAGATCATTATTCTAAAAGTTGCCACTGCAGCTTTAGGGAATTTGGCTGAGATCCAGAACTACTCATCAAGAGGAGTTTGCCTTTCTGTTCATTGCGCTCTTCCAGTAGAACTCTTCATTGGTTCTTATTTAGTTAGAATAGGTCCTTTAGTTAGTTTATTGGGTATCATTATGGAACACATGACTTAATTGCTAATTTCTAACCGCTTATATGTCTGTATTTTTCTAATTTGTATAAAGATACTTGACATTCTAACCATAAAGATAATAAAGCCTTTAAAACTTAACCCAACCTCTCATCATTGGCTCATCATAATCCTAAATGTCCATGTTGTTTAATGACTTTACTTTGTAGGTGGCTCTAATTCTCTACATTGTGGAAAAGGTCCATCTGACCTCTCCCGGAGCCTGGAGGATTCTCCATGGTGCAATTTCTAAGTGGGTGTATTTTAAGTGCAAACCCATCAAGGAGAGTCAGTTTGGGCTCCAGCTTGGTTGTGCTTAACCACTTCAAAGCTGCCGCATATTCCCGCTGTGTGCTGCAATTTTCAAAATCCCATTGTTTGCGACAAGGTCAACTCGTCATAAGCACAGGGCAGGTAAAACCCATGACGACGAGTTGACCTTGTCACAAGCATCGAAGGTGTTAAATACCATATTCCTGGAGTCTGTACATTGTTTGAATGGTGCATTGCAGTAGGATACATACTATATCACACTCATTTGTGCAGCCACACATCCTTTCCTTAGAGCAGGCCCTAGGGAAAGACTTCAGAGGTTATCCATAAAATAATCCCAGAGGTGTTCTGAAGGGTGGGTGTGGCAAACAGTAAAATTCAAACATTGAACTGTTTTCCCCTTGCTTGATCTATCTAATGAAATACCTAACTATGCAAACAAAAGGACATACCCAGCTACACTAATGAGAGGGTAAACCCATAGTGAACACTTGACAACTCAGAACAGTTAGTCCCTTAGCTGGGCAAGGATTTATAATCAGAAGGATCAAACACAAACCCACCGATTAGCAGTCAATCGACCAAACATTGACTTTATCCAATGCAATTGAATAGAAGAGGAGTGAAAAGAGGTTGAATGTGCAAAGATAAGGGGAATGGAATAAAAAAAAGTCTGGATACATTTATTGACATCCCCATTAAAGCAGAAGGTTGTATCCATACACTCTTTTACGTTCTCCATGGAAAGACTCTCATGCTTCGGCACAATGTAGTCCTGTAAACGTGCAACCCTCTCAAGTTTTCTAGGTATTGCAGTGGACTTTGAATTTTAATCACTGCTCCGCCAGATACCAAATATGATTTTCGAGCATATGGAGCTGGTTCATTCAGTACAGGGAGGTAGTTGCAGCTGCAGGAGGAGCCTTTGCAGCAACGTAAGCTTATAACAAAAATTATCAGCAACTAATCTGATTTGGTGGCCAAAAGATAGTTTTTGGTCAAACCATACCCCAACATTCTTTATGGTCCAAGTAGAGATGTAGAGGATTCTAGTTCAGTTGGCCACATGTATTGGAGCCGATCATCTAAAAGTAATGCTCATGTAGAAGTAGTTCTCCATCAGCCTGAGATGCACGTTTCTGACGAGCAGTGGGTTTTTTATTCAGGACTATTTGCTGTCTGACAATATCCAAATACTCTTGGAATTCTATGTGGTATTAGGATACAACCTAAGCCATAGCGGCCTCGGGTAGATGATGAACATAAAGTGAACAGGTTGGGATCCCTCAGTCCCACAAATGTGAAAGTCTTGAAATTCAAGGGGAAGCAGATTCCGATTTGCTGATTACAGTTTTATTGAAAAGACTGGCAATACTGCAAAGTCAGTCCCGCCAATTTGTCATGTTATCTGAACAGGTTTCCTTTTAGCACACTATATTGTGTTCTTCAAATAAGTCATGGAGAAGAGAGATTCTGTGTGTCCCCTATGAGGGGAGGAAAGTAGGTCTTCTCTACGGTGGGAACTGCAGACTCGCGTGATCTCCCATATCAGAAGACTGACTACCTGTCGGGGAGTACTTTGGTTGTAATATATAAATTACTGAAACTGGAATTTTCCCTTCCCCTTCATGATCTTGCTAATTATTGGGAGGTGTAAAACAACCTGCTGCTTAGTGGTCCAGTGAAAGAGACGTATGATTATTGCATGGCTTACATCACTAGATACAGACCAGTGTTGGTGTAGGAAGGTGGTATCCTTCTGCATGGTCAGCCTCACTTTTTGTCTGGTGCTAAGCTGTATTTTGACTAGTCTGACTGGGATCCTGCTGATCAGGACCCAGTCTATCTGCTTTCTCCCTACACTGTTGTGTGCAGTACTTGGGTACATCCAAGATTGGATACTGGGGTACCCTTATAAGTCCTTGGTATATGGTATTAAGGTACGCAGAGCATAGGTACCCCAGAGGTCTTCCATGGGCTGAAGCAGGGGCCTCCCATAAGAGACCATTCAAAATGGATCTACAGGCCTGCCATTGCAGCTTGTGTAAGCTGGTGCTAGCACCACTTATTAAAGATATATGTTTCCTATATCTAGGGTAGCTGGACTTAAAACCTATAAGTCACCCCTATAGCAGGCCTTTGCAATCCTGAAAGCAGGGTACTTTGTTCTAAGTGAGGCGGTGCCCCTGCATGAGCAGGACACCCCTGTAGCCTACGGAGTCCATTCTCCCGGGTTGTCAGAGAAGCAGCCATATACTATATAGAGGGGCACCGGGTAATTATGCGATGACCAAACGGCTGCAACAAATCCTAACATGTTTGGTATCAAACATATTGTAATCACACCCCCACACCATAAACGGCGTGGGAGGTATGATTCCAAGCTCTGGCAGAGCCCTTCATTAGGCTCTCAGTGTTTCCTGTACCAGCCTTCTTGTCAAAATGGTTGCTGCAGTCCAGAGACACGATTCTGCCCTTCTGCTGCTGAGCCAAGCTCGAGCAGAGGAAGGCAGAACAATATGTATCCTATCACAGGGAGTTGTGACCACCTCCCAGACAGGATTTAATGTATTGGGATGGGGTGGGTGTGCTTGCCAGCGCCACTCAGTCTGCATGAGGGGCACATTTGGTGTTCCTGTGCATAGTCCTGTTCAAACTAGTCCTGGGAGCCTTTAGCTCCCGCTCTGGCACAGTTGGCTCCCGCTCTGGCGCGAAACTGACAAAGGACATGGGAGTAACCTCCCCCCGGTCTAGACCCTCCCCTAGGAGGGTCCCCTCAATCTTCATAACCCTTTCCCTAGGGTACTTACAGGCTTACCTGGGTGTAGGTCCCTAGATTTGTCGTGAGATAAGATTCAGATCAGACACCACTGCTCTTCTACCATCGGGGCACTCTGGCCTTTGCTGGACTTTGTTTGGGCCTGACTTCGTGTCCCTTCCAGTTTGCTGCATCGTCTGTGCATCATACAGGAACCTTCGAAGGCATGTAAAGCTCAAAGAAACTTGAAGAAAATCTTCCTTTGAGTCAAGGCGTCAATCCCCTGCATTTGCAGGCACCGCAACAAAGTTGACCGGTCTGCAGATCCTCAGCTCCTCCCGACATCCGGGCTCTGCATCACAGGTAGTGGTTTTCCACAGCTCCTGTGGCCTGCCCTGCCCTCTCACCAAGTTTGAGGCCAGTATCCCTTGAGGGGGTTGCAATAACTGAACCCCTGTGCACTGCATCCAACTTGCAGTTGCAAAGGCTTGTTGGTTTCTTTCCAAGAAGATCTTCGGGTTTCAAGTAGCCTCAACTTCGCGCATCTCCAGTGAGCAGAATCTTGGGCCCCAATGCATTGTGTGCATCATGGCCTGCATCTTTTGGTGAGCAGCTTGAGGTCCTTTCGTGACTCCAGTGCCTCCGGCCTGAGGGTCCACTTGATGGTCACACTTGTTTCTTTTGGGCTCTCATGATTGCTCGGGCCCTGGACCTTGCTGGTCCCGACGTTGCTCCTTCTTTGATTCCTGCGTGGCTTGCTTTTGCCAAGGCTTGTTGGTGCTCGGCTGGACACTGACCCCTCAGCACTCGACACGCTTCGTGGGACAGTTTGTGCACGGCCATTGGTCCTCTTCAGCGTCGCCTGGTCCTTGCAGCTGCAGAGTCAAGGTCACTGTCATCCATCCCGCAACACCGACTTCGGAGGGCATTCGTCTTCCATGTCTCCAGGTCACCCCTGAGTGACAGACTCTGTCCCCTCTGCTTGCAGGTACTTCTCATCAAGAATCCATCCTTGGATTCCACTGGACACTTTCCCCTTCTTCCACAGTGGTACTTTCCTGAACTCCTTGATTGGGTTCGACAGCGGTTTCCAACACCATATCACATGTATGCACCCGGCTTCCCTGGTATAGGTAACGTTGATACTAGGGTATCCACGGGTGGGGTGGCTCTCCAACCGTCAGTCTTCCGCTGGGTTTCTTCAGGGTGCACTCTGAAGAGTCCTTAATCTTTAAAAATCCAACTGCGACTTACACAGTTTTAATGGAGCACGTGGTCATGTTCCCGCACTGCACACACTCTCGCGTGTGGTCCCTATCTACTTACCTTGGGTGGTTCCTTGGGTCCCCAGCACTTCTACCTCCTCTCGACCCTGTCTTGACTCGAGTTGTGGTCCTTATACCATTTTCTGGGGCCACTGTGTATTTCATGCTATTTACTGTGTTTCTTTGCTTAACTATTGTGTGCATTGCACATAATTCCGGATAGGAGATATTTCTATGTGTTAAGAGAGTTATATAATAAATACGTATTTTTATAAATACTTTGCAGGGTTCTTTTTCACTTAATCAATACTATAAGATTGCATTCTGGTAAAACAAGCTGCTTTACACTCCTTCTGGACTAAGCCTGAAGGCTGCTCTCCACAGTTACCACTTAGAGAGCTTTCTAAGGTTGTGTAAGACCTCTTAAATCACCATAAGGATTGTCTGGACTGGTGCAAGGCGTCCACTTACATAAGTGCACATCATATACTAGGTCAGCTTCTCACAGTTGGAAAGAAACATTAGTGATTACTGTTAATTACAAGCCCAGTGCAATAAAGTGGCCTCTAATGGTAGGCGAAAAGGGTTAAACAAATATTTGATGCCTTTAACTTACCAGCTACATTGTATACTCGTTCATGGGTCATCAAGGAAGGAGATAATACAGATTGTATTTTAAGAGGCGTTGATTGGCTAATGTCTTTAAGGTTTCTACTTTTTCAACTCAGTTCTGGAGGATGTTGCTTTCAAAGAAGGTCATCAGATTCTTTCAAATCAGAGAAGATAGATTCCTGGAGAATTGCTTTGTTTGGTTTCCTGGCAGACTATTGTGGATAGCATTGAGTTTTCTTTTCATCTGGAAGCTCATCTGTATTTTCTCTTCTTTGCTTAGCAAAACTCTAGAACATCAGCACCTTGGGTCGTTCACGGAGTTGTCATTTCATAACCAGAAAGTATCAACACAACTGAACCGCTTGCGGTCAGCCTTCACCATTGGTTTGAATTTATTTTTTAGGTTGCAGAGGAAGTCACTACTGCCATAGGTGAACAGATATTTGCTTTATCCATGGTCTTTTTACAGTTGGATGCAGGCCAAGCAAAATGCCTTAACATTGCTTCTGCAAAAATGTTACTCTTTCCTCACCCATTTTTGTGGGCTATACGTATGTTCCCCATTTCAACTGGTTCCAATTTTGGGACTTTGCCCTACAAAATAAACAGTCCTTGCAGTGTGCTCCCACCCGTTACAGTCATTGTGTATTGTTTCCTTTTTTAAATTTGTGTTTTATGTTTATTTATTATACTGCATTTTGCAAATATCGGCTGTTTAGCCTAATTGCTAAACAAAACATATTACCCCAACTTAATATACCCATATATTCTACCTTAACACTACCAATACATGTAATAAGGTGAACAGGGTGCAATGAGTTGCAGAACTTTAGACACATGTAGTACTACTATTCCCTCTCCTAATAACATGGAGTGAAAAAGGCATGGAAAAATCTAGGCACTATTAATATCAAAGTCCATCCTGGCCTTTAGACATCTAAACATCAAAGCTAATGCAATCTGTGCGGAAGAATTTTCATCAGGCTAAGTTAGTTCAGTCAATGAGAATACTTGAGGTTACTCTACATCCGGCCCAGTCCCCACTACCCTTGACACAAGTTACTCTGGAATTGAAATATGATGAAATCAGGAAGGTGTGCAGCTTGGTATATCCTAGCAGAGCATAGGAAGAATATTCCAATTGTATTTAAGACTCAGTGGGGAAGTGTTGAAAAAGGGAGAGGGAAAACATCCCAGTAGCTATTTGAAAACAAGCGCTGGTGATACCAATAGGTTTTGCCTTTGTCAATGCTTTTTGCCGCCTGTTGCAGTCAATGCTGTTTATTGATTGCAACAAAAAAAAGATATTACTGATGCTATACAGCACACAAGAAGATGAAGGAAAGTGGCTGAATAAGAAGCAAGCAAATGAGATTGAGAAGTTATCCAACCAATGATAAGTAATGGACTCATCCAAAACACTAGCCCAGTCATTACAATTTCCAGAAGAAATGTTTCTACAAAAAGATTATCACTCGGGCCCTGAGTCTTTTCAGGGACTCTAATGATGTGCACATTGTTGCTCCTCAAGTGCCCCTCTGTATCATCCAGGCGCTCTGTGAGGGTCTTGACCTCTCTTTGAAGCTCACGTAACTGGGCGTTATTGTCTTTGCTCACAGGCGTGGTGTGCACCAGTACTTTCTCTGAGTCGGACACTCTCCCAGGCAGTTGCTTATGACTGGCACAAAGTAGCCCCAGGTCTAAAGTGACTATTTTTATCTTGTATTCAAGAGCCACTTTGGTGTCCTTGATCTCTGCCACAATGCGTTCAGTGTGTGCTTCCAGCTGCCCCTCTTCTGCAAGCTGTGGCCCAGAATTCGCTTGCGGCCCCATTTTGGTTTAAGTTGCACCATGCCTCCAGTCACTTTGGGAGGTAGTTCTTCCACTGGGCCGCCGCGCCGCACCACCCCCAAGCACAGACCATCTCAGCCACAGCACCATTATTTAATATATCTTTAATCTTCATATACTTACTTCCTTTTTGCATCGATATACCTTCCAGGTACTTATGGATCGATATATTTATTACTTCTAATTAAGCATATCCAATGAACTACCCTAGCTCTCACACTATACCTTTATCAATATATCCTCTACCTCCACTCTCTCATTCATCCCAAAAACCAGTACTATAATCCCCAATATAACCCTTTCTAGACTCTTCCCTACTCTACCTCTCCTTGCATCATCTCATACCTATTTTACTATTCCGAACCCCCAAAACAAGCATTTCTAAACCCTTCCCTCTAACTCTTCTGCCTCCACATCCTTTTTACTCATTCCAAGCCTCCTCCTACTGCTGTGACCTCCAAAAAAAGTCTAATCCTTCCCTCTTCTATCTCTCCGCTATCCTTAACAACCCAAATAACTGACTAACATATCCACCACTCAAATTACTTGCATATTTCATTATACTAATTCACCACTAGTCTTTTATGGGTTCCGGAGTAGCGTGCTTCTCGCCGAAAAAGCGATTAGACTCCTCGTCAGGGGTTGAAAGCACTATATAAATGCAATTACAATACAATACTACACAATAAGTCATGTAACAACAGACAGCTAATGTAGAGGAGACCTAAAAAAGAGACACGTGGAGGTAATGTTTGACAAAGTGTGTCAGGAGCTCAAAACAGTAACCTCCAGAAAATAATTGAACAGAGCTCCCACCACCAACAATGTTTCAGAGATGCCACCCATTAGATTCACCAAAAGTTGATCCATCGATCACAGAAGACAATAGTGTGATTCTATAAGTGGATGTTGTGTAAATCATTAAATTAGTGAGAAAACTAATCTTAGTCTACCCTTCGAGTATACCTCTAAACGGATGACAAAACATTTGAAATGGAAATTCCTGTAATTTTTTTTTCTTTTAACGGACTTCAGGGTGGGGGTTCTTCATTATGGCACAGCAAGGAACACACACATGAATACTCATTCCACAGATTAATTCAATAAAAATCATTCACGTCCTGATTGTGTAACTCATGCTAGCCAGACAGTGAGGCAAAAGATATGCCTTTCCGTGGAGGTTTCAACTTCTCTTACCGTGTCGTCAAGGCCCTCAATATGTAGCACCACAGTTTTGGCACGTTTATTTGTGGTCCCCAGGAAAAACTGAGCTTTCCGCCGCCGGGAATTAATTTCACTCGCAGTGTCATATTCTGAGCTACTAGATGACTGAAGAAGTTCGAACACTTCATTTGCCAAAAATTTGGTGTCTCCTGGACTAGTTGACCTGAAATGAAAAATATAAGTGTTACTGGAATAGTTTGAAAAAATACCAAAAAAGTACACTGCAGGCTGGTCGGTTAAATAAATAAATACGAAACAAGTATCGGTGTACCAGAAACATGGTTTTCTAAAAAACGAATTTTGGAATCTCATCCCTAGTCAGGACACATTGGCTGAGCTGTACCATTCACTCTGGGCACGATCTTAAATGTGAAGAGAGCTTATGTTGAGCCAGCAGTTAAGGACTTTAAATAGGAAAGAAATCACTAGCAATGAGTTTATTTTGTGCCCACAGAATATCTTTAATTTAATCACGTGTCATGTCCCAAGACTCAGTCTAACAGCAACCGTGACCTACCACTATTATTTCAAAGAGCCACAAAACACACTCTTTCTATGCTGATGCCTACATTCCAGGAGCTTAAGTTTTACCTGGCAAAATAAACACAGCGAAAGCCACCATCCGGGTTCTAGTGCTGAAAGTAGATATATATTCAGTGTAAAAGTAAAAAATGTGCATGCAGTAGTTGGGAGTATAACCCAACAACTTATAAATAAGAGGAATAGAATAACTGAGCATTTCTCGTCTGCAGCAATTTCAATGGTTGTTTCTTTTGAACACGCATTTGTCGCAGCCATACTGTTTTCCCCTCCACTGTGATCTTGAAGTCTTTGCATGGTGCTCAGACAAAAAACTAAATGCAGCCCAAAGTCCCCATCAGACCCTATTATCATTTACTGCTTTCTTATTAGAACACATTACAGTTCATAACATCATACAGGTTAATCCACAAAAATAACATGGAATTAAAATCTATTTAATGCAAACATATGCCTTTCATGCTACTCAAAGTGCTAGGAAATTGTTATAATGTTCAGATGTATGGTCTAAAATTAAAAATTTAAGGAAAGCCTTAGTGATTTTAGAAATTCGATCCCATTACCCATGCAATTAGTCGAGTAGGATCACAGTAACTTTTCTAGTCGTAGGTCTTAAAACAGGTTTTGTTTCTTCACCATTAAAAACTAACTTTCTCAGATACTTTCAAAGACAATTGGTTCAGCCATTTTGCAAAGTGATGTTTTTCTAAAAGCAAGAATTCCATTGAATTATATAAGCAAAGGACAGACCCAAAGCCTAGTCCAAGTATATATTGAGTACAACAGATCTGTTGCTAACAAGCACCTAAAGTTGTCTGTATGCAAGATTTTAAAATGTGGACATTCACAAAGCCAGCATCATAGCAAGTGCAAATACCGATTCAGACGTGACATTCACGTAGGAAAACTACGAGCATGAACTTACAAAAAGTAGCCTGATTTGTACAGGTGATATTATATTCAAATACAGTTGTTTAGCTTTCAGTTTCCTGCGAGAACACCACAAAAAGCTAAAAGACAGAGTAGAAGATATGGGGTCCACAATTGCAACTGTGAAGCCCTCAGTGTCCGCAACGGTGGTCCAAATAAAGACACTGCAAGAGGAGGTGAACTACCTTAAAGATCGTATTGACGACCAAGAAGGCAGTTCACACCGGAATAACATGCGCCTGGTGGATCTGCCGGAACGCGACCAGGGACAGAGTATGGAGTTATACCTGGAAACCTGGTTCTCGGACGCTATCCTTCAAGGCAAGCACTATTTCTCCATGGAGATAGCCCATAGAGTCCCAGGAGGCCCTCCTCAACTGGGCGTCCCCCCCTGGCCGGTGGTCGCAAGCCTCTTCAACTACAGTGACAGTGACCTTATCCTGCAAGTCACAAGGGCCCATGAGTGATCGAGAATGTAGAGGTCAACATATATCCGGACTACAAGTTATCAGTACAGCGCTGCAGGGCATCATTTATGGACGTTAAATGCTGCCTCCGCGAACATGAGATAAAATACATGCTACAATATGCAGCCTCATTGCGAATACAACATAAATGAACCACAGTCTTCTGCCATGTTTCCTGATGACGCCGGGAACTGGGTGGAACAGAATGGAGTGGCATCTGCTCCGAAATCCACAGGAGACTCACACCAGCAATGGAAAAAGGCCACACATCGTGGACACCACATCCTACCCCGCAGGCAGCGCCGCACCAAGGTACAAGTATCACCAGAAAGGGACCAAGCTGTCAAACATGCAGTACAGCACGGAACCACCACTTCCCCTCTCTGCTCAGACTCCGAAACGGGGGCCTCCCCGAACCAGGTATATTCCCTATCGGACTCACAGCAACAGTTGATGCTGGGTAATGGCCCCACCTTTACAGTGCAAACTTCAAATGAACTGGGTTACCGACTCATGAAACTGGGACTCACAGGAACTGCGTAATCCATCCTCGTAGAACACTACCTCTAAGCAGGAGGCAACCCCCGGAGAAAGGATTTTATCACCCCCTAATCGGCTTATCCACGAACACTTTACTAGGGTTGGCAGGAGGCCATAGCGATGTCGCGTTCTAATCTAGGACCCCGATCAATACTGTGACCTTATGCCCCTATACGGCTATAATCCATTTATTCCCCTATAATGGCATAAACGATCAAGAGTGATATTTCAGAAACTTGTCTCTGGCCTAACACGATCAGAGCCACATTTCAGAATCTCTTCCTCTGCAGCTTCCTCTGCAGCTCATTAGAGCAAATGACACAGCAGAAGCCACTATCTAAGATTCCTAGATTACACTCAGAGTTCTTCAACAAGATAAAACTCAGCAACCTGGGAAAACCCCGCTTGCTATGTTTTGATTAGTAATAGAACTCTAATGAGCACTGAGAGACGATCACTTCCTAGTGACCTCTTTATTGACGTCTTGTGTCCAAAAACATACGTCAAACAAGGCACCTTTCAGGTATAAATATTACCAACGTTGCCTTAAGCAAACGCTGCCTCAACGACATCGATGATAGCGATGGTGTGGTGAACATAGGAGCAGAACAGCTGTCCCCTGCAGAGCCCAGCAGATGCAAGCTGCCCACGGACGCTGCCCCTCCTCCTCCTCGACGCGCTGAGAGAGACGCTGTCTTTTCTCCTGCCGAGAAAATCCAGCTCCGGCGTTTCCAGCCTACTCTTGCGAGTAACTGGGATATCGAGTCCTGGAAGGAGATACAAGACCTCCAACATTCTATTCCAGAGGTATGGTGTTGACTAAACCCTTAGAGAGAATTCTTGAAGCAAACCTTGGCAAAACCAACTTAACTAAAACTGCTACTTACTTACTCCCTCCCAAGTATTATGCTTAGGTCAGGTACACTGTGGTAGGCGTAGTTAGAAGCACCAGTTGAGTACGTTAGCTAAATGTATATATGAATGTATATATTTTATTCATTTTAACCATTGTATGGCTAAGAAACCATATCAATGCTTTTACAGTATTATTTCGCAATCCTCATTTTACTGTACGCACGTTTTATAATAACTAGTCTTGCAATTGTGGCAATTCATTTCTCTTGCATGAGAAGAAAGACTGTTCAATAAATAATACCTTTTTATTGAAAACGCCCGTCTCTCTATTCTCTGCACTTTGGTGAAAGTAATCTGCACAAAACTGACTGAGTAAAATAACTGTCTATTGTTTCACACGACTCTAGAGATTGACTCTTATTCTAAGGAGCAAAGTTGTCATGTTTATGCGGTTGTTGGAAAACTGAATCCCTTCTTGTTTGTACCAGGGAAGCTGATCACTTCCTATTCAGTCAAGAAAGTTTCCAGTGACCTCTGAGCTAGTTGGTAACAAACCCAATTAAGTTTAGCATAGTCAGTGGAGACCTGGAAGATCCGCACTTCTACGTCAATACTACTGTTTATGTTGTTCCAATGCGCAGGGCCTATTGGGAAAATAGGAACTACACTACATGGCGCCCAACGTTTGGTAAGGCGATAAAACTAACGTAAGACGTTAGAGTAACTCAGTCGTGCATTTTTCACACAGACCCCTTTCTACCGTAAATACTCCAATAGACGTCTGGAGTGGGTGAAAGGTTAAAATCCGCCCGAACTTAGTAGGAAGAGATTCCTATGTAAAGCTCTGGTTTATTCAACGTTGAAGGATACAGTGTTCCAAAATATTGTGCACCTAATCTTTGTCTCCTTGGAGACCTGCTCTGCAAACCTTGCATTTATACAATGCCAGGAGAAAATGGAACCGCTGCACCCGCAGTAAATGCGACTGAGCAGGGTCCCGACGGTACTACTGAACCGGGTGCAATAATCATCCCGGCACATTTAAGAAAATCTATAACGTCAAAACTTATAGAAAATGGACTGACCACACAAGGTGGCACAGTCGTCTTCGTGATAGAGGCACACGAATATCGGCAGACAGAGGTATTCTATTCATGGATAAAATTTCCAGCGGCAAACACCGCAACACATGAATTCCACTACTACATAGTAGGGGATCCACCGGAAGAGTACGCTCCTTTTGAGGAGATGGAAATCCCATTAAAATTCCAAGAGCATTTGCTCTGGTTTAAAGGCACCCTAAAACATAATGATCATATTACCCGGCTCGGTCCACTAGGTAGACCAGGAGCAACGTGGCCGGTTCTAGCCAGCTACACACCACATCCGGACATTGCAAAAATGTCTAGAGAAGAACTTTTAGCACAGCTAAAAACATTAATTAAAATACATAGACAATTAGTCCAATACGTTATGCGGACGGCAACAGTCCAAACAGCTGTTAATGTACCACAGCTGACTCCTCATCAGGGGAACACAAATAAAATTACACCACAGAACATACAATCATGTCTTGGTAAAACACCCATAAAACGGGAACAAATTCCTTTCTGGTTAGCGCAGAAAATTACTCAAATAGAGGCAGTATTTCCGAATACTACCCCTATTGAGAAACACAGAATCTTGACCATCTGCCTTCCTATGGGGGGTCGCACCACACGTGGAGGACTGTGACACTTGGGGTACAGTCTTTGCTTCCATTTACACAAAATCACATGGTGTTCCGTCAATGGCGGTAATACCAGAAGTGCTAAAACAGATTCAGAATGAATACGGTCCAGAACCTGCTTTAACTCTTGGTATGAAATTACTGAAAGACTTCAAACAGGTCTCGGCTATATTACTAGCTAATATAAAAGAAAAAGCAGCATCAGTGGCGATCCGCCAGAAGTTGAAGGAAACAGATATAACAGATCAACCAATTGAGCTTGCCAGAATCATAGAAAAATGCTATGAAGAACTAGGTAGAGACAGCTTGGGTGGAAAACCAGTAAAGCCCCAACTGCTCGAAAATCCTGAAAAATTATTAAAAATAATTCAAACACTCCTAAAAAGAGCTGGGATGGAAATGAACAATCCACTCCCAAAGAAAAAGTTTTCCAGTCCAGAGGAAGGTCTCCTCGACTGAGGGAAAGAACTCCGACTCGAGAACACCAGTCTCCCCAGAGGGAGCCCTCTGAGAAAAGATATAACCTTAGAAATAGGGATAATTTGAAGAAGCCTGATAGATATCAAAGTATTGATACACGTCCCTATCGATCTTTTTTGCAGAAATCGGAAAGAAGAGGACGGTCAGATCCAGGAGAGCACACCAAGTCCAAAGACAAGGAACCTGCTCAAAGTAAAAAATCTCAATTTCCAATAAAGAAGGTAGCCAGTATTAGAGTAATCGAACATGCCGAGAATACTGAGGACACAGTTGAAAAACGGGGAGTGGGCACAGACAATGCTAGACAGTGCAGCAGAAATCAGTATAGCTCGCAAGATCCTGATGAGTCATCTGGAGACAGTGGACACGAATGAATACATTCAGGTTGAAACTGCCGACACCAGAGTTAGCGAGCCCCATAAAATATACGAAATAACACTGCGTATAGAGGGTGATAAGACTAGGAAAATAAGGGGTCTATTTTGGGATAAACTCTCAAAAGGCTATGACATTCTGTTAGCTGAAAAAGATTGGCCCCCGGAGTTTGTCAGGGAGTGCCCTCATGGCGAAGAAATGATTATGCCTGCCTTCTCGAATCACATTCCGATTCACAAAAAATATACTTATGCAAGGAAATGGGCAGTTGCCCAGGCACCAGCATTATAAAAATCATGTAGGATGGGATGAGGACTCTCCTCCTCACAAAATCCGGTTAAAAAGTCAACCGACTGCACAAAGGCAGTATCCCATTAAGCAAGAAGCTAAAAAACAAGTCAGGGAGATTTTAGATCAACTTGAATACCAGGGGGTGATTGAAACATGCACCTCTCAAATGAACAATCCTTTGTTTCCTGTCTCCAAACCAGACAATTCATATCGTCTAGTTTTGGATTACAGACACCATAACGCATGTTGCAAAACATTTGCAGTACAGAATTCGCATAGTGCTGCACTAATGAATAACATAGTTAGGAAAAAATATAAAACGACATTAGACATATCTAATGGTTTCTTTTGTCAAAACATTGCACCAGAAAGCAGATACTTGACCGCTTTCTCAGTAATGGGGTCACAGAAAAATTTCTGTAGGCTCCCACAGGGATTCAAGAACAGCCCAGGACTATTCTCAGCCAGAGTAACAGAGTTACTACAAATGTATGATGATGAGGCATTATCTTATGTAGATGATATCTATCTCACAGACGACGACTTGGAGACTCACTTGAAAAGAGTGAACACCATTATACTTGGGTTCGCAGCAGAGGGTTACAAATTCAACTTTAAAAAGTCCCGAATTGCCCATCTGACAGTATTATTTTTAGGATACGAATTATCAAGTGAAGGAAAAAGCCTAGCGGACAACTTCTTAGAGAAGTGCGCTGTACTCCAAGCACCAAAAACGCTGAAGAACTTACAATCGATTCTAGGCTTCCTGAATTTCGGTAGAACTTACATTCTAAATTATGCGGAGAGGGTTAAACCTCTCTACGAACTAATTAAACATGATTTTAAACCAATCACTGGGACTCAAAAACACACAGAAATTTTGAGATCACTGCAAACAGACATGTTAGCAAAAACAAAATTAGATACACGTGACAACACACGCAATCTTGTAATCCGAGTTATCCCAGGAAGATGCGGATTCACGTACCTGAACTCTAATGTGGGAGAAAAGGTACCAATTTCAATTAAATCTCAATTGCACACACAAGCAGAAAAAACATTCAGTCTCACAGAAAATACTGTGAAAGCAGTAGAAACTGCATTAGCAAATGAACGAGAACTAGCACACGGCAAAAGGATCA
Organism: Lissotriton vulgaris; assembly: GCF_964263255.1. Classification (NCBI taxonomy): domain Eukaryota; kingdom Metazoa; phylum Chordata; class Amphibia; order Caudata; family Salamandridae; genus Lissotriton; species Lissotriton vulgaris. The sequence continues at coordinate 195,235 of NW_028248679.1, forward strand.
ATATCCTCACAGCGGAATCCGCCTTCGAGGCGCTATTTAGCCCAGTAAACCTGCCTACAGTGTCACTGGATCCGAAATGGATACAGTGTGTAGATTCTCTTGGAGCGGAAGATGTGAAATACTATTTCGCCCCGCAATTCGAAAAACTGAATGATTTGACTTATGAAGAAGAATATCCTCTGCCAATCGAACTTCTGCCTCTCCCACAGTACGCCTGTATAATCTATACAGATAGATTTGTACAGCATTTCAACGTAGAGAACAAATCCTACGATGCAGCCTGTGCGATTGTTAAAGGTCATTGGCTGTGCGGTAAATTCAGACCGAAAATAACAAAAACTGAATCAGTTAGAAACTGTTCGGCTCAGAGAGCTGAAATCAGATGTTTAAAGATGGCGCTTGAAAATGCAGAACGTGAATTCCCGACACTAATCGTGTGCGATTCGCATTTTTGCGTCAACTCTTACAATAACAAGTTACAGAGCTGGATTGAAAATGATTACAAAGATGACACAGATGCCACAATAAAGCATAAAATGCTTTGGACACAGGTAGCTCTTTTACAGAAAGAACTACAAAAGACTCATGTGATACACACTCTGAGTCATCAACGTGATGGCGTTCACGTTGCAGGAAATTCATTGGCTAATACAGCCACAACGGAGGCCACTAACCGGCTTCCGTAGCCACAAAAAAGCTTTCAGAAAAATACATAGACGGGGAAACCATGCTGGCAGTAAAAACGTCCGTAAAAGGCGACTGTGCAGCACTACCCGTGAACTATCCACTCAATTATGCATACGTAATTGATGCAAACTCCGTTCCTTTTGCTCGAATCTCTGGAGTGGGGGATAGGGTAATTCCAAACATGAACAGGAGAAGATTCCTACTACAGGAGGCACAAAAGGGGTTGGGTCTGAGACACCAAACAATCAGGGACTCTCTGAGAGAATTGCAATCAGAGTACTGGTGGCCGGAAATGAGTGTAGGTATTCATGATTTTGCAAAAAATTGTGAAGACTGCAACAGAGATCGCAGTGGAGAACCGGCCAGTGTAGTGTCAGGAACCCTAATAGAAAGCATGAGGCGATCTATCCTCGCAATCAAACAAGAGAAACGCGTCCCATTGTATATCATTAAGACAAAATCCACTTAAAAAAATGTGGCCCCAGCGCTCGGCTGAAGCCAGAACGGTTATAAAAGATCTGCGAGTCTTTATCGGCACATACGCAATTGCCATTCTGACCAGGGTCCTGCTTTCAGCTCTCGAGCTTATAAGGAGGCCATGGCCAGCATGGGCGCTGGCTTGCGGTATTCTTGTCCGTCACACCCCAAAGGGAACAGTGTGGTAGAAAGAAAAACCGGGACATAAAGCAATCTATAACAGCGAAGGTATTAGGTTCGGGTGATGGGTGGGTCAAACATTTAATAAGTGTCCAGTTAAGTCTTAACAATTTGCCAAGAAATTCTCTAAAAGGTTTCAGCCCATACGAACTATTGTTCGGAACTAGAATGTACATTCAGGACTTAGATAGTCAGGTATCAGTGGTAGAAGATAAGAATACAGACTTTGACATCAAAGACCGTTTGGCTGTTTTACAGGACTTGAATGAAACAAGAAAAACCTTAAGCAACATAAAGTTAAAGCAACAGCCAGCTACCACTGGCGAGGCACCACCAGCCCCAGCAAGGCCTGTCTGGATTCCAAAGATTGGGGATCTAGTCAGAGAAAAAATTGAGGTGAAGAAGGAATTTGGGCCTTCTTACAGAAAAGCAGTACCTGTCTTAGCAATCAACGGAACAAGATCAGTAGTACTACCGCCCCTTGCTGGTAAAAAGGAGAACAGAGTTGTATCAATCGACCTGGTAATACCACAACCATGTGGCCTATAATCAACAGTAGGCCCAGTGGACTCCCGAGAAACAACAGAATACCCAAACTTGCAACAATCCAAGAGGTTCAAACTGAAAGACTAATCACATTTGATAAGCCTGCAGTGCACAGAGAGGGACTACGCAATAATGCCATGAACTCGTGCCTCTTGAAACACAGATTGAAACAGTTAGTCAAGAAACACCAGTCTACAATGATGTGGCATCAGAATGTCCTACCGAAAGACAAATTGAGAGAACAATCCCAGCAATTGACAGAACTGCCTCTGGCTACTTCATCAGCTTCGATAACTTTTCTGAAGATCAAAACGACCCCGAAGTGATGCCAGAAATAAAAAAGACTTTTAAAGAAAAAGAAACGGAACTCTTTCATCAACTCAAGGAAATTTACCTTGTTTCTCCATGGTTAGAGTTCTGGTTTGGTCTAGGTATATTTTTCCTCCTGCTTTGCTCATCATGGTACTTTGTTTGGGAAAATTCATTGAGGGAAAATACAGTTCAATGGACACAGCAAGTCAGAACATCAACTTAGTCCTCAAACCACACAGATCATCCCACGTGAAGAAAAGAAAACTGTCAACAGTAAATGTCACAGCCATTCCAATACCCGGCGGGGTAGTATGGGACAAAACTGACTATGAAATATATGGTCCAGTCGAAATCCTGAAATATCCTCATCAATTCAAGGTTTCCTTAAGTGACTTTGTAAAACCTAGTACATTCTCTGATGATTGGGACTTTGAAAGTATTAATAATATGGTGTCAGATTTAGTAATGTCAGCTAGATTTACAGATCATGATTATTTACAAGGTTCATCTAATTACGAGCAGATGTTCTGCTACACACACTATGGTGATCACTACTTGCATAAAACTGCACAACCTAGAAATGTTTTTAAGTATAATCAATGGGAACATTGTGCTACTCCACCTAAAAGCAGTTCTAAAACATTCTATGAGAAATTTCAGTACTTCTCCGGGTTTAACACCAGTGATGCAGAAACGTTTTATTATAAACTGTTAGATTAAGCAGGATTGAAAACAATGCTGACAAATACTAAATTGATATATTCAGAAGCATTTTATGAAAAAATGATGATATTTGGTTTTGATTATTGGAAAAATAACATTGAAACAAAAACAATCTGGGGTACAAAAGATTGGCAGGTACAAGGCCTAGAAGCATTATTTCGAGCCTGCATGATCCCAGAACAATTAATGTTTTTAAATGAAACAATTCAACAAACAACCTGTCTTGGCCTAGCTAAGAACAAAGACCTTTACAAACCGTCTATTCCAAAGTCAATACCTGATAATTCAACTACAGATATTGAAATAGACGTATCTAAAATTTTACATCTAAACAGAACACATCCTGATTGGAAAAAGTGGTTAATCTGGCCTACTGACACGAATAACTGTCAAGATAGATTCCTGAATAAAACACAGGGGTTAATAATGTCCAGACCAGACCCTAGATACTCCCAGAGACAACATCCAGGGATGGTAACAACATACAGTGTAGGGAAGCTGTGCCTTGAATGGCTAGAATCATCCACACTGGCAGAAATTAAGCTACACTTGTCTTAACTTAAAGATGGTGCTGATTTGCGCGATTTCATTCTGGGACCACGCAAACAGCATCAAAAGCGTTTCATAGCGACCAGTAGCTATGCAGCATACAATGAGGCTTGGAAAGTCACACAAATTGAAACAGCTGAAAAAATACAAGAAATTGATTGTATTCATTTGGAAAAATCACTTTCTGTTGTGGACAATGGGTTAATGACTCTGTCCTCCAGAATATATTCACTGGACAGTATTGTATCATCTGCCATAGATATAATAGACAAAAGACTTGCTAATGTTACAGCATGGCCAGTCGCAATTGCGTTCTATTGTACAGTTAGGCTGGACGCTGCAAAATCTTCGTTCAGGCTATGTGCCTTGGCATTTAATCAACACAACGTCATTGTTTTCCATCTTTAACCTTACTGATAAATAAATCAGCTTGGCACAGAAAGGAGCAGACTATACAATCCTGAGCATCGAAAAACTTGAGAGATTACCTTTGACAATGTCAGAAAGTCCTGTCATTGAATGGATAATACACGGGATTATCACAATTCCGATAACAACTTTCCGATTTAAAAATTGCCTTGAATACATACCTACTGGCCAGTATGAACAATTGGGTAAAGGATACATTAAGTCAGCATGGAAATTACCATACACACACACATGCTATAGTGACAGCAACAAAAATGTATTTCTTAGTGGTGAAAACTGTAAACATTCACTAAGCGGTATACTTTTGTGCCAGGGTATTAATTTACACGGAGCCTGTGAAGGAAATTCTAACAACCTTTCATGCCACCAGCATGTCACACCTGCAACGCAGATAGAGCCTTTCTTTAAGCAGCTCTCGAATGGGAGGTACATTCTAATAACGGACCGCAGCTGTTGTGGCCTTTTGCCAGGGAAAGCATATCTCGTAAGCGTAACTTCCATGGTCAAATGCTGTATGCAAGCATTGTTTCCAATTGGCCCTGGAGACACTGAGACTCCCATATGGCCTCGTTTGAATTTCTCTTCTATACGAATTGATACTTTAAGCAGAATGAAGTCTGTGCTTTTGCAGACAACAGTGCCCATCACGTCATCAAAAGAGACGTATGATCTCCTAGTTGCAAGGACAACATCAGAGATTCATGACCTTTTATCAACAAATTGCCCCGTGCATTTCACAGAAATGCTTAGCCAAATCCTTAACATGTCTAGTGCCATAGGCATCCCAGGCATATTTAAGACAATTTTTTCAGGACTATTAACACCATTCAAAGCAATTCTAGGAATCATTCCTAATTTTGTCCATTCAGTCTTTGGCGGCATACCCCTGATTTTGGGACTTGTAGCAGGCATTTTATTTTTGACCATCCTGCTCCGATATGCAAGCCAAAACTCAGACATGACTCCGACAAGGATGGAAGAAACGATCCTAGCAATACGCTACGGGGACCGAAGAACTAGAGTCCTTGGATTGGCTAGGCTGAGAGATCTGAACATGACCTGGTTTCTTTCATTCAGACCTATATGGCAGACCTGCATCTTACCTGTGCTTCAATGTATGCTATGCGGAGATGAGTGCGTGTTGGACATCTGTTTTGCACTTCCATCAGCAGTATCAATGGATATCGATACTTTGCTAAGTCCGATAACGGCTCACGCATTGTGTTGTCCCCAGCGGCTACCAATCCTGATGACGGCATTCGTTGAGACTCCTGTGCTACGACTAGGTGGTGACAGTGGAACGAGAAATAAAAGCAACATCACCCAGGTACGACCTACTGTGAGCATTGCTGATCCAGACTTTGATGATAGCAATCATTCTCACACCTGCCAAGTTACAGCATTATTGAACTTGGTCGAACTGTCACCTGATTCTGTAGACCAATTTTTTGAGAGCCTGTCTGATATGATGTTCTCCCCTGAACAGAAACAATAACTTCTGAAAAGCATTCCGACACACATAGTTCCAATGAACTCTGAATTCGGCCTTCAGTTTTGATCAACAAAAACTGCTAAAAAGCGTTGGAACTCTATTCCCCCGTTCAACAAGAATTTTTTTTTAATTGAACATTTTTCAAAATATTTACCTTTTTCTGGCACAAAAATTCTTTGCTTAAAGTAGACCTATTCATAAAGAACAGAAGCTTTTATTTTTAGGTAATTCTAGAGACATAATAACTTTACATCAGCCTCTAGCAAATGTTACAGCAATTGCATTTCCATGTGTTGAAATTATCTCGCCTTTCTTTTCTGTATTAAGAGATATTTCATGTGTAATTTGTTCGCAAAATCGTTCATTTATTATATATGCTATAATTTTGAATGATTTCTATGCTTAAAGACGTACAGTACCAAAATTACCACGTATTTCAAATACGCCATTTCAAATGCAAATATGTATTTTGGGGTGGGTAATGTTACACATGCATCTTTTGCTATAGTTTTTAGTAAATTGATGGACATAAATTTGTGGAGTGGGTGTCGCGTTCTAATCTAGGACCCCGATCAATACTGTGACCTTATGCCCCTATACGGCTATAATCCATTTATTCCCCTATAATGGCATAAACGATCAAGAGTGATATTTTAGAAACTCGTCTCTGGCCTAACACGATCAGAGCCACATTTCAGAATCTCTTCCTCTGCAGCTTCCTCTGCAGCTCATTAGAGCAAATGACACAGCAGAAGCCACTATCTAAGATTCCTAGATTATACTCCGAGTTCTTCAACAAGATAAAACTCAACAACCTGGGAAAACCCCGCTTGCTATGTTTTGATTAGTAATAGAACTCTAATGAGCACTGAGAGACGATCACTTCCTAGTGACATCTTTATTGACGTCTTGTGTCCAAAAACGTACGTCAAACAAGGCACCTTTCAGGTATAAATATTAACAACGTTGCCTTAAGCAAACGCTGCCTCAACGACATTGAGGATAGCGATGGTGTGGTGAACATAGGAGCAGAAAAGCTGTCCCCTGCAGAGCCCAGCAGATGCAAGCTGCCCACGGACGCTGCCCCTCCTCCTCCTCGACGCGCTGAGAGAGACGCTGTCTTTTCTCCTGCCGAGAAAATCCAGCTCCGGCGTTTCCAGACTACTCTTGCAAGTAACTGGGATATCGAGTCCTGGAAGGAGATACAAGACCTCCAACATTCTATTCCAGAGGTATGGTGTTGACTAAACCCTTAGAGAGAATTCTTGAAGCAAACCTTGGCAAAACCAACTTAACTAAAACTGCTACTTACTTACTCCCTCCCAAGTATTAGGCTTAGGTCAGGTACACTGGGGTAGGCGTAGTTAGAAGCACCAGTTGAGTACCTTAGCTAAATGTATATATGAATGTATATATTTTATTCATTTTAACCATTGTATGGCTAAGAAACCATATCAATGCTTTTACAGTATTATTTCGCAATCCTCATTTTACTGTACGCACGTTTTATAATAACTAGTCTTGCAATTGTGGCAATTCATTTCTCTTGCATGAGAAGAAAGACTGTTCAATAAATAATACCTTTTTATTGAAAACGCCCGTCTCTCTATTCGCTGCACTTTGGTGAAAGTAATCTGCACAAAACTGACTGAGTAAAATAACTGTCTATTGTTTCACACGACTCTAGAGATTGACTCTTATTCTAAGGAGCAAAGTTGTCATGTTTATGCGGTTGTTGGAAAACTGAATCCCTTCTTGTCTGTACCAGGGAAGCTGATCACTTCCTATTCAGTCAAGAAAGTTTCCAGTGACCTCTCAGATAGTTGGTAACAAACCCAATTAAGTTTAGCATAGTCAGTGGAGACCTGGAAGATCCGCACTTATACGTCAATACTACTGTTTATGTTATTCCAATGCGCAGGGCATATTGGGAAAATAGGAACTACACTACAGCGAGACTCAGCGAGAACCTACGCACCCCACGCACAATACGTGTCTGGTATAGACTTCTTTTTGAGTTCTGTGATTTATTGGTTTCTTTTTCTTCTTTATTTACTATGTTTGCATTAAAGTGCATTGACCTCTAGCCCGTTGGCAATTAGTCTGGGGGTGGGGCGCTGGTTTATAGCGTACCACAAAATGGCAGTCCATAATATATGTCCGAGTGCTACGCTGGAATGTGGAGTTGACATACATGTGCTGTTCATTTCTCTGCCGCATGCGGGGAATGTTTATTTGCTGTCTCTTTCTCTTATTGTTGTAAATGGATGGGAATCATTATTTATTGCTGACTTGGAATGTGCGCAGCCTGGCCGGTTGTGTCAAGCGACACAAAGTCTATTAATACTTGCGAAGACACAAAATCGCCATAGCTTTACTTCAAGAGACAAATTTAACACAACAAACACTGCAGTCGCTCAGTAAACAATGGAGGAGCACGGTAATAGGCACAACTTATTCAGGCTATGCCAGAGGGGGGCCTCATCTGAGTTGCTCCAGGCACCCCACTACAGATAGTGCATACATGGTTGACCCTCAGGGCCGTTATGTGATATTAGAAGGCTCTTTAGATGGTCGCCCACTATCCATGGTTTCAATTTATGCACCCAACTCCGGGCAATCCACATTCCTTCAGACTTTAACCCCAGAACTCTTTAGGGACCCCTCTGTACCCACTTGCTGGGGAGGGGGAGGGCGATTAAAATGGTGAACCCAATTTAATTCTTGATCGTTCCTGCCCTTCCCGGAGCACAGGCTGTTGGACTTGCACACAATATGTCCACCTGGGCCACACAGATGCAACTGTTAGACAGTTGGCGCGCAAAACACCCCACAGATCAGGTATTCTCACACTATTTTATTCTCCATGACCTGTACACGCGAATAGATGCCATTTACTGCATGAAAACGGCACTGGAACATGTGGTTCACACATGTAGCTCACACGATATCGGATCACAGCCCCCTGCAAATTTAATTGACTACGGGCGCGTCCAGACCCACCATACCGACTTCGTGACCGTGTTCTGAGTGCCACCATATCGCAGTCCATAACTTCATACTTTCAAACTAACGAGGGATCTGCCACATTTGCTGGCATTGAATGGGACGCCCTCAAGGTCGTCCTGTGCGGGCAGATCATACAGGCAGTATATGGTACCTGTATGATATTAACTAAAGAAAAACAAGGGCTAGAGGCTGAAATATAACAGCAGGCACATAAGGCCCTCACGGAACCGCACATACTACCAGCACTTTCCAAAGCCAGATTAGCGTATAACGAAGCATTGGGTAAATTATGCGCCCTAGACTACAAACCGTACACAGCTAGACGCCACGCGGAGGGTGACAAAGAAGGCAAGACACTTGCATGGTTGTTGAAAAGCAACCTTACGCAACCACCCATCACGGCGATATATACCCTGGAAGGTAATCTAGTCAACACACAGGAGTAAATCAATGAATCCTTTTATAAATGTTATACGTCACTATACAAGGCCCCAGATTCGGTTGCCCCTCAGGCAATGCAACTGTTCCTAGAACAAGCGGCTCTTACACAATTAATGCAGGACCAATATACAGACCTAGAGGCCTCGCTCACAGAACAGAAATCTCGACACCATCAAACAGCTAGCTAGAGGTAAAACCCCCAGAATGGACAGCTGGCACACAGAATTCTATGCGGCAAACCCAAAACAGTTGGTTCCCAGGTTGATCAGTATATTTGAAGAGTCTTTCGACAGAGGCATACTGCCTCATTCACTCCGAGAGGCGGTGCTCGTAGTCCTCCCAAAACCTGGTTGGGATGCCCTTCCTAGTGAGCTCGTCCTGTCCGTTGTCATTACTTACCTCAGACTACAAAATCTTGGGAAAATTGTTGGCCAACAGGCTAATGGAGGCTGTACCCCTACTGGTCCACACGGACCAAAATGGGTTTGTTCCGGGTAGGAGCACGAGACTGAACCCTCAACGCTTGTTAAAGCTCCTAGAATAGGCCCAAACAGCAGCTGAGCAACACTGGATTGCAGCCTTAGATGTAGAAAAGGCCTTCGACACTCTGGGGTGGGATTATTCATAGGCAGTGCTGGCTCGATTCGGCATAGGTCCCAGGTTTCTACGTTGAGGGTGAAAATATTATACACTAACCCACGAGCCCGGGTGAAGACGGGCCTCATATCACCATCCTTTGACATCGAGCGTGGCACCAGACAGGATAGCCCACTCCTCGGCCTGTGCGCTCTGTAGACACGTCATGGAATGGGGCAGACAAGTGCATACGCGGTGGCACATAGAGTCCCTTTATGCTGATGACGCACTGACATATCTCTGCAATCAGTGCAAGGAGCTCTGAGGTCTAGTTGTACTACTAGAAGCCCATGCACAGCTGCCGGGCTTGAAAGTCAACTGGGATAAGTCTGTCTTATTCCCGATGACACCCATCCCATTAGAACTACAGCAACAACCTCATGCCCCACTTGCTAAAGCATACGACTCATTTAAATACTTGGGAGTCCAGGTCTACCATTCCCCGTCTGATCGGATAGACGGTAACCTGGGGAAGGTGATCACCAGTGCCAGAGCGTCCCTTCTGTTCTGGACCACCCTCCCGCTATCCCCATGGGCCGGATAGCCATATCCAAGATGCTCCCCTCTCCCTCGGCTTCTGTACCTTTTTACTGTTCTCCCTTATAGACTGCCTCAGAAACTATTCAAAGATCTACGGTCATTGCTAATACCTTTGATATGGGGCAACTCCAGAGCAAGCGTAGCCCACCAAAGCTCCATCTCCCTATCTCAGATGGAGGTTTAGGAGCGCCGGTTACGAGCTCTACTATGCAGCCGCTCGGCTCCAGTGGCCAATGTGCTGGCTTGGCGAGGAAGAACCTAGTTGAACTAGGCAATGACGTTATTGCAATTAGACCTACTTGAGTGACTGTCAGGCACTACAACTCAGCTCCAGAGGACTGGGAGCTACACTTTGCTACGTGCAGCCTGTAATGTCTGGTTGAACTACCTAATAGCCAAACGCCGCCCTCCACCGTATGCCTCAGATCTCCCTATTGAGATGTCACTGGGGTCGTATACTCGCCTAAAACGCCCAGATTTGGCCGTATGGCAGGCAGCCGGCCTCACAACATGGGTAGAATTATTTGTTAACTCTGCCCTATGCGATTTTGCCACTCTGATGAACAACCATGGTGTAGCACCTGGAACACTCCTCTCTACGTGACACTAACACAACAGGCAACGCAAATCTGGGGGGATATCAGTACGGTACCATCAACCTCTGAAGGCCTGCAGACACTACTGACACATGGATCAGGTAGGAAAGCAATCACAGCCCTCTACAATTCCTTTAAAGCAGACACAGCCCCATCTTTAACCCCATTACGTGAATACTGGACAATGGCGCTGTCTACCGAAATTACAGACAAGTAATGGAAACAATGTGTGGGAAACCCCAAGACCATCTCAATGAATGGCAGATTGAAATTTACGCAATTCAACTATTTAAGTCACACATACTTAACCCCACAGAGGCTGGCGCGAATGTACCCAACATTCATTGATATCTGGCCCAGGTGCCATACTTCGGGACTTTATGCATATGGTCTGCATGTGCTCTTACATCACAACATACTGGGGAGAAGTATCCGATATACTGACAGCTGCAACGGGAACCACAATTTTGACTCCGGGTGGACACTACCTACTAGGCATTACTAAACGGAATACACGCTATATCGCCCTCAACCAATTCCTTGACCTGGCACTGGTTCTTGCCAAACGCTCCTTGGCTATGGCCTGGAAGTCCCCGATGGGCCCCCCCTCCACTAGGCATTGGCTGACTGCCCTCCGACATGCCCTGGTGGCCGAACATGAGACACTGGCATCTCGAGCCCCACGCCCAACGTCTAGGGCGCAACTTGTAGACTAGCAACAATACGTAACCACTATAAAAGCTAGCCTTCGCGATACACAGGATAACGGGTGATGTATCAGTAGCACCGACGTCACAACCGAAAGCGACACCTTAGATACCCCGAGCACCCACACTAAGCCGCACACACACGAGAGGAGCGCTAGGCTACACATACGCGGGTGTGGCAAATAGACATAGCTGTCTAAAACTTTCATCTTGGTCCGACTACGCCTACAAATAACATGCCATCTGCACTGTATAACTATTCTACTCCCTTTATGGCACCCACAACAGCAGGACCCTGGTAGTTCGCACTCCACATAAGCGACACATTTAGAGGTAACATATTTATGATGACCAACGGACAGGCACACTAGTTAGGTGGTATTATGTTTATTTTTATATATCATGTTTTGTTACAGCTTCGTACAGCAACATTTATTGACAGCCTCTGAAGTGAATTCATGTCGTTATTGATTACCTGTAATGTTGGATATGGCGATTCGCCCCACCTAGTGGGCACAATAATGCAAATGGAGATATACTACAATATGTACTTTACTATGCCGTATTTACAGCTGTATGTTGTTTTTGAGAATAAAATTAATAAAGTTTATTAAAAAAAAAAACATCTGCTTTGCCTCATTTCTTTGGTGATCAAGAGCTAAAGGATTGTAAGTGCTTTTTTGTTTTGGGTCCAAAAGTAAGGTGGTCTCATGAGCTTAGGCTCAGCACGTTTGTTGATATGGTCTTACAGGCACCTGATTGGGCAGGAGCTGCATTCCCGGCCTCTGAAGGAGTTCTATTGCTCATAACGGATAGATTGTTAATGCAGACCTCGTCAAATACAGTAAAAGGAGGCTTTGTAAGGTATAGCACTGTGATACTTGATTTGGGCTTTGCCAGGTATAATGCTGCAGTAGGAAGAGGTTTCTATCATTAGCTCCATAAAGAACACCACGAGGAAGGGCTTTACATGGTTTAAACACTGAGAGACCACCTTATGCAGATCATCTGGCTCAAGAGGGAATACAGAGATCTGATTTTCATAGAGTACATTTGGGATACCAGTTGAAAAATTCAGAGCGAGACTCATTACGAGGGATCATGTGTCAAGAAGTTTTTGGTGTTCGGACAACTAATTATTCCTTTTATCATGATTTTTTATTTGCACAAAAAACCTTCTCTATACAAGAAGATTTAGTGAGTACTCTTCTTCCTTTAGAATTGAAATCTTTCTTAAAAACCTTTAGTGGTAAGATTAGTTTTAATAGAGACATTGAATTCTGTAATTCCAAAAAGAGACTTGAGTTAATTGTAAGGTCAAACACACCAAAAACTCCCCAAAAATATGTATATTGGAATTTACAGCATGGACTCGGAAGACTTCTCACACTATGTCGCATGAATCTTCTACCTCTAAACAATCTAACTGCACACTGGTCCCCAAATCTGGGTAATGGAAAAGTCTGTAACCCTTGCAATCTGAGTGTTCAGACCTTGGATCATGTCTTCTTTGCATGTCCTGCATTGACCTCGAGCCGCCGCCGTTGGCTACGACCAATGTTCTTACAAAATGGCGTCAAAAATGTAACTTCAGCATGCGATTTTCTATTTTGTCCAAAAAATGAAGCAGTGTGTTTTAAACTTTTTTATTATTTTACGGAGTTTATGTGTATATTTTAATCCTGTTTTCTGCGGCTGTTTGCACAAGAGGGAGATGCTGTGTTGTTTTTCCACCTTCTGTTCCGCTGCTAGCTTAAAGTCTCAGATAAAGTGAGATACTGGACTGCGTTTACACAAGTATTGCTGCTACTGTATTGCTAGGATAGGATATGCTTTATGAATTCTGTTTGCTGCTAAAATCAAATAGGCTGCTGAGGATGAATTCTACATTTTTATCTAGTATTTTAAATTGTTGATATTTATTGCCCCCCGTTCACCTTAGTTCTTTTTCAGGATACATCTTGCCATTTTATTCCGTTTACAGTTTGTGGAATGAGTGCTGCTATATTTAGATTTTCTTGTATTAATTTGTATGCATTTTATGTGGACCTCATTTGAGTTCCAAATCTTTATAAATATTTGAATTGAATTGAATAGATTACATTTGGAATTTTACACTTAGTAGTGTGTCAATGAAAGTACTTTTTAAAAAAAAGTAAATGAACTAGCTGAACATGGACTTATTAAGCATTCTTGTGTGCTTTAAGGAGTTCTGAGTGTCTAACCTCCAACACCTCTCTAAGTTTGAGCTGCTCTGCTTCTCCACCCGTGTCAAGCGCTAAAGACAATATACCCGGTTCTCAATTAGGATCCAATAGTAAGGTAGCCTAGGGAACCAGAGGTAAAAGTCCTCAACTTCAACAAACTGTCTCTCTTCTGGAACCAAATGAAACATTCCCCGATGAATTTCAAGGGAAGTTAATTGTCCTTGCCCCGTACATTCCTTCTCCACCCACAACCCACCTGCTTTGGCACCAAAAGCTCCAACAGCTGCAGTGCTGGTCAAAGCTGTAGCTGTTACTAGAAACAACAGAGTCACTATAACTACTCTAACTCCTAAGCTGGCCGCAATATTCAAAGGTAACAGCGCCACACCATATAGAGTGTACTGATGCATGTTGCAGTAAGCAAACAGGCGAGCTAATTAAGTGCACATCTGGTCTCTCCTCAATGGAAAGTGCATTTTGTATTTTTTCAGCAGTCAGGTCGATCTATGCTGGACTATCAAGCACACATATGTAGCACTCCTCGTGAATACATAAGTATATGCTCTTCGGCATAACACAGCCTAGTGACCCTGCCTGGTGAAAAACTGGCTGCTTGTGTCAAGCTCAATGTACTTCATGTGCATCCTGAGTGAGAAGGGAACTTTGCTGTGCATGCCCACTATAGATCCAATTCTCAAAGGGAAATCTACTTGCTTGAGTTATGCGCACGTGTAGATTTCTGCTTAGGAGAATATCTCCGGCCAGATTGTTTTTATCAATTCTAAACAGACATTTCAACGTAATATTAGGATTTACAACTCTCCAACCCCCTCATTTGAGGGGGTGGGACCTCCAAAAAAACAAATTACAACTGTAAAAGCTGCTGGAATGGAGAATTACAAATGGAAGAGAAAAGGGAAACACCATACATATGAGCCAAGTCCCACACATCTGATACACATTAACCCTGCAATCATGTAAATAAAACCCACACCTTAGGCTCTGACCTCTTCCCCTTGGACTGCTTTATTAACAGGATAGCCCACAAAAGCTAAACATTTGAAGATGCAGCCAGACCCACTGAAGGGAAAAAGGAACTTCAAAGAACAGGAGACAGACTTTGTGGTTAGAGTTGAAGTTGATTATTACAAGCAACTACATGATCTGCCTCCATGCAAATTCTGTGGAGTAGAGGTGGCGGTTATGTGGCAGGAGCTGACTGACTAGGTCATTGCATCTGAGGTGAGGACATGCACTATAGAGGACCTCTTGAAAACGTAGCTGGATGAGAGGAGGGGAGCGAAAAAGAAGGCTTTCCGCTACAGGTGGTAAATCCTCTTCCAGAAGGTAGACCCAGACTATCTCTTCTCCCTTGAGTGGTATGTCCTCATCACCATGCACCCTGGCCGGTCTATTCCTGGTTACCACACCATAAGGCCAGATGAGAGCTAACATCATTCACTCGTAACTAATCCGTGTATCAATTCATATGCCATCCATTCTCCCCTCACTCACATTACACACGCAGGCAGACATCACACACACGTTTCTCAGACTGCCAGCAGCCTTCCAGAGAGTAAACTGTTAAAACTGTTTTCAACACGCTCAGTTATCAGCGAAAGCAGCACTACCTCAGACTGTGGCTGGGAATAAACTGGTGCACTTGGTGGATATATCTCAGTATCGGTCAAAAGCATAATTATTAGCTTGCCTGTGAGATGGCCACAGTGTCTCCACCAACCCTGTGGAAACATCAAGTGTCCAGCTAAGAGTGTAGCTATTACTTTGACACACAGCCTTAGAGCGGGCTTTAGGTGAATTGAGCTCCTGCTCCACGTCTGCAGCCATTTCAAAGATTAAATCAGGTAACTAACAGTATCTAGCAATGACTGTTTCTCTGGGCATGTCAAAGCTGTGTCTCCTCTGCCAGTAAATCCAACATGGTAAAATATTTATTTTGTCTGCCTTGCTTCCCTATATGTGTAGGCTGTGAGTGATTGGTTGATGTTGTTGTGAGTTTCACGTCTTGATGGGTGTAGCGGAGTCCTGACTCTTCACTCACTTCCCACCTAGCAGTAACATTTGTTGCATATGTTCGAAGCATGGTTGATTAGTTGTTTTATATACACGGAAACTAAAATTAATATTATTTAGATGTTTTCACATTTTATTCAATAAATTGCAGAAAAACGTAATACAAATATTTTTTAAAACATGCAAACCTTATTTTTCCATTTATTTTCCAATTGTTTCTTATGTGGTGTAAGTGTTATTCCTTGCCTCCAATGATTTCTAAAGCAGTGTGTTACAGTACCAGTGATAGGCTATGTGTGGCGCTTGACATACTCAAAAGTTTGGCTGGAGAAGCTTTTGTCCTATCTTTTTAGTCGGACTATTGTAGAGATGCAGATGCAAATGTTGTGAACAGTAATTTATTTTACTCCTTTGTAGGTGGGTTTTAGTATTTGCCTCCTTAATCGATAATTAAACGTCCCTTAATCCCAACCATTTAGTACTAGATTGTCCTAATTTCACCAATGACTACACCTTTCCCTCCCACATTTACTACAGGAAACAAATATATCTCCACACATAAGATCTAGGATAAGAATAGATTAAAATCTCTGTACAGAGTTTTGTGAACTGCATTTGCAAGTATATAAAGAAATACTACTGGAGTACTACACCCTGTACTCAAGAATGCTTTTGTGAATAGTTTCCATGGTGTCCTGGCATGCAAGGGCAGTACAATAAACAGTTGGTCATGGTAGCAACAATTTAAAAATACGAAAGGAATAATATAATGGCATTCACAACACCAAATTTGCTATGTGTCAATAAAAGTGATTTATGCCTTTGAAATAAATCGCTTTCACTGCGAATTTTGCTAATTTGGTGTTGTGAATGCCATTATATAATTCCTTTCGTATTATTCATTGTTGATACCGTGATCAACTGTTAATTTTACTGCAATTTTGACCCGGGGCAGGTAGATTTTCGGGTAACCGCACTGGTACTCGAGACTTGCATGCAAGGGAGCAGGGATGGCTTTAGGGTTTGTGCAATGGGACCGCTGAGAGCCAGGGAGGCCAGCTGCTACAGACTGCTGCAGAGCTGTTCATGTGAGGCTGGAGGCAGAGTCCACGTACAGCGAATGTGTTCTGCAAGCACTAAATTATCGTGGGGAGAGGCCTTCGACTTTGTGACTGTTGACTTGTATCACCAAGAATGATTGCAAGTGAACAATCAGTTGCGCACATGATAAGCGAGTCAGTGACCTGTGCACTGGTTGGTGCATGGTGGCATCCTGCTATCGCTCACTGGACAAGGGTGCTCAAAAGTATATAATGGACAGTTTGGGTCACTGATTCTTTGCGCCCCAAATGTGTGTGCAGCCTCATTCAGAAGCAGCATATACTATAGAAGCAACATGTAGACCCAACAGGACAAGGGTATCAACTGCCATGCAACATTGTCATAGTGGGTTTCATTCATCCAGTAATTGATCATTTATACAATACTTAAAAATAATGTATTCTTCGGCACATAAAATCACAAAGGAAACAATTGACCACATATTCAATTTATACAAAAACGTCTTTAGCCATATATATTTATATACAACATACACACTGGATTAATAAAACATATGTGAGTAATAAGTGCTCAGTAGTGTATACACGAATCATCACTGAGGGACCTTTAATGTGGCATGGGTCCACAAAGGACGATTCTTCTATAGACCGAATCGCTACTACGAACAGCCCCTCTGGGAAGGTTTTCCCTCAAACTTTCAACCCTATAAATCCATGACTATGGCGGCTTTAACTCTCATTCCTAACCCTGCTGCTCGGGGCAGCTTCTCAGCCTACAGTGGTAGAATCCATTTGTGGGTCTGCTCACTTTACTAGCTGAACGGGTTGTTGTTTCAAAAAAGCTAAATCTATATATTTGTTTTATAGATTTAAAATCTGCCTTCAATTCCGTTTCTAGTGTTCTACTATGGGTAAAACTTGTAGGCTGTTGCATTCCTCGAAAATTGTTGGATGCTATAATTGTCCTCTACACCAAATCCTGGGTCCAGGTCAAGTAAGGGGACGGTTTTACTTTATCTAAAAAAAATCAAAACTTATAATGGTCTTAAACAAGGCTGTGTACTTGCACCCTATATTTTTAATCTTTTTTTGTCAGACTTACTACAGCACCTTCAGCCCGTCAACACCCATCCTCCAAAACTTGCTGAGGTGCACCTTATCTATTTACAATACACAGATGATACCACTTTGTTGAACCAAAATCCAATAGGCTTCAAAATATTGATTAATGTATTCAATGATTAATTATATTTTAGTTAATTGCCTGGAGTTGAATGTAAAAAAAAACTGAAATCATGAAATGCGGCACAGTGAAACCAAAGACCGATTTATAGAGGGCTAGAGGTGGGTCAATTGAAGTGGTGAGAACATATAAGTATCTGGGTATTTTATTTGACAATAGTCACGTTTAAAAGTAATTTTAAAGGGCAAAAACCTCAACTCTAATCTACCCCTTTAAATGCATACTTAAATCATTGAGGTGCCAATCGTACCAACACCTTCTTAAAGTTAGGAGAGGAAAGTTATATCCAACAATTACGTATGGCTCACCTATCACCGAGGAGAAAGATGTGAAATTATTGGACCCACTACTAATTAGGGCCTACAAATCAATCTCTGGGACTCACAGGTTAATTGGCTAAGCCGAAATTAGATTGGAGCTTGGCCACCAAAGTCAGTCCATAGTGGCACAAGGGTCATTTTTTAAATGTATGTATTCCTTGTTTTTATCTGACCCTGACTCTTTAGCCAACAGCTGCTTGTGTGAAATAACTTGTTCTGTCGATACAGATGCCTGGCGATCCTGTATTTTAACATGCCTTCAGAGTGTCGATCTGCCTTCCAGGAATGACAATGTGCAGTTTTAAACAAATTCTTAAAAAAAGATTAAAATTAACAACTTTAATGCGGATAAGACCACTCTAGTTGCAAAAACCTTTGCCTGGTGTGTGACTAATTCTCATCAGTCCTTGTGAATCCAGCCTTATCTGAATGCCTACTTCGTGGCTCAAATGAAGGAAATATTTTTTAAATTAAGACTGGGCATATATCCAACCAAGGAGGGCACGCCGACCTGGATACCACAATGGCCAACTACAGAATGTAGACTGTGCGGGTGGCCACATGAAACCTTATTGCATATTGTATGTGTGTGTCCTAAATTGCTTAAAACACGTCGTGTACTATTAAAACCTTTATTCCTTAAGGCTGGGGTAAGATCTGCCCGCCAGGCCCTTATTTTATGTTACAATAAGAGCACGGTAACTGTTTTCAGTTTGAGCGCACAGCAGGTAAAGG
This sequence comes from Lissotriton vulgaris, assembly GCF_964263255.1. Lineage (NCBI taxonomy): Eukaryota > Metazoa > Chordata > Amphibia > Caudata > Salamandridae > Lissotriton > Lissotriton vulgaris. Next base: position 214,159 of record NW_028248679.1, read on the forward strand.
AATCTATACAGATACAATGTTCAAATATGGTGCTCCAGATGAAACAAGTCAGTTACCATGACAAGATCAGAAGTGCCATCAAGATAGCTCAAGCAATGCAATAATTTTCATCGAGCACTCAGAGTCCACAAAATCTTTTTCAAGTAAAGTAGATTGTCTTTAGCCTTGGTATGTTTCAATTTCCATCTTCATTGAAAACATTCCTCAAAAATTCTTCAACACAAGTGCAGCCAACACGTGTTTCGTCTGGTCTAATCTGACCAAGGACTTCCTCAGGGCTATATCTCTCCACGTTGCTTAATTCAACTTCCCAAAGATAATCCTATACTGGTATTGCACTTCGCGTCTCTGCCTTAGCAGAATCTCCCAAACGTATCGGGCTCTCGCAGTATGTGTTTTAATTGTAAAGTCAAGGTGCCGCTGTCTGTCACCTCGTATCAAATATCATGTGCCTCGGAACGCGTTTCTCCGTATCGGCGTCCGATACGGAGAAACGCGTTCCGAGGCACATGATATTTGATACGACAGCGGCAGAGACGCGAAGTGCAATACCAGTATAGGATTATCTTTGGGAAGTTGAATTGAGCAACGTGGAGAGATGTAGGCCTGAGGAAGTCCTTGGAAATCGAAACATACCAAGATTAAAGACAAACTACTTTACTTGAAAAAGATTTTGTGGACTCTGAGTGCTCGATGAAAATTATTGCATCCCTTATTTTATGTTAATCGGGCAAATCAATCCCATTGTTATGTCAAATGTAAAAATGTTAACAAATGCTGAAAAATTTCTGCCGTCTGTAACCTAAGGGACATTTTAATGGATTAGAAAATATAAAGTTGTTGTTTTTAGGTTACTGACACCTTGAATGATCTTGTTTTTAAGCTACTATGGTTATCAGGCTCTAAAGAGCATGAAAGTATAAAATCACTTTTATTGCTCATTGGCAGAATGGCATACAATGTTTACGGCCCCGGCCCTTAGGCAATTTCAGTCATCAGGCTCCAAAGCGTATAGAGGCACATTATTGCTAATTTGCACAAGGGTACATAATGTTTTTAGCTCTCGCACTTAAGCACTGTATAGCTTATTTGCACCATGTTACATAACGTCTATAGTTTTTAGGGTATATTCCTGGAAATGTGAGCATAATATGTTATTAGCTTTATGATTGATGTACGACTGGGATAAAAGATGTTTATATGTGGTATCAATGTTCTAGTACAGCATGTAACCATAGAAACATTCTTTTTGTACAGCTGTATATTGATCGAAGAATTCGGGAATTGTGTCTTTTTATTCATGATAATATTATTTTAATAGTAATGATTTTTGTTAATCAAAAAATAAAGATTTATTCTACTCATCTTTGGGTCCCACATTGTTCTTGGATTTACCTTCAGCCTCTACTGTCCATCAGGTCTACTGCTAGACCATGCCAGTATCTGCTTTAGTACTCATCACTATATGGACTCCTGGACCACACTTTGGGGAATTTTCCTGCCCTCCACGTCTGTCATGTACATTTCTACCCCGGTTTCCCTCAACTGTTTTAATGGTTTCCCCCTAAAGATTCAGAGGCACTTCTGAATTGAGTCGCCAGCTACTTGGATTCATTGTGCATCCCTTTCTTGTCCTGATGATGACCCATTGTCATGGCTTAGGTTGGCATACCACCGACAGCTGACTGGCATACAAAAACTTTCACAAGTTGACCTTTTGTGTGGAAACCCTCTCCTCATCTTAAAAACTCTAATCAATTGAGGATTACAAAATCTGCACTTTCTGTATGGCATAACGCCCTATGCTCTTTCTCTCGGTTTTCGTTTTTGTGATCACTTTATTTCATCAACCCCACAATTCATCGAGCATGTGTATTGACACTGCACTGAGCATTCATTACTCACATATTTTTATGATTATATGTGCCGAACAATACATTATTTAAGTATTGTACAAATGATTAGTTACTGAATGATTGGCACTTACTAGGACAATTTTGCTCGTTAACACCTAAAAAGTAGCCGGTCAAGACTCACAAGAAGAGGAAGAGGACTCTTGTTGAATAAAGTTTCGACAGCATTGTTTCAAGAGTAAGACAGGTCCATCATTATGGTCTCAACAAAAACATGGGGGGACTTTTAAAGCCCTTCTAGTGGGAATATAAAATACTCTAAATCCCAACTGCCCTCTCACCACCTCACACAGTACCAGTAACACTAATGAAAGCATTCTAAAAACCACTGCTTATTAGCAGACTTGCACTACCTAAAGCAGTTCCACACCCATTGAAACAGTAGTCATACACTACTAAAAACACGCCCCCTCACAAAGTAGAAGTCTGACAATAACGGCAATCATACACTCACTCACTAGCAGCCTGACATTACCAACATCACCCACACCCCTTACAGACTAGCCGTCGCATACAACAGACTGTACTACCACTCATCACAGATTAGCAGCAAAGGCAATAGGTCCAACTGATAAACAAAAGTGATTATTGGTTAACTGGTGAGTGTGTGTGAGTGGGTGAACCCAAGAATGAGTAAATGGGTGGATACACAAATGCATGTGTGCAAGGATGAGTGACTGTGTGCGCAGTTCAGATGAGTGACTGGGTGCATGGACAGATAAATGAGTAATTGAATGACGGGAGCACCCAGGCATTTTTCAGTTATAAGCATGGCATCATAGCATTGCCAATGTTTGTCTTTCTATGTGCGAATAATTTCAGTTTTTGAATCCAAGTGACTTAACAGATCTTTGCAAACCTAACAGTAAAGCAGCCCCTTTGAGTTGCTCCAAACTCTCTTCGACTAAAACAAGTGATATCAACAAATAACTGCTCAATCATTTGTATCTGGAATTCTTCATTTAACTTAGCAATAGGTGTTAGCTAGGTTAACCATAGCAAAGATGTCATGTACTTTTGCCTAAAACTCAACCCAGTGCCTAAAACTCAGCTCAGACAAAACGGAAGTGCTGATCTTCGGGAACACCTCCCCGTGGATCAATTCCTGATGACCTTTCAAAGTAGGACTCTGTGAGAAGTTGGCCTGATATGTAGTGTTTCCAATTCTGGAACCACTGGGTATCAGTCCAAACAAACCCCAAAGATGTCTGGTTGTAAGTCAACCTTGTTAGACAAGCTATCCTAGTGGTAGCATGGACTAAGCAGCCTTAAAGGCTTAACTTAAGAGGTCGTGTTAAGCGAGCTGTTTTACCACATACAATCCCGTAATCAAATGAAAGGACACCACACAAGTATATATTATAAAAATATATGTATTTATTACTAAATTACTCCCCAGTACTCTTTATGAGGAAAGGGGCACAAGCATTAAATCAAAAGCACAGTATAACATAAAAAGTTGCACAATTTTGGATAAGGGCCGGTGGCCACTTAAACCATATACTAAAAAAGTGGTATAAGAGATACCAATCGAACAGTGGTTAGGCCTAGGGCCTAGAAATTCGCTGGGAGCAGTCAGGACTAGCAATGCTGAAGTCGGGAGTAGCCCACAGGAGACGGGTGCAGCACGGAAAGTGCGGCTTGCACCAATGCAATGTCAATGGTGCGTAAAAGTTACACAAAGTGAGTTAAAAGATACTTCCGCTGAACCTAGAGGAACCAAACTCAAGACACAGACCCTAGAGGTGTGTACCAGTGTGGGAACACTGGCGTTGCAATGTTACCTCACCCACAGGCCGTGGGTGCACAGGGTCGAAGTGGCATCGGGTTTTGACACGCAGGCTCTTGGTGCTTGAAGCTGTTGCAGCTGCAGGCGATGTGAAGCAGAAGTGTCCGGTGCGATCCAAGGGTGGATCGAAGTAGAAAAGTACCTGAAAGCAGAGGGGACAGAGTCTGGGTCACTCAGCAGTGACCAGGGTGGAACCAGGACGGAACCAGGCAATGTCGGGCGCAATCAGGTGGTTGTCGATAGGCTTCTCTCCGCTGTCACGTGGGCTCTGGGGCATCTGCGACGTCCAGGAGCAGGTCACGATCTGTCCCACGTAGGCTCTCGCCGTCAGCACCGTCGGCTTCAAGATTGCAGCAAACAGCACTTGGCAAAAGCAATCCACGCGGAACCGGGAGATTGCTTATCACTCGAACCAGGAGGGTCAGAGTGGGGGCTCCTTTTCACAGGAGCTGGTGCAGATCTGGAGCAACCAAAAAAGCAAGTCGTATTTGAAGTTTCGTCGGCACAGGGGCCACAAGCCAGCTGGCAAGTGACCGGGCCAACGCGTCGAGCCAAAACAAGCAGAAGGGCCCCACGCAGCACTCGTTGAGTGTGGAGGGGGTAGCTTTGGTGCAAGTGTAGCTCGGGGTGGGGGCTTCTCAAACCCCGGTGCACAGCTTCGAGGATCACTCGTGGGCTGCACGGTCAGCGTCTCGTGGCCGTTTCAAGATGGCGTGCCCCACGCTTCCGGTCGCCTCCACTGGTCTCAGCTCTGCAGGGACTGTGGATCGGGCTGGGAGAAGGCAGGCAAGCTTGATCTCGTCGATCTCTGTCGCTCGAGTTCCGGCGGGAACTGCAACAAAGCAAGGGTCGAGGGCTGGATGGTGCCTGTTTGCACAGGGTGGTCACTCCTTGACCACAAGGGAGATTCTTCAGTCTTCTATGTTGAGTAGAATGTCGAAGGGTCCAGAATTCGTTTCTTATGTTTCTTCAGGATGATCTGAGTTGCATTGGCACTGCTCCCACTCTTATTCGAATCTGGTGGGCTGGACATCCTGCTAGGTCCCCTCCTATGGGTGGGACCCAGGAAGGGGGTGGTTACACCCCTTTCCTTTGATCCAGGCCGCGCTGGGACTGGGGCTGGAAGGCCCCAGAACCGGTTTGGCCGGATTATGCAAGGGGCAGCCTTGTGCTCCCCAGGCAGTGTCTGGTTTCTTTGAAACCTCCCTGCTGCAATCCACTATCTCCTGTCTGGGGTGGTTTAACACCGCCCTGAGACAGGAAACCCTTTGTCCAGGCCACCATTTGCTGAGTTTCGGTCAGCAGCAGGAGGCCAGACCCGTGTCTGTGGCAGGGGCATCCATTTTGTGGATCTGAGGCTCATTTTAAATCAACCGCGTTTCAGTAAAGTAACATGTCTTATCCCTCTAGAAGGGTGGAATGCTACCCCCGTCGCCAGAACTGGCGAGGGGGTAGTATTCCAATTCGTATGACACCTTACACGACATGTTTTGATAAAGCCAAACCAAAGTTGCTATATAACAGCGAGGATTATAAGGCGCTTAAGAGTATATGGTATGGCATTATCCCGGATCAGCTTAGGGAGTTGTTCCCGACAGCTGCAGACAGGCCCAGCTCATGCCAGAGCTCCATCTCACATAAAACCAAGCACTCTGCCTCCAGGATTGATGAGGCCTTCCATAGGAGTGGCTTACAGGCTATATATGTGTCCAGATATAGGTTTAGATATAGGTATACTATATCTAAGCAAGGGGTGATTACACCCACTTGCCCCAGCTGAGTGATCAGCCAGTTGTGTCAATTTAAGAACCAGCCAGGGGTGGCAAAGGCTATGCTTCAGCCCCTGGCAGGCCTTGGTGGCACCTATGCCCTGAGCACCTATAGTGCATGGTACAGGGGCTGACAAGGAGTCCATTTCCAATTGTGGTATGTACCTATAGCACATGTATGATACATTTAGAGAGAGAACAGCAGGCTGGGGGTCTGATTAGCAGGCCCACAGCCTCAGTAAGTCGAAAACCAGTGAAGCAAAAAGCAAAAATTGGGGTGACCATAGGATAGCAGACCCTACTCTACTACAGACTCCCATCCACTTTGGCAGACCATGCCAGCAACCTTGGCATCATTCTGGACAGCAAGTTTACCATGAAATGCCATATCAACGCAGTGTCCTCTGCCTGCTTCCTTACTCTTTGCATGCTCCATAAGATCTTCACATGGCTCCCCATTAACACTAGATGAACTGTCACTCAAGCCCTAGACACCAGCCAGCTGGACTAAAACAACTCACTCTACATAGGAATCCCTCGCAGCTCGTGAAAACTCTGCAGACCATACAGAAGTCAGCAGCAAGGCTCATCCTCGATCTCCCAAAGCGGACTCACATCACTCTCCACCTCATGAATCCCCACTATCCCCAGTCCCAAAATATGTCAATTCAATATGCTAATCCACACCTACAAAGCCCTACACAAACAAGGACCAGCATACATCAATCACTGCCGTAACTTAGACCAACATTCCAGACACCTGCGCTCCATCTCCCTCGCTCTCGCTCACACCCCAGCATCCGCCAAAACAACAGTAGAGGATGCTTCTCCTCCTACCTGACTGCGAAGTCCTGGAGCGACCTCCCGCTTCACCACCGGACCTCATCCTCTCTGCAGAAATTCCGGAAAGGACTCAAGGCCTGATCTTTAACTGAGCCCTCCCTAAGCAGCAGGGTTCTCAGCACCTGGGTACCCTCACGGATGATTAGTTTAGTCGTGCTCTATAAATCCTGTATAATTGACTGACTTTTTTCTTGCATTATCAATATCGGTACATTCCAAGGTTCCCATGGTTCTGACCCACACAGGGCACAGCTAGAGGTTGGATCAAACACTTTGTTTAAGCCACCCAAAACAAAAATTTCTTAGGCCCCGAAAAGCAAGAAAAGAATTGGCCCTCACAAATGCAGACTGATTTAAAACCGCTGTTCACATTACTCGGATCAAAGAAATATCCTTCAGCTAATTGAAACAACTCACTAGAAATATATATTTCGCTAAGCCAACTAATCAGTGCCAGACTAGTTCCTTGTACATTGAAAAGTAAACTTACAAACATCTCTCTGTTGGTACAATGCACAACTCTGAACTGGCTAACAGAAAAGCTGTAAACTTACATTTAAAAAATCTGGTAGCATGCAAGACTAGTTAGATACTTGTATGCAAAGGCTCGTTGACAACGATCAAATCGTTCATTGGTCAAAATACAATTCAACTAAGCCTTCAACTGCTTCAGAAGCAATGGCAGTCAAGCAGTCTATAAATTACCTCCCACAACTCTTAATAATGCCTGAAACGGAGTTGTCAAGATTTGAACCAACAATCTAAGGGTGTGCAAGACGGTAGACCATACTCAGCTACCCACCACCAACATAAATGTTTCTATCAACCAAGAGACTTACCCCGATATTGCTTACTTTTGTGTCCTTTACAAATGCATTTCTTAGGTTAAAAAAAGGTATGTCCTAGGCCGAAGTTTCTTTCATTGAGAGAAGGTTGTGCCTGCCATGCCATCTGGCAGTCATAATTAAGCTTCTAAAAATTGCTCTGGATCCGGCAGACCGATGAGGAAACATATTTTTGTTTCTAATGTATTGTCAAAATCAGTCTTGAAACCTCCTGGTCATTGCACTAAATGCCACTTAGAGGTGTGTGATTTTAAAAGTTTACCTTTGTAGTATCTTTGCAATTAATCTAATAAATGTTATCACAACTTTGAGACATTTCATTTTGATATTGGATGTAAAGTCCTTCTGCATGCATCAACTTTAAAATAGTAATGCCACCTTATTCAACAAACTGCAAATTATACTTGTCATCATTACGACGATATAAGAGTTCCCCCATCCCTGCAAAAGCGTTTCATAATAAAAGAAAAGGCTATTAATTTACTAAAATTTACAATGTATTAACTCGAACAGTTGATTAATGTGTTGGACGTAGCCCAGCATGTCAAACCTGGTATCCTGAAAGTGGCACTGCCTTACAAAACACTTAGCTTAGGTAAATAGTTTTTGCACGCAGCACAATTTTCTAGGTCATTAAAAGGACTATCTGGAGTTAGATTTCAAATCAGAAATCGTTGAGAAAATACAAATTAATATTCACTGTAACCGCTGGAAAATAAAAAAGCTCTTCTGTCTCACTCAGATCTTTTTTCCCTTGGATCCTTTGTTCGGAAAGCGCATGAATTCCAATGTTAGAGTTTTTAGTCACTGTCACTTAAACTGGTTGTGTTCATTCTACTTAATCGATCTTGGTAGAACTGCACCCCCAACAGGAATCGAGATGGTGTTGGGGAGTTTACCCTATCTTTTCGACCACCCACAAAGCTGTGGTAAAGGTAAGGATTTTGAGGGAACCCAGAGTGTGGATGGATGCTGGGATAATGTTGTTCCTGTCCTCGACTTTGCTGCCATCCTCCTATTCTCCTTGCTGCCTGTCTGAGTCGGACGTTCATGATGGAGCGAGGTGGCAAAAACAACATTTTGAGTACCCCTCGTGAAGTCAATGTTCCATAACGTTAACTTTCAATAATGGTCTGTTGTGGAAAATTAATCAACCATAGAATAAGTTGCACACATAAATACATGTGGGAATACTCATTTTGCCTGCATGAAGCAATATAATTAACTAATGTGTGTTGTAATTGTGATGTGAACTAATGCATAGCTTAAATATAAATCGCGGTTTAGATGTGCTTATTGTATATGTTTTGTGCCAGAAAGTCTTCGGATATGTGAGTATAAAACGCATTTATGTGGCTTACCTGCTAGGTAATAACTAATGGGGAACCATTAGTATGGTGGGAGGTAAACAGAAGGGCTTCAGTTCCATATTTAACCCCTTCCGTGCGGGGCGTATTTTCCGCCTGTGCTGGCTCCGCCTTGCACGGGCGGAGTCATGACGGAACGGTTCCGTCATCAGCACAGCTCAACCGATGCTGATGACGGAACCGTTCTGTCATCAGCATGGAAGGGGTTAACATGAATTTGTGATCGTTTCTATGATCGTTCCAAAAGTGGCTTTTGAGGCCTAAAGAAACATGGCTGCTCGGGTAAACTGCTAGCAAGTGCTGGACTGCGCATGCGTGCCCAAAGCCTGCAAGCGAGAATGAATTGCCTGTGCTCGGATGGGAGGTTCAAGGCTACCTTGCCCTGGAAGCCAGGATGGTTGCCAAAACATGGACAGTCGAGTGTTCTAAACATGGGAAAGCAGTGCAAGTTGCAAGTCAAGGAAGTGACCAGGCCAAAGACTGTCCTACACAATGCAGCATTATGATTTTGCTGATTCACTGTGAATATGATGTTGTAATGGCGAGGAGATGCTCACACACCCCAAATTGTCCAATCAGAACCCAAATTGGTGATGTTAGATACTTTTTAGATAGATTAAGTTAGGAAATTAGTGTATAAAAACCCCTGATTTTGCTTAGAGGGGGTCGCTCTTTCCGATTTCCTCTCGAAGTGCTACCAGACTTCAGATTGAATTCTGGATGTAAGATTTTCTTTAAATTTTGTTTGTTTGTTTGTTTTCTTTGCAGGACTGAAAGGATAAGATGAGGGTTTAGTTAGGGATGTTAGGAGAGAATGAGCTTGGAACTATCTGTCCTTTGCTAAACTTTACACTGATTTCTGGAATAAATGTCTATTTTTCCGAGCTTTAAATAAAATGATAATTTTGAAATATAGTTAAAGATTTTACTGAATAAAGAATTAATAAATGCCTAAATGTCAGACATACTAAAAGTTTGCTTTGAATAAAAATTAGATAAATGGAGAATTAAAGCTGGTCTTGTATTTTCCTACACCTGATTTTCTTTCTAGCAGATCCATTGCCACTATGGTGGTGTGTCTGAATAAAATGGTGTTTAATGAAAACCATGGTAAATCGTTTTAAACTATAGGTGTAAATAATGAATAGTTAATTAGATCTAGATACCCCGCCAATGTTATGTTAGGACTCCTGGTTCTTTCACCAAATCCCTGAAGTCGAGTTAAAGGAACAGAGAAAGTGTGCAGTGTAATGGGCCCCACTGTTGAATGAATGTGTGTTCTGAGGATTCAGGGAAATGGCAATGTTGATTTAGAATTTATTTTTGGAGTGCCGCTGTGCATTCACTATACAAGAAACCAAGTGAGAGACTGTCTCTCCCAATTAGACTTTACTTTCTCATCCCATTACTTGATCAGCTACAGAAGCAAACTCCTCAGCTATAAATATATTTTAAAAAGTCATGCAGCTCTTTCAAATAATGCAAAACGCTTCAAGGTATCCTCCAATCCAACTCTGATGGCAATATCAATACCCATCTCCAGACTAAGCCTGCCAATCTACATAGGGTCGGTCATACTTCAGCTTCGCCAAATACATTTAAAAAATTGTAAAAATTGAAAATAACACCTACTAAAATCTGCGTACTAAAATCTGATTTGTTAGCTCCAGCATCTATTCAGGATCTGCATATAGCAAATTTAGCCCACAAACCTCAGTCTTAGAAAAACAAACATTCTTGTCGTAAACTAATGGGAGAGAAGCACAGAGAACAGTCCCACCAAGGCACATACCATCAAGGGTAAATAAACTCCATTACAAGCTAGACACCCCGCCAATGTTATGGTAGGACTCCTGGTTCTTTCACCAAATCCCTGAAGTCGAGTTAAATGAACAGAGAAAGTATGCAGTGTAGTTCAGAAAAAGCTTCCAAGTGTTGTGTGAAGCTAGTGCCTCTGTCTGTAGGCAGAGGAAGAGTGGCAAGTAAAGTCGTACAGTGCATTGGTCTGTTTCAAAGAAGTAGTATCGTTGTATACTGCGGTGGTATTGTCATATATCACTGTTTAGGGACACTAGGTGTGAAAGGATAAATGTATAGTGAGGATAGTCTATAAAATCTTAGCCTTCAAGTGTAGGGATCATTGCGTATTCTGATTAAAACTTATTGCTGGGAGAGTAGTAGGACTTAACTCGAGCTTGATAGAAGGGTAAAGGAGTGGCGTCTACTTTACTAATGATAGAGGAATTCTGTGGTGGGCTAGAGGTAAGCGCTGCCTATTGGTGATACAGGGCTCGACAAATCTGAAAAATTGTACTAGTCCTGCAGGTCTAGTAACTTGGAAAATCCCCTCGACCCAACTGCAACCTTCTTGACCTCGGTCTTTGAAAACGGAGCAAAAGTGACAAGTTAACAAGATTTAAAGGCATCTTTATTGCTTAGTTCCTTTGTGAGCAATAAAAATGCCTTTAAATCTTGTTATCTTGTCACTTTTGCTCCGTTTTCAAAGGCAGATGACAAAAGTTAGTTTGTTTCCTACTCGCCAGAAAGGGCGAGTAGGAGCGAAAAATAGCTCGTCCTCATCCATTCTCCCTCGCAAATGCGAGCGGGCGAGTGGATTTGTCGAGCCCTGTGATACAGAGTTCATGTATATCTGAGTAGGGGTTTCTGTATAAACGTGTGTAAATAAAATTGCAATACGCGTTCTGGTGAAACTCTGGGATTGTCTCTAAGGAGGTGAAAAAGATCTCTGTATGTGCTTTCCTAGAAAAACAAGTTCGTTATTGCCTGATAAAAGGGTAAGGTAGAGGGTAGTGCTACTTTATCGACGAGTTTAAAATTCTATGGAGATAAGCGTTGTCTACTCCAGTTACAGAATACTTGTGTGTTTGAGAAAATTCTATCACTTTATTAGTGAAACAGGCAAATGGTATTGTTTTTTGTAAGTTACTAACTGATTTTGTTAAATATCTTGTACATACGGCTTCTTGAAAAAACCCTGTAAAGGTAGGGTCAGTCGGCGCTGCAGAAGCCGGAGCACTGGTGACGTCAAAAGTGTCGCGCTGGAATTGGTCCTCGTGACCAAGACAGAGTAAGAGCTGATAGGTTCATAATGGAAAAGCAGCAAAGTGATTGGTTAAGCACTAAGAAGAAGTATCTTGTTCTAATTGGTACGCTAGTGTAAACCGCGCTGTGATAGGTTGGTGTTACGGAACAGCAAAACAGGGAAGTGTGCGATTTCTTTTGAAAGACAGAGAACTACCGGAAAAATGTCTTATTACGAAGAAAAGAAGAAACCTTCATGGTTTAAGAAATTAAAGAATGTATTTTCAAAAGACAAGGACATTGTGACCAGAGAGGGAAAATTACTTCCTACACCAAAAACACCTGCTTCTTACATGTCGTCAAAATATGGTGACCATACATGCATTTGGTTAGAGAATTGGGCAAGGTATACTCAGGATGATGGTGTGTTAGCTTTTCCTGAAGAAGGATCGTTTGATTTGGCAGTTTTAAGAAACTTGAGAGACAAGATGATGAAGCTTGAGGCGAGACCTAGACTGACTCAGTTTGAGGCTTCGGTTGAATGGGAGGATGAGATGCAGGAACTAGAGAGCGAAAGGCTATGTAGGCATATCAGACCGAAAGGTAGAGGTCGAAATTTATGGGGTGAAACACATGAGAGCAGAATGCGTAGATGGAGAGACAGTAATATGTTCGATGGTATGTATCCAGTTAGATTAGTAGGTGAATATGAAGGACGGAAATGCACAGAAAAGAAAAAGAATGTGGAGGTAGTGAACCAAAGTTATGGTGATGTGAATAAGAAGATGTTGTATTAGAAGAAATTTTAAATAGGAGACCGCCACCATATCAGCCAAGTTCTTTATGGACTACTCCGAATGCCCCGGTAGCAGATTAAAGAATTAGTGAAATTTCGAAACAATCATCACATTTCTGAGAATTTCCTGAGAGAGTAGAAACAAGATATATTCCAAGTACTCCAATTGTGGAAGCTAGAATTACAGGTAGTCCTGTACAAATTAATGATTCACATAAAAGTTTGCGAAGTAGTGAAAACCAAAGTGATGTGCAACCAAATATTTCTGACTATGAACGTTCTGCACATGAACTGATTCAGAACCTTACTAAAAACATGGAAGCAGTAACCCTCTCTGTAACAATAGGGCCTGTAATACCAGTGTTCGAAAACCAGAGAATAAAAGAGCCAAGCTTGACAATTCCGTTACAACAAAGTTTACAGAAAGTAAAAGAAAATATTTATCCAGATTTATCTGCGATAAGGCGAAATAATTATAGGAATCCACATGAATTGACTTTTAATCAGAGTCCATCATCAGATATTCGATTGGTGCAGAATCTGATTCTGCAACACCAGAGAAAAGTGTAGATAAAATAGATTTAACACAAACACCTGTAGGACCATCAGAGAAAGAAATGAGTGACTGGATTAAAACTTTAAAATTAAAAGATCAGGAATCAAAAGTGCTGGATGTGGTAAAAATAAAAGTAGATATGGAAGAATTAATTATTGGAACGATATGGAACAGATAGACTAAAAACGTACCAGGATGATGAACTTATGTTTATGTGTAAAAGCATAACATGGAAGGCTAAAACAGTGTATGATCAATTGGAAGAATTAGCAAGTGAATTAGGAGTGGAATTTTCAAAATTTAAATCATTGCAGAAATCATATAGAGTGGATTTTGCAGAAAAAGACATTGAAAACATGAATACTGCTGGGAGGCTAGCACAAATAAAAGAATTGATTGTGCTGCTGCGAAAATGGGGAGATGTGAGCAAGTGGAGGATTAAGTGAGCAAAGAAGAGAGAAGAAAATAATGATGAATCCACATTAGCTTTTCCGATCAGGGAAAAAGAGGCAGTGGTAACTGAGTTCCCCATGAGAGAGATACCCGGAGGAGGATCTGTACATGTTCCTTGGAGTAGACAAGACATATTGTCATTCACGAATGATTTCCCCAGGCTGAGAGAGAAACCAGTAGAATGATATCGACAGGTAGACAGATTTGTAAAAGTGTCAAACATTTTATGGATTGATCTGGATGGAGTGTTTGACATAGTGGTGCCAGCAGATTTATGGACAGAATGTAAAATAGCTATAGATTGGCAAAGAGAGGAATTTTCTAGAGACAAAGTAATAGGAGCTCCATCACCAGATGTAATGCGGAAATACGAACAAGTGCTAGTATGGTTGAAAAATAAGATACCTCCAAAAGAAACTGATTGGTTAAAAATAGACAGGTCCACACAAGAGCCAAAAGAATCTGTACATTAATTTTATGAAAGATTGCTGTTAGTCTTTAAACAGTATAGTGGTTATGAGGAACTAAATGAGAAAGATATGAGTCATTTCATATACAGATTTGTGTATGGGTTGAGACCAGAGATAGGAGACATGATACGCCACAACACAATAGGTTGGCAGTCAGCTACTGTGGATGACGTTTTGAGAAAGGCGAAATATTGCAGTGAAGAAATTGATGCAAAACAGAAAAAGCTGAAAGAAAAAGCTATGTGGGCACAAGTAAAAGTAGCGGAACAACAAGTGGCGCAAATGGACAGTAAGAATGCAGGGAATTCAGGAAATTTTAAGGGTAAACCTAAGTTAGTAGGAAATATAGATGAATTGAAGAAGAAATTCCCTTGTTTTAACTGCGGCAAGTTAGGGCATTGGAAGAAAGAGTGTAAATGTCTGCCGAGAGTTCACGTGGAAAATAATTCGTTAAATTTGCAGGTGCAGTTTGAGGTAAATCAACAACAGCAACAACAGCAGATAACAAATCAGCAAAGTCAGGTGCCACAACCGCCACTGCCAAACAGTGTAAACCAGCAGAGATACAGTGCAGAGACAGGATTCAGCGGAGGTGAACAGGTAAAAAGGCTGAGTGAATGCGTGTCCTCAGTATTGGTTACAAGAAGAAGGTGGCAGTGGGTCGGATGAAAGTTTATGACGGTGCCTGAAAGAGGGAGACGAGTGTGTGCTTGGAGCCACTCTTGAGGTAGATCAGTCTGGTCCATTTGTGAACAAAAAGGTGAATGATGTGAAAATAACTTTCCTAGTAGACACTGGTGCTACCAGTTCTACTGTTAGATCAATGGAAATTCAAAATCTTCCTCTCTCGGGAGAGAGCATCCAAGTTGTAGGTGTAGCTAATAGACAGATAAAAACTCCCTTGACAGAACCAGTTGAAATAGAAATTGGAACTTTCAAAGATATGCATCGAGTTGTGGTGTGTGACAGTAGTCCGGTTAATTTGTTAGGAAGGGATATTTTGTGCAAGATGATCTGTGCCATATATTGTTCACCAGATGGCATATAATTCAACCCCCAGATGAAGATAGCTTGTATAAAATGACAATGCTCATGATTGAGGCAGAGCAAGCTATTTCCTGTTTTTGACCGAGAAAAGATTCCTGTTGAACTGAAAGAAGTAGTGAAAGAAGAAGTATGGGATTTCACTGGAAAGGATATATGATTGATGAAAGGTGTTGATCCTGTAAGAGTCACAATAAAGGAAGGTGCAAGCTACCCAAATATTCCTCAGTATAAGATGACTGCAGAAATAATTGAAGGAATACCTCCAGTGATTGACAAAATGATTGAGCAGGGAATTTTGAGAGAAATAGAAAGCAGTCCTTGTAATTCACCAATCATGGGATTGAAAAAGCCCAACGGAACATTTAGAATTATACAGGACCTTAGAAAGGTTAATAAAATTGTTGTCCCATGTTGCCCGATTGTTCAGAATCCAGCAGTGATTATGTACCAAATTCCCCATGATGCAGAGTGGTACACTGTGATTGACCTGTGCAATGCGTTCTTTACTGTTCCATTGCATCCCGAAAGCCAGCCAATTTTTGCGTTTTGATTCCAGAATCGTATTTTAGCATGGTGTAGAATTCCACAAGGGTACACTGAGAGTCCATCGATTTTTAATCAGCTGCTCATTAGAAAGCTTGAGCATGCCTGGAGAGTCTGTATTAGTACAATACATAGATGTTATTTTGGTTGCATCAAAAACAAAAGATGCATGTGTAACTGACACAGTAGCATTGTTGAATCATTTTGCAGAGGAGGGACATAAAGTGTCTCCATCAAAATTACAGTTTGTCTGAAAGAAGTACAATATTTAGGTCATAAGATTGACAAAGGAATCAGACAAGTCACAATAGAAAGAATAAAAATGTACAAGGAATGCAGCCACCTAAAACTCAAAGACAAGTAAGAATGTTCTTGGGAATGGTAGGTTATTGTATACATTGGATTATTGGACTTTCATTGGTTGCAAAACCATTACAGAGACTGACAAAAGCAGACATCAGAGATCCTATACAGGACTCGACAAATCTAAAAAATCTTACTAGACCTGCAGGTCGAGTGAGTAGACTTTTCTACTCGACCTAACAGCAATGCACTCGACCCACAAACTGATCGCATATGAATTTGTTTCAAAACATTTGCGGCGCCAACAACCACCAGCGGGCCAGCTGCAACACTGCCAAGCCAGGCAGGCACGCACATAGCAGTTAAAAAGTCTCCGGTCAGGCACAGTACTGTCACATAATGGAAAATCCTGCTCCCTAATAACCAGCATGCAGCAAAAATAAAAGCTTCCAGATCTCTCTGATCTGGACACAACCTTTATCATTCCCAAAACGTACTCCTGGCATTCAGAAATAGGCACTGTCAAAACCAATACTCTTAATGTGACATTCGGGGTCTACCCTGTGGGTTCTAGCAGCACAAATGAGACTGTGTTCCCTGCAATTAATTACACCATCTTTTTACGGAAACATCTACAATCAGGTCTCTGAAGCTCACTCCCCCCTCCCAAAGCCTAACTCTCTGGGCCTAAACTTAATTTTTTGGGGGAAACTGTGGGTGTGGTAATTAGCGGTCACACAATGTGCACAATCCGCACCTCATGAGTGACACTTTCTTGCAAGCAAAATCAAGCAATTAAGGTGAGGGAAACATACAAATATTCACAAATTACAGCATAGTACATTCACCGCACAATGTTCTACTACAACTTGCATAAGCAGTATTAAGCTCTGGGAAGACATTTAATTTATTTCCTTTGTACCTTCAGATAACCGATTCTCCTGACAGATTCAAGTGAAAGGGGCTATCTTTAAGGTGCCAGAATTAGCTACGGCGAGTGAGTGGTAGTAATTGCATTGCTGTCACTTGAAGTTGCCAAAAAGTACGACTCCAGTAATTAGGCCGCTTCAAAATTGCACGACGGAGGTTATAGGCGCAGAATGAATGTTATTCTGTGTTATGGTGGCACATGAAAGGATATATCACGCTAATGCTGACGGATTTTCAAATGCATTTTTTTGTGAAGTGCTCCAACCTCTTCAGGCAACGTTTGCGCTAAATACATTTACATATTACATAAATACATTTACATAGCAGCTGATTTGTTATTTCAACTTTATCGCCTCTCTTGAACCACACTTATAAAAAGAAAAAAAACACTCTTGAAAGGCTTGAATTCAAATGACTCGCTCACTACATCTCAACCAACAACTTGAACAACCCACTTCAGTGTGGTTTCGGCTAACTCACAGTCCCTGACCCTGCATTTACGTTTTCAACACAGAATGCAACCTGGAAATCTTAGGACGGTTGAGCCCTGACAAATTTAACATACTGACTGCATGCACTGGTCCAGTAAAATAACTCCATACCCATCAATCGACAGTGCTGCCAAAGCCATGATCAGGCAGGGACTCATGGCAAACCTTTTGTAGTCCTCAACTTTATTTGTGAAGGCTTGCACTGACAGAAGTCCGGACGTTTAAAGTACAAGTATAGAAACCCTACGCTGCAACACAAACAGCCAAATCAAACTATGCTGACGCTTCATTCGGGAAAAGGCAAGCAAACCTTTTTTAAACAGTTTATATGGGCGCAGCACGCACTGTAAACAAATTGCACAGACTAATGCAACAATCCTTATTAAGCATGCCCTGTGAACGATGCAGAAATGATGTGCATCAGAGAAAATACATTTAGTTACCCCAACCAAAACCTCATTTCAGCACAAGATCCCATAGCAAAATATAATCTACCCAGTATTGTTGTGGAAATAAAGACAGAAAAAAAATAAAATGACAGTCGCTCTCCCTCACCCACTAGCGTGGCATGCATGACATCCTATTTTGACATCCTATTTTCTGGTGCAATTGGTGCACCCACTTACGTGAAAGGTTCAACAATATTTTATGAACAGTAAAGCTGTTTCAGTATCTCTTTATACTCATTCACAAAGCCTTCCTCAAGATGCCGCGCAAAGTATCTAAGAACCAGATATAGACATAATTCGTCTGATACTTGTCATAGAGCGGGTTCAATAAAAACATCAGTGAAGGGGGGGCAAAAGTTGATCACATGCAATGAAATGGAAGAAACGCTTCCACGAGATTACCTCCAAAGGGATCACTGTGAAAATGGACAAACTATTCTACACTTTGGACAATCACAGGTAATGTAACTCATGTTTTCTAAAATCACAATTGAATCACAACATCTTCAAAATCACAGAAACCAACTTCCTCCAAATGATGTATAGGAAACCCAAGCAATTATAACACTCCGAACAAGTATGTTACTCATTTACCTCCTTTAATCTTAACACAGCTGAACACCAAGCAAGTGCATGATTAACTCGAGAGCACCTGACACTACAAACATCCACAGTGTTTGTGGTTGTTCCTTTCGACATTTACATCGCCACTTTCTCACAACAATGTGTTTTCATTTGTTTGAATTCTCTTACGTTTCTTTTTTCCTGCATCTCTTTTCATTAATGTCCTCCTCTGCTCAGGTCGGAGGACTCAGTAAGCTGTGTTGTGTGACCCACTTTTTGATATGACTCAACTCCCTCGTATTAAAACTCAAATCTAGCGCAACATAATAAATATTGCAATCCTTAATGTTTCCATGCAGAATGCAAACATTTGGTGAGGGCAGAATGTCAGGCTCCCAACGGTATCTCCTTTTTACTCCTTATACACCGTGTGCATTAGGCCTAACACGGATGTGTGATTTTAGACGACACCGAGTAGTCCTGATTTAAGAAGGCCTACAATAAACCATATATAAAAAAAAGACTCACCTCCAAATCGCCCTGTAGTCCGTCCCGACTCTGCCGAAGAGAGCACGTTGTGGCATGCTGCGTCACTGTTGCACTTTAAGCAGCACAGCGCGCGGAGGCAGGGCAGGGCCATCATTGGTAGAGCTTTCGCGCGCTACCAGATTGACGGCCCTGGGACCCACAGAAACAATAGGCAGCGCACCACACCACCACCACTAAGTTAGGTGGTGCGTGCATGCTGCCCCCTAGAGCCTTCACTGCGCACCGCGTGCACTTGATTCTTTAATGCCGTCGTTGCTTCCATTGTAATGCTGCCCTCTAGAGCCTTTGCCTGATATTGCAGTGCCAGATAGCACTCGCCAGGCCGGTCAAGTAGGCCTTGAAACTGACTCGACCTTCATGAAATTCACTCGCATTTGCGAGCGGGCGAGTACATTTGTCGAGCCCTGCTATAGTTTTGACCAAAACAGAAATGGAAGCTTTTGAACAGCTGAAAACAAAACTGTGTGAAGCACCAGCTTTAGGAATGCCGGATTATGAAAAAGAGTTTGAACTGTATTGCAGTGAGCGAGAAGGATGTGCATTATCAGTGTCGATACAGAGACATGGAAAAATGAGAAAACCAATTGCGTATTTCTCAGGTGTTTTAGACCCTGTTGCAAAAGCTTTGCCAGGATGTCTGAAGGCAGTAGCAGCTACCAGTGTAAGTTTGGAGCAAAGTGAGGGAATTGTGATGGGATTTCCTGTGAGGGTGTATGTTGAGGGTGTATGTAGCTCATTCTGTAGAAATTCTCCTCACCAGAGCCAAGACACAGTACATGACCAACAGCAGAAGGACCCGATATGAAAAAGTAATTTTGGGAGCTGAAAATGTGACAGTTACCAGATGTGTAAATGTTATTCCTTCCACATTATTACCTGACAATATTGAAGCAGAAGTGAAAGGTGAGCTTGATCACAAATGTTTGGATGTTCTTGAGTATTGCACAAAACCCAGAGCCGATATCAGGGATGAACCTTTACCTGAATCAGCTTTTGTGATGTTTGTGGATGGATCATGCCTGGGAACAGAGAGTGGCATTTTAAGCACTGCTTATGCTATTTGTACGGTGGCAGAAGTGCAGAAGGAAGCACCTTGTTTGAAAGGAATTCATTCTGCACAAGTACTGGAGTTGATTGCTTTGATACGAGCATGTGAACTAGGAAAGGAGGTGAAGGTAACCATAGTGACTGACAGTCAATATGGCTACGGAGTTGTTCATGATTATGGACAACTTTGGTCTCAAAGAGGTTATTGGACTTCTGCGGGAACACCTATCCGGAATGCTAAATTTGTAAAAACACTGATAGATGTGATTCAGCTACCTGAAAAAATAGCTGTAGTAAAATGCTCGGCGCACAAAAAGAGTGAGGATTACATTTCCAGAGGAAATAATTATGTGGATGCAATTGCAAAACATCGTGCGAAAAATCAAATTTCAATCAATCGAGAAAAGCTAAAAGAACATGTTCCGAGTTCTTTAATGCTAACCACTGTAGTTGAAACATGGCAGGAAGTGAAACAGATACAGGAAGAGGCAGAAGCAGAGGAAAAAGATGATTGGCTAAAAGCAGGATGCAGACAGAGAGAAGAAGATGAAATTTGGGTTTACAAAGATGAAAGACCAGTAATGCCCGATAGCATGATCTCAGATATGGCTCGAATGTACCATGGTCAAGCCCACATTGGAAGAGATGCCATGATTCGTCTTTTTAGACAAACTTGGTATAACCCCAAGTTCAGGACGATTGCTGAAAGTTTGTGCCAAAGGTGTTTGGTATGTCAGCAATTCAATCCAAACAGAAGAACCATTGTAAGTTTGGGAACCATAGGACGGGAGGGTGGTCCATTTACAAAGGTTCAGAAGGATTTTGTGTAGTTGCCCCCATGCAATAGGCTTAGGTATATTGTGATAATCTGTTTGTTCTCCCGATGGGTGGAAGCTTTCCCCACAAGGAGGATTGATGGGATAACTGTTGCCAAACTGCTTTTACGAGAGATAATACCGCAATTTGGTTTCCCAGTATCAATTGAATCAGATTGCGGACCACATTTTCCAAATGAGCTAATGCAAATGATCTGTGAAGCTTTAGACATTCGCCAGAAGCTGCATTGTGCTTACAGACCTGAGGCTTTAGGGGTAATGGAGCAGGTGAATGGAACCATTAAGAACAGAATTGCAAAAATGTGTTTGGCCACATAACTTAAGAGGCCAGACGCCTTGCAGCTTGTTCTGATGACATTGAGAAGCATTCCGGACAGGAAAACTCGACTAAGTCCACATGAGATTTTGATGGGCAGGGTGAAGAGGCAGGCCTATGTACCTGTTGATAAGTTATTGACAATTAATGATGACATCATACTGGACTACTGCAAAAACCTGTCTGATGTGGTAACTTCTGTGCTCCACCAGGTGGGAACTGAGTCAAATTCCAAAGAGAAAAATCCAGCTCATGATCTAGTCCCTGGAGACTGGGTTCGAGTGAAGGTAAATCGCAGGAGAAATTGTTTGGTACCTCGGTGGCAGAAACCATGTCAGGTGATCTTGCTTAGTACTACTGCAGTTAAGTGTGCTGGATTGAAGAGGCGGGTGCATGCGAGCCACACCATTTGTGTGCCTGCACCTGAATACCCGTACGACGGTGAAAGTGCAACTGACTGATTCCGAAGCTGAACCAGAAAGAACTCCAGATACTGAAGATCGACAGGAACATCGACATCTGGAAGTATCAGAAGCCAGTTCTGCGTCTGAAGGTGAAGGTGAAAGGGAGATTGAGGACATACCAGATTCTGAAGATCAATCTGAAGATCGAGAAGCGGTAAAGACAGACACCAGTAAAGACGCAAGAGTAAGTGAAGATAAGGTCATTGAAGAGGAGAAAGCTGAAGAGAAATCTGAGAACTCTGAAAGTAGGAAAGGAAATCCTGAGACTGGGGAAGAGGAAGTAACTCACGAAAAGGATGAGATTCCAAGTACCAGTTATGAAGGTGTTCCTAACAGAGTAACAGAGAAGAAAGCTGAACCTGAGGAAGACAAAGACATTGTGAAAATCATAATCAATGACACAGTTGAAGAAACTGAAAGTGAAACTGATGACAGTGTGCAGATGAAACTGCATTAAGAAAAAGCCCAAGGAAAAGAGCTTGGAGAGTGGAGCATAACACAACAGAGCCAAAAACTAGGAAAATCTGTAAAGGAGATAATTGGCCTAAAGAAACTGGTGGATTGAGATTCAAACTGGTGAACAAAACAAATGAGCCAGAAGAGCAAGTGAATGAGATCACTAGCCAGAAGGAGACATTGGGAAAGAAAATAGAAGTTGTTTAAAGGCCAAAAAGAGTAAGACAACCAAACCAGAAATATAAATCACCTGAGTGGACATATATTGTCCTACCGCCTATTGTTGAAGTCAATAGCAGCCAAGAGAACCTGTACTGCCCAAAATTGATGGGAAAAAGTGAGCAAAGAAGTCAACTTAAAGAAAAAATTGTTAGATGCTCAAGAAATATATATTAAATAAAAAACCTTTAGTCCTGTGAGACGGATATTGTAAATATAAAAGAGGTCGGAGTTGACATAAGGTCGAAGAAAACCTGTTAGAAAAACTAATTATAATATAGTTTAGAATAGAATTGACACAAGGTCGAAGAAATCTTGTTAGTGAATCAATATGGAGTAATCTATAAGTGACACTAGGTTGAAGAAATTGTGTTAGAGAAAAATGGCAGTCAGCAATCCTAAAACAAAATGGACATAATTACGTCATAATTACTTTATATTTTCAATTTAGACCTCCTAGACTTCCGAATGTATGGTTTATACTTTTGCCGATATTTTGTGATTGTTGACGCTTTGAGTCTGTTTTCCACTTAGCCTTGGTCACACAGACAGTATGCTTTCACTTTCCACCTGATGCTCATGTGACACGGAAGTAATGTTATGTGCACCGACAACACTCGCTTACGAAAAAGAAGAAGGGTAGCACCGGTCTCAAGATAGACAAAAGCACATTTCATCGTAAAACGGTTGGTACCAAGGCTCGATATTTTAACTTTTGAGCAGCGTCAGGGTAGAACGATTGGCTCACGATCTTGTTTTCTTTTACATAGTATTTGGAGGTTTGAGCACGCCACGACGCAAATGTGATTTTGACTTGACGGCTGTTATCTATATTACGGTACACCGCGGCAGCATTCACGAGCACATTACCACACGTTTTTCACCATTCAAATGCACAAGCACAAGCACGTTTTGAGAAACTCCCGCATGATTTTGGGTTCCCCAACAGATGTAATTATTTGTAATTATTTATATGCAAACACCTACATGTGAATACTTCGTGAATATAGTTATATTTGTGTTTTCAACAGCTTATGCTCCCTGAGGAAGGGCTAGCAATGCCCGAAATGCATTGGAGCTCATGAGAGACTTATATGCATAAAAAGATTATGTTCATTTCGACATAAACATAAGAAGAAAATTAACAACGAAAGAATTGTAAAAAGCGCAAACAATGAATAATAAAAAATGGATAAAACTAGAGAATAAATGAATGGAGTCCTTTTGGATGGGAGCCACTACATGAGTGCCTGAAGGGGATGTAACCAATGATCCATTGGAAACACACTTCGTACTGATATAGGACACTACAGACGGAAAGCGTCCCCATCAGCAGCACCTTAAAATTGACCAAATCAACTACAAAAGCAATAAAGTTTGAGAATTTCTAAGCTGTGCATCAACCCCACACATCAGGTACTTCAATAATAATTTGACATGTAAAATGAGAGTTGAAGAGAAGACGTTCTTGAATATGGTTGAGGAAAGGACGATTGCTTATAAACGAAGTGAGAAAATAAAACATTCGAAATCTAAATACTGGACATTTAATGATGAAAATCTTGATGATAAGAATGTGAATGTGGCTATGAACATAGATGCTCCAATGTTAGGGAAATTCTGTATTAGAAGAGACAATACGATGTGGCCAAGCGGGCTAGCATGGCGGACGCAGCTTAGTGTAGCTCTGTCCCGCCCGCCGTATATCCGATGATTTATCCCCACGCCGCTGTGCAGTCCTGAAGCGTGGCGATTGTATTTGGCCCGCCAGGTGAAGCTCCGGTGCAGTTTGTAGATCGTGGGGGCGCCTGGAGGATCGGCGGAGAGGAGCAGCGGTCTGAGGCCTGGTCCGCACTGCAGCAGCCGGGGCCTCGATTTTTGGGTCCCCCGGCCGAGACGTACGAGAGGTGGCCGCAGAGAAGGGGAAGCAGTGAGTGAGTTGGCGCTACCTGACTGCAGCTGGCGGGTGACCCAAGCCTCCCCTGTGAGATCCGGAGGTGCGTGGGCGGCCACGGTGTGGCCGGATCCTTCCCGGGCTGTGATACTGAGGCCTAGCAGCCGTCCAGGCCCAGAGGTAGGCCGCGAAGCCGGCACCCACAGTTAGGAGCAACCGATTGAGAGTATCCTTGTGGGGCGAGGCTTCGCAAGAGCTCCGGGGCAGGTCGACCCCCGTTAGCTGTTGGTGAGCTGGGATACGCATGATCGGAGACGGAGCCTGTCACCCTCAAAGTGTGCTGTTAGGGCGGACTGCGGCCCGATGAGGAGCCAGAGCTAAGGGGCGCCTTCATTATCTGTGAGACTCGGGCAGCGCCATGAGAGGTGGGCGCCGGACTACATGCACAAGGTACATGCCCATAGTGAGTGGCACGCGAGGGTGGCGGCCGTCCCTCAGTTGTTGATCAGTGGCAGTGTGATCCTTAATGCTAGGTCTTGAAGTGCAGGCCAGAACTGGGCACCTGGGAGCTGAATGTAGTGGACGGGACTGGCGCACCAGCCAGTTGGATCCTGCAAGGGGCCCATGAAAACAGCGATAGCCCCATACTGTGGAGGAGTGAGGAAATAGGTGTCGACCCTTGGAACTGACAGGCGGCCAGGCCCTGCGGGAGCTGGATCCCGACTACCGCCATAGAGGGGTGTTTACACGCTCTGAAGTATCCGAAAGGGAGCTGTGTGGGCACCGGTTGGCCGGATGTCTGAGCTGGTGCCGGCCACGATGACGCGAGGTGGGAGCGGAGGGGGAGCCACGAAGCATGGGCCCATTGACAAATATACGGAGCCCAATGGAGGGGCCGAGGCAGCGGGAGGCCCTCCAAACCCCGGGCCAGATAACGCAACGTTGCTAGCAGCTATAACCCAATCCAGAGATATGTTTGACGTGAAAATTGGGGCTGTGGGAGCGGACGTTAGCCTGCTGCGTCAAGACCTGCGTAATGCTGTAGCCCGCATCACGGAAGCTGAAATGAGGATATCTGGAGTGGAGGATGATGTGGCAACCCTGAAGTGCAAGGTCGCCAACAAGGAGAGTATACAGAAGAATCTAGCTCTCCGGGCCGAGGACGCGAAAGGGCGGGCCCGGCGGAACAACCTGCGCTTTGTTGGGCTCCCGGAGGGCTGTGAGAAGGGCAACATGGAGTAATTCCTGACGCAATTGCTGATGAGTTTGCTTACCCCGGACTCCCTATCAACCTGCTTTGTCATTGAGCGGGCGCACAGGGCTCTGATTCAGAAACCACCGGTAGGGTACTGCCCCACACCGGTCATTGCCAAATTATTGAACTATCATGATCGAGATATCATTTTACAACAGGCACGGGCAAAGGAATCTCTTCTCTATGAGAATCAGCGGATCCTTATTTTCCCCGACTACACAAAGATGGTGCAATAACAACGGCAATCCTTTATGGCAGCCAAAGCGCGTTTGCGGGACCTCAAGCTCCCATATGCTCTGCTATATCCGGCTCGCCTGAGAGTGGTGTTCCAGTCTCGCACGCACTTTTTTGACACTCCTGAAGAGGTCTTTCAATGGACTGACGAGACAGTGAAAGTGTGGGCACATACCCCGCCTGGCCTTGACTCCGACGCTTCACAGAGTGGAACGCAGCCGCAGTCTACCCGAGGTTCACGGAGCAGGGGGAACTGGCGCTTCAGGTCCCGAAGGCGCTCCAACTCAGGGGGGGCAGAGCGGGGGCTCCAGGGGTGCTGCTGATCCTCCCATAGTTGACCCCTGACTGCAGGTTTCGTAGGTAAGGGGAACATGGTTGTACCAAAGCATTGCAATGTACTTGACACTTCTGCGGAGGCCAGGTTAACGCTGCTCTGGTGGAGAACTCAGCTGAGAACGACTTTGAATGTATGATGCAGATTATATTCGAGGTTAGCGGGTGGGGGGAATGTGGGGGGCGGGTTCTTCCCCTGGTTGGGACTTGTTGGGGGGGGGAGGCTAGACGGTGGGTAGCGTGGGGGGATCCAATGGTGGGGCTGGGCTCAGGTCCTCTATTGTGGGCCTTGGGCTATCTACGCCGCGATAGGGGCTTCAGTGTTTTTGAGGTATGGGGCTGGGAACCGGGAGTGGGGGGGGGGGCAGTTTTTTGTTTCACGACGGGAGTTTGTTTGGGTGAGATCACACGACTATGAGGGCATCTCCTGGTGTTCTTTGCATACATCTGAAGGGCTCAGCGCAGAGGCGTTCCCTTTCATGGTTCACTGATGGTGGGCGCGGAGGCTACAGCGATGGGAACTGGAGCATCCCTTTGAACCCTTAGCTGGAATGTTCGGGGCATGCTAGACCAAATTAAGAGGGGCGCTGTACTGCGACAGGCCAAACGAGAGGGCGCAGATATACTACTTCTACAGGAAACACATTTAATGGGTAATAAAACTCTTTGCTTGCAGCGATTTGGCTACCAGCAGGTCTTTCACGCGGGCTTTGCTAGAGGCTCCCGAGGGGTGGCCATATTAGTGCAGCGCAGGCTCTCATACGTCCACGTCACCCAATGGGTTGATCCACAGGGCAGGTACATATTCATTAGGGGTAAAATTGGGGAGGAGACCTTCATATTTGGTAGTGTATATGCCCCTCCTCCTCTGCCGTGGTCCTTGGTGGAAAAGCTCTTTGAGCTCTGGGCCGACATTCCTGAGACATTGGCGGTGGTGGGGGGGGGACTGGAACGATGTCATGGATGGGTTGGTGGACAGATGTAGGCCAGGAGGTGGGCGGGTGGCGGTGGCATCTACTAAGTTGGGAGGCATGGTTAAAAACTTAGATTGGGTGGACACATGGCGGTATTTACATGCACTTCGGCGGGACTACACGTACGTTTCTGCAGTACATAACTCCTTCTCCAGGTTGGATTATATCTTTGTCCCAGGAGCAGCTATTGGTAGGGTAAGATCGGCGGCTATTTTGCCGCGGGGCTCTCAGATCATTCCCCAGTGAGTATTGAGTTACAGCTGGGCAGGGTGAGGCAGCCGTTTCGGTGACTCCTCTACACATGGCACCTACACAACGAACACTATCAGAAACACATGGGGGAGGCCATTACCCACTTCTTATCTGAGAATGTTGGATCGGTTCCAGCTGCCGAGACGGTGTGGGAGGCCATGAAGCCCACGCTGCGGGGAGTAGACATTGCGTGGTGTGCGGCTGCACGTCAAAAGCGTAAGGCAGACTTAATACGCGCTGCGGCGGACATAGAGACCCTGGAGCGTCATTGTAGCGTCGGTGGTGAAAGTTAGATGATGGGACAACTTCTCCTAGCTCAAAAATCCTATTTGTCCCTGCTCTTAGAGGAGGCACGTCAGGTGTGGCTGGCGACGCGCAGCAGAATTTGTCAGTGGGGAGACAAGTCTGGAACGATGCTGCACCGGCTTTGCCAGGGCACGTTCCTGGCTCAGACCCTACTGGGGCTTCTGGATGCCGCTGGTGACCCAATCACAGACCCGAAGATGCTCGCTGAGAGTTTTGCGCTATACTACGCGAATCAGTATGCCCCGAATGAATGCCTCCCGTGCGTGAGGGCCTCGAGCTCCCGTTGACGGCGGAAGAGTATGGGAGGGCCCTGGGTGAACTTAATACTGGGAAAGCCCCAGGACCCAATGGGTTTCCAAGCGAGTTTTACAAGAATTATCACATGCATTTGGGTGCAC
This sequence comes from Lissotriton vulgaris, assembly GCF_964263255.1. Lineage (NCBI taxonomy): Eukaryota > Metazoa > Chordata > Amphibia > Caudata > Salamandridae > Lissotriton > Lissotriton vulgaris. Next base: position 241,862 of record NW_028248679.1, read on the forward strand.
CCTACCGGGCGGCACTGTAGGAGGCACGGGATCGTGGCTACCTCCCTGCAGACTGGAGACATGTTGAGGTTTCAGAAGCCGGGCAAGCCTCCGGAGCAAAATGCTTCTTACAGGCCAATTTCTCTACTAAATGTTGAGGCCATAATTTTGGCCACGGCGCTGGCTAATCGTCTCCTGTCCCATATTGCAGGACTCGTCCATCCAGATCAGGCCGGGTTCATGCCCCATAGGGCTACCAGACATAACATTCGTAGGGCCCTTGTAGCAATGGCTGCCGTTCAAGACACCGGGGTGCAGGCGGCACTTCTCCTAGCTGATATTGACAGGGCTTTTGACTCCCTGATTTGGGTATACCTATTTGCGTTACTACCCCGGCTTAACCTAGGGCCTCGTTTCCTGTCCTACCTGCGACTATTATACACAGACCTGACAGCCTCGGTAAGGGTGGCAGGTGCCAGATCCTCTAAATTCGCAATTGGTGAGGTACTAGGCAGGGCTGTCCTCTTTCGCCATTTCTATTTGCTCTAGCAATGGAGCCGCTGGCGGCCTGGGTGCGTATGGACGCACAGCTTAGCGGCTTCGAATGGGAGATGGGTCAATCTGATAGAATAACCCTGTACACGGATGATGTCTTGTTTTTTCTCACCAACCTTAACAGATCGGGGCCCCGTATACTCGAGAGAATGCAATTCTTTGGTGAAACCTCAGGCCTGTACCTGAACCCCCGTAAATCGTCTCTATGGGTGCTTGGTGAACAATCTGGAGTTGGGGACTGGGCTTCCGCGTTACAGGTAGCAGTTCGGCATCAAATATCTAGGAGTGTTTATCTCGGAGATCCCAGCGGTCTCCTGGGAGCGCAACTTTGTGCCGGTCTGGGATCGGGTCTCGACCAAAATGAAGACTTGGTCCCGTAAGCCCCTCACTATCTATGGCAGATCGGCCATTTTTAAAATGGTGGCAGTCCCCCGATTGCTCTACCAATTACAAAATCATCCCTATCCAATATCTCCCCAGTGGTTCCGCCAAGTAAATTCAGCGCTAGGGCAATTTCTTTGGGCAGGAGGTGTGGTAAGGGTGGCATTGCGGACGCGTTTTCTTTCAACGTATTGCGGTGGTCTAGCGACCTCAGATATCCTCTCCTACTATCAGGCCTCCCATCTCCTCGTTTTGAATGAATGGTGGTACGGGTACAGGGGGGACCCTGCGTACGCCCTGGAGCGACACCTGATGGGTTCTGATTCTCTGCATAGGGTACTGTACGCGGCACGGCTTCGAAAGAGGCTGCCACCGGCTACTCAACTAGTATTTCAGATTTAGAGGCAGACACTACATCGCATGGGATGGTGGGGCACGTTGACCGAGGAAACCCCATTGTGGAGTAATGGACGCTTTCCTGCTCTGGAGTCCCTCTGGGGATTCTGGGGATGGATTAATATAGGGATCTTGAGACTAGGAGATGTAATGTCGGGTACAATACTTAAATCCTTTCAGGATCTCCAAATGGAGTACGGAATGCCCCGGTCCCAATTCTTCCACTATCTGCAGTTTCGCCACGCCACTGCACCAAGCTTGGATGGTCTGGATTCCCTCCCGGAATTTAGTCCCTTGGAAGCCAAGGTCTTCATGGGGGATCTAGGCGATAAAAAGATATCTCGCATCTATCAGACTCTAATCACACATTGTTCCTCGACATTGCAGAAGCTTAGGGAGTCATGGGAAGGAGATGTTGGGGCACTGGAGGAGGAGGATTGGCGAGAGGCACTGGAGGCCCCTAGAAGCACGGCCATAGCGATGCGACTGCGGCTTATCCAATTCAAATACTTACACAGAATCTACTACATTAGGGAGAGATTGTGGCGGGCAGGCCTCATTGCATCCCTGGACTGTCTTAGATGTGAGAGGGAAGTAGGAACGTTGCTTCACACGGTGTGGGATTGTAGCTCACTGGCAGATTCTGGAGAGGGGTGTGAGGCTGTCTGTCTGAGGTCCCGGGGTGGGAACTTCCATGGACAGCGCGATTGGGTTTGCTGCATGTGATGGAAGGGGTTGGGGGAACAGGTATAAGAGGCATCTGTTGGTATTAGGCCTGACCCTCGCCAAAAGGGATATTGCAAAAGCATGGAAAGACCCCCGAGCTCCTTCTGTTCTGGAAAAAGGGATTAGATTTCTGCATGGGACTAGAGTAGCCGATCTTTGCTGCCCCCGTAAGCACTATCGGATCTGGAAGAGGTGGGCTGATTACAGGGGCCTGTGGCTGGAATCTCCGGTAGAGCGGGAGGCTACTGTGGGGTTTATATGATGAGCCACGAGGATGTATGTAAATGTTGGACTGAGACCTAATTTGCAGAACAGGGGAGATGGTGTTGTGTGACCGGGGGGGGGGGGGGGGGGTGCCAAGGCTGGGAAGTGGGGGGGGGGAGGGGAGTTGGGGAGAGAGGGAGGAGGGGGAAATTAACATTGCTCAGTTTGATATTGTTGCCTGACAAAATGATGTAAAGATTGCTATGACATTGATGCCTTGTAATGATTGGCAGCTTCCTCCGGAATGCGGGGTGCTGCACCATGTGTGCAGTCTATAAAATAAAATCTGTTTTCAAAAAAAGAAGAGACAATACTATGTATGACAATTATTTTGTGGGTGCAGGGGTTGGGGATTTAAAGGAGGAAACGATCCTGTTTTTCCGGGTGTTTATTTTATCTGTGGGAATAAAGCTTACTATAGGTTACCCGACCATTGGTATGGGACCTGTTATGTGGGATTGGTCTTTCCTAAAATTTTCCATGTAGATAGAGTTACTAATGGAAAGCATGAGATAGGTAAAGTTTTAAGTCGTAAGAGAAGAGAGAGTGTGTTAGAAATAATAGGTGATGTTTTTGGAGCACTAATACCAGCAGTGGGAATTTCGTTTAATGCAAATATAATCCGAAAATTGTCCACAATAGTTGATCGATTGTCGACAGACACAGCAGGAGGTTTTATAATTTTAGCAAAAGAGGAAGGAGTCTGTGGAATATTGAAAGTTCAACATTGGTGTACTTATATTCCAGATAAAAGTCAAAATATTGAGAAGTATATTACAAACATTACAGATTTACATAAAGAGATTGAACCACTGGAGGTTGAAGGTGTTCTTGAAAAATTAGGTAGACGTTTTACAGCAGTTAAGCATTGGTTCCAGGAAATAGGTAGTTTAATTATAGTTAAACTACTAATTCCAATAACAATCTTAGTGATAGTGATTTTTCTGATAAGATTATGCTGTATATGAAAAGGTAGGAGAGATTTAGGAAAGGCAATAAAGAAGACAATTCAAGAACGAAAAGCAAGGGAAAGAGAAAAGAATGAAATAGAAATGGAAGAAATTGGAGAAAAGATTTTTAAAAAATCAAAGGAGAAAGGTACTAGAGTATAGATTATACTAATATGAAGAATTTGAAACATGTTCTGCTAAATTTTCCAAAATTTTGAAAGATGTTTGGTGATAGGATCACCAGATGAGGGAATTGATGGAGCGAGGTGGCAAAAACAAACTTTTTTGTACCCCTCGTGAAATCAATGTTCCATAACGTTAACTTTCACTAATGGTGTGTTGTGGAAAATTAATCAACCATAGAATAAGTTGCATACATAAATACATGTGGGAATAATAATTTTGCCTGCATGAAGCAATATAATTAACTAATAAGTGTTGTAATTGTTATGTGAACTAATGCATAGCTTAAATATAAATAAATGTGGTTTAAATGTGCTTATTGTGTATGTTTTGTGCCAGAAAGTCGTAGGATATGCGAGTATAAAACGCATTTATGTGGCTTACCTGCTAGGTAATAACTAATGGGGAAACATTAGTATGGTGGAAGATAAACAGAAGGGCTTCAGTTCCATATTTAACATGAATTTGTGTTTGTTTCTATGATAGTTCCAAAAGTGGCTTTTGAGGCCTAAAGAAACATAGCTGCTCGGGTAAACTGCGACCAACTGCTGGACTGCGCATGCGTGCCCAAAGCCTGCAAGCGAGAATGAATTGCCTGTGCTCGGATGGGAGGTTCAAGGCTACCTTGCCCTGGAAGCCAGGATGGTTGCCAAAACAAGGACAGTCTAGTGTTCTAAACGTGGGAAAGCAGTGCAACGTTGCAAGTCAAGGAAGTGACCAGGCCAAAGTCTGTCCTACACAATGTAGCATTATGATTTTTCTGATTCACTGTGAATATGATGTTGTAATGGTGAGGAGATGCTCACACACCCCAAATTGTCCAATCAGAACCCAAATTGGTGATGTTAGATACTTTTTAGATAGATTAAGTTAGGAAATTAGTGTATAAAAACCCCCTGATTTTGCTTAGAGGGGGTCGCTCTTTCCGATTTCCTCTCGAAGTGCTGCCGGACATCAGAACGAATTCTGGATGTAAGATTTTCTTTAAATTTTGTTTGTTTTCTTTGCAGGACTGAACGGATAAGATAAGGGTTTAGTTAGGGATGTTAGGAGAGAATGAGTTTGGAACTATCTGTCCTTTGCTAAACTTTACACTGATTTCTGAAATAAATGTCTATTTTTCCGAGCTTTAAATACAATGATCATTTTTAAATAAAGTTAAAGATTTTACTGAATAAAGAATTAATAAATGCCTAAATGTCAGACATACTGAAAGTTTGCTTTGAATAAAAATTAGATAAATGGAGAATTAAAGCTGGTCTTGTATTTTCCTACATTTTACAAAAGACAATGGTCCCTATATGTGGACAGGATAGCAAAAAATAATAATCATACACCTAATAAGTAGTATGTTTCTTTGTCCAGCCGGACAAGAATTTTATTTTAAATGATCAAGTTCATAGAGAGAGTTTTAAGACCAAGATAACAAGTGGGCACAGCCGTGACCCACAACATTTACGACAAAACAACAAAGAAATGGCCAAAAAGGCAAAGCGAAAATCTGTCTGTATACTATTGTTCAGTGCTACAGACTCAATCTCTTAAACATAACCATACCATTGCGTCAAACAATAAAGCATTCATCATATTGCATATGGGTTTTTTTGTCGACGACGTTTCGATGCCTTTTTAAATTATGACATCATCATCAGGACAAGAATTATCAGCATTATTGTTTTGTTCAACAATTATTAACACAATGCCTATTATCGCATTACTTTGTATTTTCCTACGCCTGATTTTCTTTCTAGCAGATCCATTGCCACTATGGTGGTGTGTCTGAATAAAATGGTGTTTAATGAAAACCATGGTAAATCGTTTTAAACTATAGGTGTAAATAATATATAGTTAATTAGATCTAGACACCCGCCAATGTTATGGTAGGACTCCTGGTTCTTTCACCAAATCCCTGAAGTCGAGTTAAATGAACAGAGAAAGTGTGCAGTGTAATGGGCCCCACTATTGAATGAATGTGTGTTCTGAGGATTCAGGGAAATGGCAATGTTGATTTAGAATTTATTTTTGGAGTGCCGCTGTAGCATTCACTATACAAGAAACCAAGTGAGAGACTGTCTCTCCCAATTAGACTTTACTTTCTCATCCCATTACTTGTTCAGCTACAGAAGCAAACTCCTCAGCTATAAATATATTTTAAAAAGTCATGCAGCTCTTTCAAATAATGCAAAACGCTTCGAGGTATCCTCCAATCTAACTCTGATGGCAATATCAATACCCATCTCCAGACTAAGCCTACCAAACTACATAGGGTCGGTCACACTTCAGCTTCGCCAAATACATTTAAAAAATTGTAAAAATTGAAATTAACACCTACTAAAATCCGCGTACTAAAATCAGATGTGTTAGCTCCAGCATCTATTCAGGATCTGCATATCGCAAATTTAGCCCACAAACCTCAGTCTTAGAAAAACAAACATTCTTGTAGTAAAGGAATGGGAGAGAAGCACAGAGAACAGTCCCGCCAAGGCACATACCATCAAGGGTAAATAAACTCCATTACAAGCTAATTTGGATTCAGATGACTGGGTCCAAGGGCATTCTATACACAAATAAAGAGGGCCTCTGTAATAATAAAGAGGCAGGAAAGCAGGAGTAAACAAGACATATACTACACAAAAGTAACCTGCCTGAACTGCTAGCCAAAGCAAACACAAGGAGATGATGGACGGAGAGCTGAAACTTTTCAGACACTAACCGCCAGCCACAGATCTGGGTTGAATCCATCATCATTCTTTAGCTCACTTCGCTACCTCAGTTCAGACCCAGCTATATGCAAATCCGTCTTGACCCTGTGTCCAGCTCTTCTATATGTGTCGTACCCATGCTCCTCCATTCCTAGGCTGCTAGAAATGCTCATGTTCAGTGACTATGTTGCATTGACAGGAACAAATCAGTGGTGTTTCTCCTTACTCCATAGTGACCCCCTGTAGCCTGGGACTGCTGGCTCCGGTTGCAGACAGAGGGTTTAAATACCTTTGAGAATACATTACAAGAGACCGAAAACTGGTCATGCATAAAAACATGGGCAGGATCCTTGAGTAATATAAAATAGATGTCTCCCAATCGAGAAAACTGCCACCTACACTGATGGTCCAAGCGGTGCGCTTTAAAATTTTAGATTTACCTACCTAAATATCCTTACTTACTGCAGATCTCACAGTACATGACCCCACAACCATTCTTTCAGCAGGTGGACAGCGTAAACCAGCAACTACTGTGGGATGGAGGCACACCTCAGATTGCCTTGCGTACGCTAACTAGATCCCCCAATGAAGGGAGCATATCACTACCGATCTAAAACTAGATTACTGGGCCTCGTAACTCCTGACAGTGAATGACTGGGTCTTTGTGGACTTGCGGGGAACCATCACTATATGGAGACAGGAGAGCCATGACTACCAGGGGATGCCCCAGGGAATTATATGGTGGGGGAAGCCGGAGTTGGCGGCCTAAACCGACAGTCCTCCTAATCTGGAAAGAGGCTGTCCAAGCAATGGATGGTAGGGGAAACTTCCCTGTAAATGCCTCAATGGGACTCTTCCCTACTCCCGGACCTAACTAGGCTCCAGGGCTTTAGAAAATGGGAACTCCTCTGCATCCACGCCCCCCCATCATGCACCCCTTTGTATGTCGGGCTACAAGCAGGGCAGCAGAACGGGTGCACACAGCTTTGCTGCATTCCTGAGAAGCCCACTTTCAGATCCTTGTAGGCAGATTGGCTGCCATATTTTGGGAGGTGCCTGGCTCCCGCATTACTGTGTGCATCATATCTGAAGGGTGTATACCTTTTTTAATTGCTTTTATGTTTTCTTTTTCCTTACCCTTATTTTAACTTTTCTTACCAGTAGATTCTTGTTCATAGGAGAGCCTATGTCAGGAGTCGGAGGTTGCTGGACCATGGTTGCTTATTTTGTTCCCCACCTTTTCTAGCTCTGAGGTGCTAGAGAGCATGCAAGTCACACCCCGCCCCCTTGTATGAAAGGCTACAAATAGGGCTGCAGAACAAGTCCACACAGAGGATGTGCACGCACCGTGACACGCGAAGGCCAAGCCCATCCGTTCCCGTCCGCACCTAGCACCAGCCCCCCTGCCAGATTCAAGCTCCATGCCATGTCAAAAGCCTGTTACACAAGAGTGCAGGGCTCGACAAATTCACTCGACCACTCGCATTTGCAAGTGAGATTGATTAAGGACGAGCTATTTTTAGGTCCTACTCGCCCTTTCTGGCGAGTAGGAATACAAACTTGACACTTGACCTCTGCCTCTGAAAGCAGAGGAAATGTAACAAGATAGCAAGATTTAAAGGCATCTTTATTGCTCATGAAGTAAATGAGCAATAAAAATGCTTTTAAATCTTGTTAACTTGTCACATTTGCTCAGTTTTCAGAGTTTGAGGTCAAGTTCATTTAAGTTAGGGCGAGGAGATTTTGTAGTTTACTAGACCTGCAGGTCTAGAGCTTTTTTTATGATTTGTCGAGCCCTGAAGAGATGTGCTTTGGACTCTTGATATGACTAGTAAGAAGAAAGACTACACTAACAAAGATCCCCATTCAGTCGTGGCGGATTACATATTTGCTTGCAAAGGGTTTGGAGTACGGCTGAGCTTCACAGTTACTGTGGTCACTGGGGAAAACACCATAGTAAAGTTCCCGCTATGGCTCAGACAGGAGCCAACACAACTCTCACTCAGGTGCACTTATAAATGCAAGGTCACTAGTAAAGCACTGCACTGCCTTATCAGTTTTTATGGATTTCTATAGACCATCCTTTGTGTTTGTGACAGAGATATGGGCGGACCCTTCGTCCAGCCCCACATTGGTAGCAGCTACTCCAGAAGGCTATGTCATGTATAGACTCACTACACCCCTTAAGCGATGGGGTTGTGTTGCCATAATACATAACGGTGATCTCTCGGTCAATTGTCATCCTGTACCATCATCACATTGTGAGGCAGTCTTTCTGTATTGAAATCACCAAAACCCAGAGGTTTAAAGAGATATCACTACATCACTCGCCTGGCCCAAGAAATGCTTTTTTTCAGGATATTTGAGGTCTACTTGAAGCCAATATTCTCTCGAATGCTACACGCTTTTGGGGATTTTCATTTTCATTTGGAGGCACAGACAGGCAGTGAGACAGTGGCCCTATTACAAAGAATGTCTGGCTTAGGTCTCACATAGATTGTAAAAGGTCTCACACACCAGGCAGTACATAGCTTAGATGGCATTTTTAACTATAATACAGCCTTGGTAATATCAGTATTCTTCCTTTAACATAGATGGACCATAGTGCAATACTATTTGATTTAGATTGTAAGCCATTAGATCACAGGGGAAAGGTTTCTTATTTTACGCAAACCACACAGGCTTGGACTTAAAATCCAAGCGGAACCCCTTATTCAACACTTTAGGAGTCAAGGCCGAATAGTCACAGGACATGCATGCAGCAGTTTGTGGTGAATAATGATCAACGCCAGGTAAGTTGATAGAAGATTTATTTCACATCAAGCTGAGCCAGCAGAGCAGCAGCTCTCACCATAGACCACCATCTAACTCTCTTAGAATACCGGCTCAGAACACCTAGGCTGTAAGGTTCTGCACCAGAGACATTCCAATTAAACACGCATAAGTTACTACATGGGTCTTTCCTTAAAACAAGTACAAGATGGGAAGAATGAATACAGGCAAATGGAGAAGAATAGAGGAAAGAAAGATGAGAAAAGAAGAAACACAAGAAAGAAAACAACAATGCAGGAGGAGGAAAAGAAATGAAGGAGAAAACTAAACTCTATACCAACTAAACTCTATACCGATGAGGAGTTTTTCTGTCTCAAGCACTGCGCCACATGGCAGGTTGCCCCGCACAATCTAAACCCAACTCTGAACAAGCACAGAGCCTGGAGGCAGGTTTGCCCGCACAATCTATACTCCTCTCACCAATCTCACCTCCAGGACGAGTGCAAAGAAGGGGACTCTTCACCAAGAGACATTTATTCCATCACTGCCCATTGATGAGCTTAACAGAGTTCCCTCTCAAATCTACAACTCTGATCGGTGAACCAAACTTGGGAGAGCCCTTCTTTACATGCATAGGTTTCATAACACAAACATAATCACCCGATTTTATCTCAACGTCTTTAGTATACTTCTTGGAATCAAAGTAGGTTTTAGGTTTGTTCTGAGCTAAACTCACTTGTCTCCTGACACTCTTATCAGTTCATTGTTTACCTTTGATCCACTTGCTCATCCAACCAGGACAAAAGGTCGTAGGAGCCCTGCGACCACGAAGCAACTCAAAGGGTGACACGCCAGTGGTTGAGTGAGGAGTGGTACGGTAGAACCACAGCATACTCCTCACGGAATTAGCAACAACAGACTTGTTAGACAGGCCTACTGTATACATTCACCTAGCACTCTGTTCATTCTTTCAACTAGACCATTTGTCTGGGGGTGCTATAGTGAACTTTTGAGGTGTTTAATACCACAAGTGTGAAGAAAAAATTCCAAATTCAGAAGTAACAAACTGGGTCCCATTGTCTGTTATCAGATAATCAGGAAAGCCTTCCTTAAAGAAAACATAACTAAGGAACTCTACTACTGTTCTGGCGTTCACTTCCTTTACAAACTTGATCTCACGCCCCTTAGAGTAATAATCCATGAGGACCAAGGCAAATTTCCATGAGGAGTCAAGAGCATGGAAAGGGCCCACAATGTCTAGCCCCAACTTTACCCAAGGTGCAGAAGGCAATTCTATAGGAGAAAGAGGGGGGTGCACAACTTAGCAGCTGTATCACGGCTGGAGTAAATTACACAAGATTTAACAATCTCATTAACCACCTTACACATGAAAGGCCACCAGAAAGAAATCTGCACTCTTTTTTGTCAAGGTGGCAACTCATGTGCATGTCTGACTAAAGCAGCTGCCCTTCGAGCAAGAGGAGGAACAAGCTTGTCACCCCTAAACAACAATCCATCTTCGATGGTAAGCTTGTCTGCTAATTGCAGAAATGTTTTAGGTTTAAATCTTTTTATTATTGAAACACAGTGCAATGAAATACAATAAGCAGTGTGGTTGTACCAGATACGAGTAGTAATTCTCAGCGGAGGCATGATGTTCAATGCAATACTGGCAATAACAGCAATGTCCAACCTGTCGGGGATGAAAATGCACTGAACCAAGGAAATATTAGAACTAGAAAAATCCAGGAAAAACTTCCCCCCGCCCTTAGCCCAACCCCCCCTTCCAAACCCCCCTTTGTCCCCTCTCCCCCCCACCCAGTCCAGAGCTCCCATCAATCTCCCTATGGCTCAACCCTTCAGCTTCTGAGCGTCTCATGCCTCGAGTACCTAGGGGTCCGTAGCTATGGGTGCCGTCAGGCGCAATAATCTGAGATATCTAGAACAAGTTATCTCTGTGAATTCAGTCAGCAGTAGGGCTCTAAATGGCTGCCAGAGTTCCTCAAATTGTTCCCCCTTCCCTGCTGCGGTGAGTGACAGCTTCTCCATACCCAACACATGCCACATCCGCTGGAGCCAGCCTGTGGTGGTAGGGACAGTGGCGGTATGCCAGTGTGTAAGGAATTTCTGCAGAGCAGACCCAAGGGCAATGGCCATTTGACGGCCCCTACGAGAGCGCAGTGGGTAAGTTAGTGCATTGGGAAGGCCCAGCAGAATATAAGCGGGAAAGCGGGGTATTTCTGTCTGGAAGTGTGCGTCTACTTCTTTTAAGATGTGTGTCCAGTATGATTGGATGAGCGGGCAATCCCACAGAATGTGTACCAAAGTCCCGGTGTGCCCACAACCCCTGAAGCAGAGCTTATCTTTTGAAGGATCCATTTCGGATAGCCTCTCAGGGGTGTAGTACCAGTATAGAGATATTTTTGTGAGTGTCTCGGTGAGACCCATGTGGTACGCTGAGTGCCTAGCCCTATGCGCAATGTTCCCCCATTCCTTATGACTCAGGGATCTACCCAGGTCTTTTTCCCATCGTACCCTGCCCGGATTGAAGATGTGCGTGGTTGGCGTCTGAATTGGTTTATAAAGGTCTGAGATGAACTTGGAGTTGGAAGTGCGTGAGAAGAGCCAACGCTCATACGGAGTGAATTTCCTATCGGCCGATGCTCGGACTTGCGGCTGCAATGCCCAGTTACGCACCTGCAAGTATCTCATACGCTCTGTTTCGGGGAGGTTATATTCTTGCTTAAAGAGCTGGAAAGGAAGCACCCCTTCCGAGCTGTATATAGGATACAGGAAGCGGCAACCTGCCGGCCTCCAGTGTGAAAAGACCCCTTTAGTCACTCCGGGGGTGAAGTCAGGGTTGTCCACTAGGGGTGTGAGTGGGGAGGGGAATGTAGTCAAGCCGTGAAGTGTGTTAGTCGCGTCCCAGACTTCTAGGTGAACCTGGGTGATTGAGGACGCATAGAGGTTGGCCGGCCTATAAACTCGAGGTAGAAACGGTATCTCCTGCAACGGGCTCCCCGCTACCGCCTGATCCTGAAAGAGCCAGTGTTTCTCCCACTTGCTCCATTCCACCAAATAGCGCAATTGGGCAGCTTGGTAGTATTTATACAGGTCAGGAACACCCAAACCTCCCTTCTCAGGAGCCAAAGTGGCGAGTGTTCTCTTCATCCGGGGTTTCCGACTCTGCCAAATAAATTATGCTAGGTCCGATTGGGTTTGTCGTATCCAGCCCGCTGGAGGCCGAAGTGGTAGGGCACGAGAGAGATATAAAATTTGCGGCAGGACGGTCATCTTAACTGCCACAATGCGACCCAGCCAGGATAGGGGAAGATGTCTCCACCGATCTATCTCTCCTCAGATGCGAGTGCGCAGAGTAGTGTAGTTGGCCGTGACCATTCTGGTCAGGGTCGGGGAGAGCTGAATTCCCAAGTATGGAACTGTATCTGTAGCCCATTGAACGGGTAGAAGGGTCTGCAGATAAGCTCGTGTCAAGGCTGTAAGGGACAGTTCTAATGCTATAGATTTGTCCGTGTTCATCTTGAATCTGGACACCATAGCAAACGCCTCAAGCTCAGCAACGCACGCCGGCAGCGCCGTCCGCGGATGATCCAGGGTAAGTAGAACATCATCTGCATAGAGGCTGATGGTATGAAGATCGCCGCCGAATGTGATGCCAAGAGCATCCTGACGTTGCCGGATCCGATAAGCGAGGGGTTCCATGTAGAGGGCGAAGAGGAGTGGCGACAGTGGGCACCCCTGTCTCGTCTCTCTCTCGATGGAGAACACGGTCAAATGTATAGCCATTGACTCTCACCTCTGCTTAGGGCGCACTGTAGCAGTTAAAGATTAGGGCTCGAAATTTCTCCCCTATCCCGAACTTGGCTAGTACCATTTCCAGGTAGGGCCAGTGAACCCGGTCGAAAGCCTTCTTAGCGTCGACCGCCAATATCATGTATTCCCCAGGTATTCGGGAAGCTTTTTCGATCAGGTGGGCTACTCTCTTTGTGTTGTCAACTGTCTGCCGGGTCAGGGACAAAGCCCGCTTGATCGGGATCTACTAAGCCTGGCAGATGGGCGGCCAGATGCGTGGAGAGGATGCCAGTGTATAGTTTGAGGTCAACATTAAGGAGTGAAATTGGTAGATACGCCCGACATTTAGTTATGTCCTTCCCTGGCTTTGGAATGACCGAGATAGAGGCACACAGGAGATCCGGTGGGATGGCTCCTGGGTCTGCGAATGAATTAAATAGGCAAATGAGCAACGGCGCTAGGGTGGTACAGAAGGTCTTGTAAAAGGAGGAGGAATAGCCATCTGGCCCAGGCGCCTTCCCCACCTTGAGACGCGCTATTGCAGTGCCCACCTCCTCGATGAGGATTTCTCTCTCTAGCCATTTCGACTGTTCCGTTGCCAGAGATGGGAGTGTGACCGAGTCCAGATAGCTAGTTGCTGCAGCGACATCCGGAGGCGTGCCCTCGTAATGGTTAGCATAAAAGTCTCCGAAGGTCTCTGCTATTTGCACATCCTCCAATATAGTAGACCCGTCAGTGCACGTGATTTCCTTCACTTTCCGATATTGCCGGGCTTTCCTGAGCCGATTGGCCAGTAACCGCCCACACCGGTCCCCGTCGGTGTAATAGGCGTGTTTCAGCCTCAGTGCCGCATATTCTGCCCTGTCAGTATAGAGAGCCGCAAGGTGACCCCGCGCCACCTTGAGCTGTTTCCAGACTCTCGGGGCCCCCGTCCGCTGGTGCATGCGTTCGAGTTCCTGCACCTTTAGAGTGAATTCCTCTCTTTTTTCTGTTCGCATTCGGTTGTCGGCCAAGGTAACTGCAATAACTACTCCCCGAAGGACAGCTTTCAATGCGTCCCACTGGGTTGCTAGTGTGGTGTCTGAGTTCGCGTTGTGCTGTAGGAAGTCTTGTATGGATTCCTGAACCTGTTTCACCACATCCCGTCTGTGCAAGAGCGTGTCTCGGAGTCGCCACACTCTAGGAGACGGTAGAAACGGCGGGTTGGTGACAGTCATGGAGACCGGGGCATGATCCGACCAGGATATTACTCCCATATCAGCCGACGAGGTGAGTGAACTCGCCGGACTCGTCACTAGAAGGTGATCTATGCGTGCGTACGATTTGTGTGCCACAGAGTAGTGGGAGTATTCTATTTCCCCAGGATGCTGCTGCCACCACAGATCGTGTAAATCAAGGTCCCGTAGCCTGTCAGTGCAAGCGGCCGAGAGGCTTCTAGCGTGGAAGGTGGGTGGGGAAGACCGGTCTAAGGTTGCGTCAAACACAACATTCAAGTCCCCGCCTATTATAATGTGTCTATCCGAAGTCGCCGCTATTTCTGTGAGGGCAGTGTGTAGGAATTTCTCCTGACCGTCATTGGGACTATACAAAGAGTCTATTGTGTAAGTCACTCCCCCCAAGACCACGCGGTACACTAGGAGTCTGCCCCTTATCTCCGCTATTTTGTGGTGGACTTCCCCCTTGAAATGTCTTGCTACTAGAAGTGCTACCCTGGCAGTTTTAGTGGTCCCACAGGAGAAGAATTGTCCCGGGAACGCTCGTGAGCGAAGCCTGTGACAATCCCGGGCCAGCAGGTGCATCTCCTGGAGGAGGCAGATATCCGCGTGTGTACTTTCCTTTTTTTTTAATGGTTTTTATTGTTTTTTATATAAAATCATAGAATACATAAATTTACACTGAGAGAGTTCACCATAACCCCTTAACCCTCCCCCCACCCCTTAGTCTGGCAGACTTCTTTAGGAAAAAAAAAAAAGATACAAAAAGAAAAATATGCAATATGGGTAGCACATTATGCATCGTTTGGCCCAGTCTAATAACTGTGTGCTGTGCCCTAAAGTCAATCACAGAGCTGACATTTAAAAAATAATAAATCAAGCTACATCAAGCAAGGCACAAGTACAATAATAGCACAGCATAAAAATAAATAAATAAATAAAGTCTTCAAATAAGAAGACAGAGGCCATTGCAATTTCAAATACAAATACAAGAGCAGTTATCAGTTCCTTTGTTCCTTACTACCTGGTTAAATAGTTAAATCCCATATATAGACTTCACTAAGAGTGACCCCAATAAATCTAAATTTAGGTTTGAGGGAGTTCCCTGTTATTATTATTATTATTGCCTTGATTATCACACCATTCCTGTAGCGGAGCCCAAATTTTCAGACCAGCATTGCGTTTCTTTCTACCTTTCCCTTTATAGATTGCAATTTCCAACTTAAATGTGGCTAGTAATCTAGCAAGCCATTGCTGAAATGAGGGTGCCAGTTCATCTAACCAGGCCGATGCAATACACATCCTAAGAACAGCCATTGACATAAATATAAATTCCGCCCCTAGTCGATTCCGGTTTGGGTCATTCGCTCCTAAAAGCATTGTTTCAATACTCAAGGTAATGGGATTTTTCACCACCGCTGTTATAAACCTCTCAATATCGAGTTTCAATTGGGATAGGCCGTCGCAGGTAGCAAAAATGTGTATACAGTCTGCATTCGGAAAGTGGCACCGGGGACAATGAGTTCCTTCACCCGAGCCCCATTTTGCAATTTTGTCAGGAGTGTAATATAACAAAGAGGGTTTTATAAAACTGTGTTTGAAGTTTAGTTGATAGTAAATACTTTTGTGACATTACCATTGTACTTTCAATTTCAGCTCGGGATATGTCAATTTTGTTTTCCCATTTCGAGGCTATCTTTCCTATATCATCAGGTACCAAGTTACTTAGTAGGATATATATTTCACTAATGGTGTTAACTTTACTGGACGACAGTGTCTCAAATATCTCACATTTTATGCTGATGATTTCACAGAGATTTCTTTTTGTTATGAAATCCCGTATTTGTAGGTATTTGAAGAAGTCTCTGTTGTTAATTTGAAATTTCATTATTAGTTCCTCGAATGTGTGAAACCCCGAACCGAACTTCAACATATAATGGTGACTTTATTTGGTTATATTTTCGGAGGGGGAACCCCTCCTAAATCTTGGTCTAGTGCAAAAATTATAATATTTCCCAAAAAAAACAAACCCCCTGATCAATTAGGCTCATATAGACCAATTACCTTGATTAATGCGGATTCTAAAATTTATTCCAAACTACTAGCAAATCGCCTTGCCCCAATTATCCATTTAGTTATAGCCAATTACCAACATGGCTTTGTCCCAGGAAGATCTACAATTGATCACGTCCATAGAGTCATTACTCTTTTTGATCAGTCACGAATTACAGGAGACCCTATGGCCCTCATACTTTTAGATGTGGAAAAGGCATTTGATAGGGTCTCCTGGAAATTCCTTTGGGCAGCTCTGAAAAGAGTTGGAATTCCCCCAAGCTTTAACCTGGCAATACAACAATTATATGTCAACCCGACCGCTATGGTTTCTGTCAATGGCAATCTTACCAAATCATTCAAGATATCGAGAGGGACGAGACAAGGCTGCCCCTGCTCGCCACTGCTATTCGCCCTCTATTTAGATCCCTTTCTACAAAGACTGGAAATGAATTTGGTAATAGAGCCTATTATATCACGAGATCTCTCCACTAAAATTTTAGCCTATGCTGATGACATAGCAATCGTCACTAAGAACCCAGCATTAACTATGCTTGCTATCGTTGACGAGGCCATCAAATTTGGAGTTGTTTCCGGATGCGCCCTTAATCAAGGTAAAACCCAAATTGTGATTAATGATAATTTAACTCTTGCCAACCCTAGAGTTACTCCAAACGCAACATATTTGGGGATTGCTATCACCGCCAAATTAGAAGATCTGGTAGATATTAATGTAAAACCTGTTTTAAGGACAATACAAAAGGATCTCCACCGACTAGATAACCTGCACCTTTCCCTGATTGGTAGAGTTAACGCCATTAAAATGGCGTTTTTCCCTAAATTACTGTACCTATTTAGAGCAATATGCCTAGAATTCCCGGACTCCTGTTTAAAATCAATGGAACAGACTTTCTCAAAATTTATTTGGTCATATTCTAAACCAAGACGTGCATTGAAACTCCTTACTCTACCAAAGGAACGGGGGGCTTAGGTTTACCAAACTTGCGGCTTTATTATTGGGCAGCAAACATGATTTAACAGTCAAGAACTTCTTCAAATAGATTTAGCGAATGTAGCATCACAGGGTGGGCAACCATCTATTTATAACCTGTTAGGTGAAAAAAACTCTGGATATCTATGGCGTCATCTACATGACAGCTACCACAAAAAAGTTAAATTTAAGCGGCTCCTACATTCTTTTAAAATATTGCAAAAAATAAGAAAACTAATGGATATTGGGCGAATCTCATACTATACACTCTTTAAAGATAATTTAGATCTGCCCGCTATTTTCAGGGATTGCTGTATGAAGAAATGGGGAGCATCCGGAATTACACACTTCGGCAAACAACGCGTGTGTACTTTCCAAAGAGGAGAGGATCGCTTGCCTTTTAACCGGGGTATTGAGTCCCCGCACATTGAGTGTCTATACTTTAAAGGTGTTTGGCATCGTGATGTGTGAGGTGATGGGATGAGGCTATGGCATCCGGCAAGCGACCCATAGCAATGAATGAAAAGGCTTCCCCCCGAACGGCAAATTCCGAGCAGTGTTGAGATGTAACCAATGTGTGTATACAAGAATTGAGCTCTGGACTCCCCCCCCAACTCCCACTTGACTCCCTCCCTAACCCCAACTGGCAAAGAACAAAATTGTCCTGGACCGGTCACAAGTTCGTGGAGGCCCATAGGTCAGGTCAGTATTGGAAAACGTGGCGCTGGCGACCTTGCAGCCCCTAGTCCCAGGTCAGTCAACACGTAGCCCAGATCTGTGGAAGTTCAACGTGGAGGAATGTGGCAGTAGAAGCCCTAATGGATCCCCGGCCCCTTCCACCCCCTTTGCGAATATAATGCATGAAACAACCCCCAAACCTCGATATGTCAATCAGAGCTCGATGTGTCCTTGACCACCTCTTGGATAGCCGCCGCCTGTTCCTGGGCCACTGTTCTGGGTCGGGTTTGAGGCCCTTCTTGGGATGGCGGCGTCTCCTCACTCGCTGCCACCCATCAGATTGCGATGAAGAGGGTCCCTCGTTCACCCGCCGCAGTGATATTCCTCCAGGCGAGTCATCCTCCGCAATGTCAATGCCTAGTAAGGTGCACGTGTCACAGAGGGAGCGCATCTGATGCAGGGCTTCCTGCCATTTGAAGATAATCCGAAATGGATGACCCCAAGAGTATGGTATCCCTTTATCTTGGAGAAAGGACGGGACTGCACGGAAGGATTTCCGCTTCTGGAGCGTGATGGCCGAGAGGTCCTGAAATAAGGCCACCGAGTGACCCTGGAAGCTAAGTGGTTGCTTCTGGCGCGCCTCTCTCAGAATACGCTCTTTCAAAGGGAAATCCGGAAGAAAGGCCAGAATGTCCGGTGGAGGGGCAGGGGCCCGCCTCGCCAGACCCACTCGGTGTGCACGGTCAATGCGGACCTCGAAATTGGCTGGTTCCCAGAGAGTCTCTCTGAAGAGTTCCTGCAGGTAGCATGACACGCTGTTACCCTCGGCTTTTAAAGGAACACCCCGCACGCGGATGTTGTTCCTCCGGGTGTTGTTCCCGAAGCTGGAGTACCTCCTGCCGCAAAAATTCGACCTCTTCGCTGTGTGCTTGGTTAGCATTCTCCACAGCCGCCACTCTCTCACCAAGGCCATCCACATCCCTGCGCAATTCTCGTTGCTCCCCGTCAGGTCTTGCTTCAAGGCTGTGAAATCATCGCGCAGGGTATTGAATAAGGATTCCAGGAACGCCTTTATGATAGGGGCACTCCCGTCATCCTGCGCTGTAGTGTTGGCCGGAGTAGTGGGCGAAGGGGGTGTGTGGGTCTTGTCCCCCTTAACAGCGCTCTTAGCCTGCATGTCTGGTATTGTGCGGCCTGCTCTGCGTCCCACGTTGGCCATAACCCCCGGTCTCCGAGGGCTGCAGGGTGGGGTGGAGGGTCCCTCCTCCAGCCGCGCAGGGGAAGTAGACGTTTTCTAGGGGCCCAGGCAGAGAAGCAGGGAGCAGGTGGGCGTCGGGGCTCCCCCACCCTGGTGCAGCACCTACGAGGGTTTGTCCTGGCACTGACCAGATGGTGTCGAGCAATGGGATATAAGCAGAGGGGCTTCCACTCACCACCCACCTCGATGTCCTGTAAATCAATGGGGTTGTCCTCGGGTGGCAAGAGTGGGCAGGGCAGTTGTAATTGGCCCCGTCAGGGCGTTCGCCGCTCCCAGCTCCGGTCGCACTCGACTGCTTCTGCCCCTCGTAGTGTAGGCCTTCACAGGCGTCAGGACCGGGCCCTTGTCGCCAACGAAGCCAGGTCAGGTAGGTCCCAGCTCTACAGCGGTGGGGCACGTGTGACGGTCCAGAAGCGGAGGACGGCGCCAGGGGGGACGCCTGGCACGATGCAGCACGCCCGGGCGCCAAGGAAGCCAATCCCCCCCAGCTGGCGCCAAGCAGGCCCAAAGCCGGGGACTTGAGTTCCCGCAGGCAGTTGGACCCCCACGCCTCTGTAGCTGGTGGGCTGAGATGAAGCCACAGGAAGGGGCGCCCGCGGGAGAAGAGTCGTAGGGGCGGATGCCCCATAGGGCCCGGCAAGGAGTGCGTCTAGCAGGCAGCCAGTAGCGTCTAAGTCTATCCCTCAGGCCACACCGGGCGCTGTAGGAAGGCGTTAAGGGCAGTTCTAAGGAATTGGTTCTCGGAGAAAATACCAGAGCAGTTCATGATGGTTCTTTTGATGTTAAAGGCTAAGCAAAGGAAGTTACAACTAAATAAAGAGCCATGCTGACACAGACAATTGAAGATGCAGCATATATGTGAAAATGTGTTAGTCTAAACACTAAACATGAGAAAATAGGGAAAAGTCCAGGGACGGCTTGTCACTAAGTGTTAAAGCTACTGCAATCTAATTTTCTTTTATGTGATGAACATACATGATGCCCAAAATAAACTCTGCTTAGGTGGAATGAAAAGGAGACAATATTGCCTGGTTGTGTTCGATACCCTCTTACCAGAACGGGGCACCCCGCTTATGAAAAAGCAAAAACAACAGCTAAACAAATATTCTTACTGTAATGATTCCCGGTCCTCGTTCCTGGTTCTAAAATGTTAGGCAAACCATAAACCTCTCTCACTCCAAATGTAGATCTCGGTTTTCTCCTCATCTAAGGATACTGGATTCTGGAGAGCTTTCAGTGTGGTACACCAGAGCTCAGAATTAAGGACAGATTTAAACTGGTCTCTACCAAAGAATTCACTAGCCCAGTGACCTCGGGATCAAGAGTGAGATAGCTTTGCAACAGTACAGTACACACAATCCCACGCACGAACCATGTTTCAAACATAAAACAATTAATGAAGCCCATTTTGTTATTTCAGTTGAACAAATTACATAAGTTGAATTACACAATACTATGAGAACAATGGAAGGCAGGAGAGTTTCTCTTTCTGAGCAAAGGAGAATTGGCTCCGTCAAAGGTCAACAATATACCTTACAAAATAATAGGGTATGGTTAAGCAGATAGTAGTCTTGCGCTTACTTTTCTAACTTACATTTTCTGTTTTAATTACCTGTCTTGTTTTTTGGCTTTAGTACCCAACATCATACACGGAGATAAACTAGGAGAACAAAATAAAAGTGGCAAACAAATACGCCAGTTGGAAATAACAGGCATACAAATATAACCATTAGAACTACTATGCCTCAGAATACAACAATCAGAATTCTTAAGACACTGTTACACCAATCCAGGTATTCATGCAAGAAAACAGTGCAGCTGGTATTAGTGTAAGGATATATAGAAAACATAAGATTGGCTCGGCAAATAAGCCTGCTTAAGTTACTAGGTCAAGAATACCAGCACTTATGCAAAGAACCGATGAGCAAAGTGACTGCTACAAACAAAACCTGCTCAACTGCTACTGTAAACCTCGTTAAGGCCCTGAAGAAATAGGATTACACTCACCCTCACGAAACTCAAATGGATTCCCCTTGGCAACCCACACCATCTCTAAAACCAGATGCATCTTCCATGGGTGTCGAATTCCTATCGCCTGATGCCCAGGGCATACTGTTTGGAGTCACGGGTAACAAGTTTTCATGTATACTTTTTCTGATGGAAAAAGTAGGCCACAAACCTTTCGTCTTCTGTTTAGCTTTACGGTCTAGTGAAAGGTTTGCCTGGCACTAAGGAAAGATGTTGGTTTATATGTGTATGCATGGTTCCAACTTGTATAGATGATTCATTAATGCAAAACCTTTATTATTAGGGTCAGCACTGTAAGGAAATGCAGGGAGCTGTAAGCTCTGCTTCCGTTAATGACAGTGGTTCCACTACAAAAACATATTTACTCTTGAAAAAAATATGTACCAATTTGAGGCTATTGACAACACTTCCAGAATACTCCCTGGAGGCATGCAGAAACCTAAAAGCAACATCCGTGATTTTTTTTTTTGCTTCCGAAATAAAATATGCACAAAACAACTTTACTAAAACGTGTGTTACTAAGCTGTTGAGCCACTGTACATACAATTTCTCCAAGGCATCCTTCAGTGTCATGTTTTATGCTTGCCAATATTTAAAAAAAAACAGAAAAAAACAAGGGAGAACCAGTGTAAAACCATGATGGACAGCAATGAAAATAAGTTAGGGGCACTTTTCTCAAAGAAGAACACTCAAGTGCACCCATATATATTTCTTGGCATTGGAGCTTATTTACGACGTTTAGGAATTGGCAAAGGTTTACCAAACTGTGTCAGAAAAACGTACTTCTAGCAGACTTTTCTAAATTGTATTTTTGTATAAGCAAATACACATTTTCACAGGTTCTAATCCTGACAGGTTCACTCAACCATTCATCTTTCTGAGGAAGATAAAATTTGTATCACTGAGTTAGATAACAAACTTCTGTTGTGTTAGCGCCCACAGACCCTAGGCTCAATGTTTGTTTTACAAATACGTAATATCTTCTCATGCGAAAATCTACATTTTGTCAGTTACCTTATACACAAAAATCTGCAGAGCAATTGCAAACTGACTTTTTCTACACCCCCTTCTTCCCCCACCCTGAAAGAAGGTTTACTCCTGTCCTTGTCCAGAATACACTTCCAACCTTTTCCAGTGTGGGAAGAGATTCAAGAATAGTTGGTGAATACCCGTTATTATGCAAGTAAGTGGATGTGCACAGCCTTACAGTGCAATCCAAACTTGGAACTATGGCTTTCTACCTACTTACAGCCAGGAAAATGGAGCCTTGCTAAAAGCTAGAAACTAAAACCTAATACAACAAAGTATAATTGTATAACCAGAGAGGATGTTATCAGAGCTCTGATATAATGGGAACGCTGACATACTTAGTCACTAACTACTGCATAGCCCCAAAAGATACAAATTACTTTTTTTTTTTAAAAGGACAAGTACATTTCTGACGCATTGTGTCTATTTGGGCAGGTTATTAATTTACAAAAAATCCACACCCCTGACCTTCTACAAAGCCATCAAGGACAGTGTAGGAGAGTAGATCTGCTTCTTATAGATAACCCCACTTTTTGCTGATGTTTCACTGTTTCCGACTTAGTCTGGCTGGGATCCTGCTATTCAGGATCCCAGCCTAGCTGCTTTCTCTTATACACTGATTGCATGTACTTTAGGTACACTCCAGATTGGATTCTGGGGTACCCTTATAAGTCCCTAGTATATGGTATACTATATACCCAAGGCAAAGGTACCCCAGAGGCCTTCCAGGGGCTGCTGCATGTATTATGCTACCCCTGAGAGGCCACTCAAATTGACACCACAGGTCTGCTACTGTAACCTCTGTAAGGTGGTGCATGCACCCCTTACTTAGATATAGGATCCCTATATCTACCTCATCACTGCACTTATAAACCTATCAGTCACCCCTATGCAGGCCTCATCAATCCTGAAGGCAGGGTGCTGAGTTGTATGTGAATCTATTCTCCGGGGTTGTTCTGTGCTGCAGCCATACCATATACTCTTAAGTGCATTATAACCTAGTGGTAAATGCCAACTTTAAAAGGGCTGCACAGAAAACTGTTGTGTTTATTGTCAAACACCTTGGAATCATACCTCCCTGCCAGTAACTGGCAGGGGAGGTATGATTCCACCCTCCTAGAGGGAGAAATATGACAACACTGTTACACCCAGTACCAGATTTCTCGACCCTGGCATCACAAGATGGATGCTGCCAGTCACAGACACGAGTCTGTCCTCCTGCTGATGGACGAAACTCCAGCAGGAGAAGGCTAGACAATAGGTATTCTGTCACAAGGAGGTGTAACCACCTCACAGACAGGCTTTAGTGTATTGGGGCTGGATGGG
Organism: Lissotriton vulgaris; assembly: GCF_964263255.1. Lineage (NCBI taxonomy): Eukaryota > Metazoa > Chordata > Amphibia > Caudata > Salamandridae > Lissotriton > Lissotriton vulgaris. The sequence continues at coordinate 265,159 of NW_028248679.1, forward strand.
TGCACTCCAAGAGTGCTTTGATGTCTGCATTGGGGGCACATTTGGTGTCGCTGTGCATAGTCCAGCTCAAACAGGTTCCAGGGGCCAGCAGCCCCTGCTCTGGCGCGAAACTGGACAAAGGATATGGGTGTGGCTACCCCTCTGTCCTGACCCTCCCATAGGTGGGTCCCCAGAGTTTGTCCCACCCCTTCCTTGGGTATCAAGTAGGAACGCCTGGCTACAGGACTTTGGATTTACCTCATTGAAACCCTGCTACGATCTACACTGCGCTAGATAACTGAAGAATCTCCCTTGGTGTAAAGGAGTTACTCCCCTGCTAAGCAGGCACCAAAGACATATCTGACCGGTTTGCAACTCCGAAGCTCCTGCGGACTCCAAAGACTTTTGCAACACAGGAGATGGGTTTCCAAGTGTCCCCAAGGTCGACTAGTGTGCTCAGCAAACCTGAGACCTGTATCCCTCGTGGGGACCGTGCAACCCGAACCCCTGGGCACCGTGTCCATTTGCAGAAGCATCTGCTTTCTAGCGACCCCTGAAGCTGTGCTTTGGGTAACTTGTAGTCCGGACCCGAGCAGCGATTCCACTGAAGATTACCGGCCTACACTCCATGAGTGTTCTGTGGGCTGGTATTTTGTGATTCCTCTCGTGGTCCATTGGCCTGTGGGTCCCTGTGAAGGCAACTTTAACTTTCAGTGAGTTTACCTGGCTGCTCCAGATGTGCCCTGACCCTCCATCGCTTGGGGAGTGCCCAGGACCTTGCTGGTCCTCACCGAAGCATCCTTTCTCGGACCGCGTGGGTTGCAGTTGCCAAGGTGTATTGGTGTTCCATCTGGACACTGACCCCCAGCACTCGGCATCCTTCGTGGGACAGCTCACCTGCAGACTTTGGTTGTCGTCTCCTGGTCCCCATGGCTGCAGAGTCAAGCTTCACCTCTTCTCACCTGAAATACCAGACATCGGTGGGCATTTGTCTACCGAGCTCCTGGTCACTGCCAAGTGTCCCAGACTCTGTCCCCTCTGCTTTCAAGTTCTTCTCAGCTTCGATCCAGGCTTGGATCACCCCGGACACTTTTCCTCCTCACGGCAGCAGCAGTTTGCAGCATCACGCCATTGAAAATTACTAAGATTCCCGACACCATGCGACACCTATGCACCCGGCTTTCCTGGGTAAGGTAACAAGTACTTTGGTGCTCACATGGGTGTTGGCCCTAGAACCTTATAAGTCTGAAATGGTTTGCTCAAACTTAAGCTTTAAAATTCCAACCGTGACTTTCCCATAGGATTGTACAAAGCTCGCGGCTGTGTTCTCACACTGCACGCATCTCCCGTGGGTGTCCTGTGTCACTACCTTGGGTGGTTCCATGGGGTCCCAGCGATTCTACGTGCTCTATGCACTGTGTCTAGTCAAGTCGTGGTTGATATACCACTTTATTAGTATATGGTTAATCTCCCCCTGGAGCCCGCTGTGTATTGTGCTATTACTGTTGTTGTAGCACTGTAATATTGTGTGCTTTGTTCTCTAATCTCATAAAGAGGTTAGTGGAGAGTGTTTAGTAATAAATACATATATTTTATATATACTTTGTGTGGCTCTCCTTTCATTTGGTCATTCAGGAGGTTATAGACTAGTAAAACAAGCTGCTTTACATTCCTTCGAGACTTAGCCTGAAGGCTGTTCTCCATAGCTACCACAAGGATAGCTTTCAATAAAGGTTGTCTTTAACCTAATCATCAATAAGGGTTGTTTGGACTGGAACAAGGTGCCCACTTTAATTAGTGGACAGCATATACCAGGCCAACTTCGCACAGACAGTAGTCCCAAATAACTGGCTGACAAATTCACAGTCTTTAGTAGCTCTTAGCGCAACCGTAGCAAAGATACCATCAGAATGGAGACAAAGAAGTACAAAAAAGGAAGAAAAAAAATAGTCCAACAGGCATTCTCCCTTTAGAACGACAGTCCCATATCCTTCTGGACCCCCCAAACCATGCTCAAATTTAAAACAAAAAGCTAAAGGAACACATCTTTATAATACCCTACATCAGAAAGAAGGATCAGTCCACTTCTGACTGAGGATACTCCTCCAATCATTCAGTGTCTTTCACCCTCTACAGCACTACAATGTCTTTCGTCTAGGTCTGCTACACAAGTACTATATACATACATTCATACTGCGACACAGGGTGCTTTTTCATTCAGCACTCACCATACTTGCCCATTATATACTGAGTAAATAATATCTGCCCCACTCTCCCCTCCTGTTCCTGCACTATACAAGGCCGTTCTTACAGGCCTCCGAATGTTAGTGCATCAGTTAATGTGAACATAATGCGTGTCCTCCAATTACTGTGACATAAAATGCCTATCCACTACCATGCCACAGGATGCCTGTCTAAAACTGAAAACACAAACCTGGCTAGAAAATCTTCTGCGAAAGTATATTAAACAAACAAAATATAAATAAATCGACGTTACTTTATTGTGCAGAGAATCTGCATGCTAATTATCATATCACACAATCTCAAATAATCATCTAACAGGCCCAGTTAATATATGGTTGTTCGTATAGGTATAATTCACACTCCCCTTTCCCAACCTCTTTCTCAGTAACGCTCACAATTCCCAGGACATATTGTTTAGGGTCAAGGACAACAAGTTCTCGTGTTTATTGGGACAAGCAGGTCCAACCCCTTACAGCACAAACCCTTTGGCTGCCAGATTACAGGACCACATTATGGATCAGAGAAAGGCATTGCCTGCAGTTAAGATAATAGTTATTTCCATATGTCAATGCTGGTTGAACTTGTATTTATGGTTCATTAATACAAAGCGTGTATTATTAAGGTGATGGCTCTAAGCAAATGTAAGTACAGACTGCATTGCTGACCGTGGTTCCAGTATCAAAATATGTACACACGTTTCCAAAGTTAAAAAAATTGAGGCTACATGTAATGCTTCCAGGATGCTCTCTGATTAGTTGCAAATATATGCAAAGGTTTGAAAGCAAGATTGATAATTCTTTGCTTTCAAAATAAAATGTCCATTAATAAATGTAACTAGCAAAAAAAGGGTTTGCTAGGCTTTTGTGAAATTTTAGGCGCAATTTCTTTGCATTTTACTAAATGATGCTAGTATTTCCAAAATATTCATAATGGAAAATCAGTGTTACCAGTTTCATCAAAATGATATGAAAATGAAAATAAACAAGCATTGGCAAAGGCACTAGGTATGACACTGGTGGCTAGCCTTTTATTTCGGTCAATGCATGTCCTGTTTTGACATTGTTTTGTAAAACTTTTTTGTTGCGGGAGCTGCTGGGCCCTCATCATTAGATTACACATTGACAAAAGCAAAAAAGGCCTCAAATAACCCACACTGAAACAGTAGTCAGTTTCTGTCACTGAACAAAACTACTTTGTGTGCCGATATTCTCCTTGTGAAAGAGCAGAATGCGGTCACTCAAAGTTAAGCCAGCCGGTAGGTAGAGAGAGGGAGAGATATCATTTTAATTAAAAAAAGGCCTTGGTAAACGACAGACCTAAATAGGGGCCCAATTCTTAAAGTCAAGAAATGTGTTGGTTTGTGATTGATGCAATTAAATGCACTAAGAGACATCATAATGTGGATCGTCTTCTCACCCTCAGGGAGAACAAATGGATATGGACATGTAACACCGTTGAGAGGGGATTAAATTCGGTTATCGAATGGCACGCTGTATCTCTTCTGTAATTATGGTCCCTATCTTCTGATCTTCCAAATTTCTGGTGACCCTTTTTACTGCCCGAGTATGTTACATTCTTATATTTCTGGACAGTCTCCCATGTTTACATTAGATCCATGGTAGTACGTGCTGTGTGAATTTGTACTTTTGTTGCATTGGATTAGGGTGTTTACCTAACCTGCCTTTGAAATGTAGATGCAGTTGTTGATTTGGAATATGTTCCAAGATGGCCGCCTTTGTGGTCTAGTTCAGATCCCTTTACAAGTTCCCCGTGTTAATGAGAGCACCGTAGAAATTTTCGCACTTTGTTATCAGTGCTACATTAAGTAACTAGAAGGTATTGGGCAGTCCTTTGTCAGTTACAGCGCAACTTCGAGTTAAAAATTACTCGAGCATTTTCGGGTGACGTCATCACGTCGCCGTTCCTAAAGGAAATGCGGAAGCAGCCGGGACCGGCACCCGCATTTGCAATTGACCGAAGGATAGACAATAACGCTACTCTCCCCGACCAGTAAGTACCGTACCTCTTCCTTGCCTAACGCGCTAACATAATAGACAGCGTGATTGCTTGTTATCGGGTGGATGGAACATTAAGTTTATCAACTTATCCACAGGTGACTCAGGCGCTGCAGTCGAAGTGTTTACAGGATGCCTGCATTACGTTTGGAAGTCGTTCCTGGTGCATTGTTTTGAATACGAATTCGGATCGAATCACGTACTTTACGTTATTAGTAAGTACGATTTGGGTTCTCTAAGTTGACTAATGAAATGAGTCAGTACCACATACGTTTAGACCTAGATTACATGAATTTAAAGCACTGAAATAGATATACTTGTTTTTAGGTGACTTTGTCGCTGTTGAACTTACCTCCGCATTCACAACATTGAGCTTAGACTCTTTTGAGAGTGGGCCATGTAAGTAAAAAAACAAAAAATTTTTGAAGTGATTGTCTCTCTACTCTATATCAGTTCCTTACCGACATTGATGATCCATCGTTTTATATTTTGTTTTTTATTTGTTATATTTGGTTTTTAGATTGGCTAAAACTACTTCAAACCTATCCTAGTCTGCATCACCTCCGGCTGGAGGTTGATTGGTAAGATTTTTTATCGTGTATATAGGTTGCTATCACTAGTTCGGACACCTGGCATAAGGGCTTTCTTTTCCTTTCTCACACTATGGTGGGTTTCATGTTTTGTAACTAGTCTTTATTGTGGGTTTGGCACCCTAGTTCCGGTGTTATATGCTTAGATTGGATACTTTCTAGAGATTGTTTCTGTTGCTCTCCCCCTTGGGTGATTAGACGATACCTAGCTGGCAAGGTATAATGTGGTGTATCTATTTTTAGATATATATGGGCAACCAGTCCTGATGATGGTCCGATGGATTCTATGTAACCAACGAGGGACCGAAACGTCGACGCACGACACCACTTTATCGGTTTCATTGTTTGAATGTTTGTTACAATGAATGAAGTTTGTAATAATTACTATTGTTTTGCATGGTAATGTGTTCCCTATGCTAAAAAACAAAAGGTGTCTAATACTACAACCAAAAGTGTATATATTGTGTAGTATTCCTTGTTGCCACAAAAAACTTTTTTGATAAAAACAAAATAAAATAATAGTTCTTAAAACTCCAATTCCCTTGCTGCTTTACAAATTCATGATCACGGTTGTGACGGTAATTGATTGAAGAATATTGTGTAAATGAATTCCTACGGGGACAATTTGTAATTTTGTTATTGATTATACCCAGTCCTTGTGGGATTATTGGGTGGCTCTGTCTTATGTTATAATTTACAGAAGTAGGCCAGGAAATGGCACTCCTAGAAAATATTTGTGAACTGCATTTTAGCACAAGCAAATATGTACGTGTAGATTTGCTCATGCAGAAATCTGTTGAGCAGTATCAAGTTCACACTCATACCAACCACAAAGTTCCCACACCCTGGAAGAAGTGGAGAAGTGTGGCTCACCGGTTAGAGGAGGCAGACCCGGACGCAGAGGTCAGACGGGTTCAATCCCCGACGCGGCAGGGTCTTGCGCTCAAAATGTCCACGGACTCAACAATTCTCGCCTTGGTGCCTACTCGAATCATGAGTTCACACACTGCAACTCTGGGCAAAAGCTTGCTTAATCTCCACTACGGCCCCACCGCGATGGGATGCCTGGCTTTCACCTTGGGGATGCCCACTAGGGGTTATCTCACAGGGAAAAGCCAGGACGGGTGCCCAAAGCAAGCGCCTTGAGACCTTACGGTGAAAGGCACTATATAAGAACGTATGATTTACGATTTTGTCAGAAGTAAATTTCAAATTTTTCTCCGTATGGGAAAATATTAGAGACGTGCTGATGAAAACACATAAAACATACAAGTTAGTAGGTTTGCACAGACTCAAAAGGGCATACCAACCATGGGGAACTATTGTCTACCGCTATCGCCAGCCCCAGTATGTAGATCGTCGTAAAAGGTAGTCAAATAAGGGAATTGTTAGTATTCAAACCCTACAATGGTATGAGCTCTGGCATAATCAGAGAGGCTATTATCAGAGCTTGTATATATTGAGATTGTTGTCTTAATTTGTCGTAGCAGTACATTGCACCAAAGGGACAAGTGGATTTTGTTACAGGACAGGTAGATTTATGAAGCATCATGTCCCATGGACAAGTAGATATTTTTTTAAATGACACACCCCTGCGTTGGACCGAAATTCGATTCCCACTGCCACAATCATTTTTAAATATTGTTATCTTCCATCGATCCTCACCACAGGAAGCATCTTGCCCTGGTTCTATGGCCGAGATGCAAATTCTACTCCTCAGCTCTCCTCCGAAGAAGCAGTAGCCCCTCGTCCCAACTCTCCTTCATCTATGGCGCAATTCAGAATATTATTGTGAGAAAATTAAAACGTGCTGGAGTAAAAATATTGGTTATGTTGGTGAAACTTAAATGTCATTCCATTATATAAATATGTAAAACAAACTACAAAGTATGTACGGACACCCACTTTGAAAACTTAATGTTGCCAAAAGCCTGAGCTAAATTAGAAGTGAACACAAAATCATTACTCTAACCTTCACGCATTAACGTCGACTATTATTAGCCCAACCATTTATGGGATACAGGTAAGCAACAGAAAAAAGGCAAAGTAATTAGGGAAAACACATTTTTGGGACTTCATTATGAAATCACTAGTCATCTGGCCAGAAGCCTGATGTGACAACGGACAACAAAGACATGTGCATACACATATAGACACACTTTAAAAGACTTACTTCTGTATCACATTTTGCAAGCTCAACATCATGCCCAGTTCGCTTTTCATTTTTTCTCTGTTTGAACGGCATTCTGCTAAATAGCGTAGAGCCTAGAAAAAAGAAATATCCATATCAACAAAATGAGTAGCACACATTTGTCCTTGTAAAAACATCCCTTGTTCTTGGCTTGCCCTGGTGTGGCATGTACAAGAGAATTCCTAGCCACATGGTCTCTAGTATACATTGTTGTGGGACATAGTCAGTGGTATCAGGTCCAGAATGCACATCAGAAACTGTTATGACCAAAGTAAACCATGGTAATAAAGCTTAAAAGTAGTTTACCTTCAGGCTTGCATTTATATCTTGGACACATTTAGGTGATCGAAAGATCAAAATTGCCTTCCCACTACCCCCCCCCCCCCCCCCCCCCCCCCCCCCCCCGCATGCACAGGAAGTAGAAGCTGCTTTCAATCTGTCAGCTGCAAACTTATCACCACAAACTGACATATCCACATTTGGAAGGCAGACAATAAAGCAGGTGAAACGTGTGTATTTTAAAGGAGGTAGGCATACCTATCTAGACCCAAATGCAGAAAGCAAACAAGTGCAACTAACTTCCTTACGGTAATTCAGAAGAAGGAGGGTGGGGGCTGTGGGTATTCCTCAGAACAGCACATCCCAAGAGTTTTTTTTTAACTTTGCTCAAAATATTAAAGTAGACTGGAGTCAGAATACAGTAAATAAGTCTCCAGGACTATTTTTGGGAAAGTTGAACCTCCCCTAAAATATACTGGAACTGTATATATTGGGTTTGCACAAAATTAAAAAGCTTTGTTGCTTATGAATTAATTTGGTGTTTAATTTCCTCCATCCATTGTGGCATTATGCAAGACATCCATTTAGTGTTGAACTTTGGAAACCTTCTTAGTTATCCTTCCTCTGATCTCATTCTTCACAGCACTATACCTTAAGTAGGTGGACTAGAACATATCCTGTTTATTCAGCTGGGTATTAGGTAACAGAGGCAAGAATCACTGAGATTACATACTTAGTAATGCTGCCTAGTTGCAGTGGATTCCCTTAACCTCTGTGTGTGAAATTGTGGATTCCAAAGGCTGGTTTGAAGTCCGAGTTTCCCTCAGTAAGGGTGAGCAAGGATGGAAATGTGGTTTATTGGCCAGGCCCGGACCTCTTGTCTAGCACCAGAGCCTCAGTTACATCAACACTAAGAAGTGCCAACATACATTTTTGCAATAGTGTACGTTCTGATATCTGGTAAGCCCCTGATAGATAGGTACGTTGTGAAGTATTTTAGCTGTCCCCTTATTCTACAGGAAATAATAAGACACTTGCAAAGGTGTTTTCTCCTCAGTTATATTCAGGACCTAAGCTTTATTGTCATTAAATTTACATCTAAGCACAACATGGAAATTTTTGAGTAAATTAAGTATTCCTGGATGGACATACCATCTCGCGTACAATACAGAGTACACAGTCAGTGTATAAAATGATTTACCACCATTGGTTCGTTATGTGTAGGCTTCGTATTTCAAGTAAATATGAAGGAATATCAATTTGGTAACATCAGCACCTAGTCCTGAATTACGTAGGACCGTTGATGGGTAGATCCAATAGACTCAACTGAAAGTGTTCCCCTCACCCAATGCAAGAGGAGATACTGAAATGTTTGACCCAGAATCCACGGTTAGTGGTGTCTCAGGCAAATGGAATACAGACAACTGCTTAACTTCCTTTGATAAATTAAATCCTGTTTATTCTAGCTAGATCAGTATTGGCACAACCATTTCTAGACTAGCTTTTATAATTTTGCAGTATATTTTGGGAATGTGGTTCAAAAGTGTTTTTGGGTTGTATGAATAACATTATTCCAGCTCTCCAGTGGTTTTTGGGATGGGTATTCATAATGGAAAATTTGTGTAACCAGTTTCATCAACATTATATAAAACATGAAAATAAACAAGCATTTGCAAAGCCAATAAGTATGACATTGGTGGTCAGCCTTCTTTTTTTGTCAGAGCGAGTCTTGTTTTGACATGGCTTTTGTAAACCTTTGTCGTTGTGGGAGCTGCAGGGCCCTCATCATTACAACAAACATTGACAAAACCAAAAATATTTTTTGTTTCAAAAATCCCACATTGACACAGTAGTCAGTTCCTGTCACTGAACAAAACTACTTTGCTTGCTGATATGCTCCTTGTGAAAGAGCAGAATGCTGTCACTTACAGTGAAGCCAGCTGGTAGATAGAGATATAATTGTGATAAAAACAAAAGGTCTTGGAAACGCCAGACCTAAATAGGGACCAATTCTTAAAGTCACAAAAGTGCACCCATGGCATATCCCCTTGCATTAGTGCAGACGTTCAGTTTTCATGAATTCACAAGACTTAAAGAAGTAGGGCAGGAAATAGCACTCCTAGAAAATATTTGTGAACTGCATTTTAGCACGAGCAAATATGTATGTGTAGATTTGCTCATGCGGAAATCTGTTGAGCGGTAACAAGTTCACACTCATACCAACCACATTTTCCCCCAACCCTGGAAGAAGTATTACTTGTTCTCTTGTCAGGAGTAAATTTCAAACCTTTCTACGTATGGGAAAATATTAGAGATGAATTAATGAAAACCCATTAAACATACAAGTTGCTAGGTTTGCACAGACTCAAAAGGGCATTCCAACCATGGGGAACTATTCCTTACCGCTATCTCCAGCCCCATTATGTAGATCTACGTAAAAGGTGGCAAAATAAGGGAATTTCTAGTATTCAAACCCTACTATGGTATGAGCTCTAGTATTATCAGAGAGGCTATTGTCAGAGCTCGTATATAATGAGATTGCTGCCATAATTTGTCATAGCACGAAATGGAACCAAAGGGACAAGTTAATTTTGATACAGGACAAGTAGATTTATGAAACAACATGTCCCATGGATAAGTAGATATTTTATTAAATTCCACAACCCTGCTACATCTGAGAAGAGGTCCTCATCAGATCCCTAATAGCTTTAGCCTCAAATACTATTCCAGTGAACTGAGACACCTAGCAATGCCAGAGGAAGAAGAGGAACTTCCAGCAACCCATATAGAAATATCTTCAGCTTATTAAGTGGTAGATGGGGGCTCACTGATTCTGAATCTGATACGCACTAGGTGACTCCGTAAGTTTTGTAATAAGGCACAGCAGTACCCCACTCAATATGATGAAAACAAACCTAACTAGCTTAAGACCATATGAAAGACAGATCTCAAGGTGACATGAAGGGCGATGAGTGAGATAGGTCCCTCAAATATCAGCATAACGTCTCTAGAAACGTCCAATTCAGATACATACAATTTAACTACTTGCAACATTTCTCCCCCACAAGAAAATCAACAGGGTATATAATCGAACGACAGCAAAAAGCAGGTGTGCAAATATGAAGATTTCCTACATGTGATTTGGGACTTTACCCCATTTGACAATGCTGTAAGGCTGTAACTATAACAGTGGAATAAGCAATGGATATGGAAGGTTTGTATCCCCAGAGTTCTTTCCTGCTGATACTGCTCCCCTGACCAAAAGCAAAAAGAGCAGGCACCAGATTCTTAGACATGGCACTGCAAATGTACAAAGGACCAATCACAATGGCCTGAAAATCAGCAGTCACCCCCAGCATAAATAAGGGTACTTAATACAACTGAGAAGTGGGCATCTGGTTAAAATTATTAACAGTTTATTTATGAACACAGATTAACAGTATGCTTTTTGAATATAATTTTACAGATTTACCCCTCACAATATAACAAATTCAGAGGTGGGGAAGACAGTTTATTGAGACACTCCTTTCCGCCACAAATTTCACATGAAAAGATATTTTGAACTGCATTCTAAATTTGTAATTCCGTGTTTGATATCCAAGCTGGTTCCCTCTTAATAAGTTTACACTGAGGTGTTGTTCTTTTAGGCATGTTGTAAGCAGTAGGTTCAGGTTTACGCTTGTTCACTCAATTCAATAACAGATTTCACATGCAAGCCTATCTCTTATCATCAGCATGGAAATAGTATTCATTCACTATCAATCGAAAGCTATTTAATTCCTTAAAAGACAAAAACAGTATGATCTGTAGTAATACCAAAATTTTGATTAGGACCAAGAATACTTACCAATAATGCAGAGTAGACAACTTGAGGATTCGGGTGGTCCAAAAATAAAATCAGGCCTGGTAAACATCCCTGATCTTGCACAATGGCTCGTCTGTTTAAAGGATCAGATGCCAGATCCCGCAGCTGGTTAACCACTGCCAATGCATCGGGCTCGCCGCTCATGGTAAGTGTGTCGATTCTTTATGTCGAACACTATAAAACTCTGTATTAAAAAACAAGTAAAAATAACATCTTTCATGAGCAAGACTGCCTTTAACAGTGAACATACATCATTAAAGCGGCACCACTAAAGCAATAAATACTATGTTCTACATGAGATGTTCAATGCCCATTCTTGTTCGTTCAAAGAAAATTACCATTATATGCTGTATTACATTATGTGATGTTACCACAATCAGGCCGTCAGTTCTGTCTCTGTTATGGCCTCTCAGACGTTCCAGCAGCCTACTCACTTTCACCATGGTTCCAGGTTTTTCATGGTTAGTTGTGTTCCCACAAGAATGCTTAGATATGCTATATAGCTGGCTATCTGGGAATCTGGTGAACTTGCGTTAACATGTTACAGATGGTGTGTTCTGGTCATAATAAAGGTTAGCAGTGGTTATTTGAAATCTTTTCTATCTGGGGGGGGGGGGGGGCAGGACATGAGTGTAAGGTGTATTGTTTTTTTAGGTCTGATATTAGCCAAGACCTTTTGATTTTACTAACATTTTATATATAATGAACTTACTTGCAGGGGCTTCCAGCAAGCTCTCTTAATCCATTAGTCTGTTGTGAAGGCATTTGCACCTTGCTTCCCTCCAATACAGAATACAGCAGTGGGCCACCCTACTTCAGCCTCTGGGTAACCTCACTTTGAGTGACTGCATTTTTCTCTTTCACAAGGAGCACATTTACACACAAGGTAATTCTCTGCAGTGCCAGGTTTTATTTTGCTTACTTCATTGTTACTTTAGGGTTGCCTTTGCGTATAGAGTCCTGCTTTCATTTACTTACAAATGCTGGACAGTTTTTATTGTATTGGCTCGATGGCGGGAATCTTACAGAATGCAATAAGGATCAGGAAAGTTAACAATTCATGAACTCTAGGGAGGGTTGACTTGACAATCCTTCCAAATGATGAATTATCGATCCTGAAAGTATAGTATGAAATTACTATTGCAATTCAGTGGATTGTCGTACATAGATGTATTTATATTGTGGTATTAGATGATGAATTTGTTTTATATGCTTTTATGATTTTATTACTTGAAATCGAATAAAGCTCGTTTGACTGACTGACTGACTGACGTGTAGATTCTAATGTGATAGCAGGATGCTTTTGATGTGAACACAGGTCACATTCCAGCTTTATACATTACTGTCTCCTCCTAATGAAGTTTTAGATTCCTTTTGGAGTGGTCTTTGTTTATCCGACAGTTGGCATTTCATAGCAGATTGTACATTTGAAAAAATCATCTCCATAAAGTTATACTATTTTTAGTATGCACATAATGAAGTTCATTTATAACTCCACTCCTGTATGGCATGTTGGTATATATCTTAATTGAGGAAAACTGATGAACTTGTAAACCAATGTAGTCTGTAGATCTTGCTTGTGTGATTTTCTAGTTTGCTTACAGTGCCCTTGTATGTTGTGCTTATACAGACATTTAACTATTATATTACTAATTGAAGCAGTACCTTTCTATTCCAGTTTCCTGCCCTACCTATCTATGCAACCCTATCCGCCTGTGTCTACAGATCTACCTTTCTATCTATATAGAAGTCTATCTACCTGTCTTTCTTCCTTTCTCTCAATCTATCTACCTGTCTATTTATCTGTCTATCATTCTACCTGTCTATGTTTGAAACTTTATCAAGCTATGTACTGCACTTGCGTCCGCTCGCCCAGCTCGTTCCCCCCCTCCCCCTTTTCTCCTCTGTTCCCTTTGGCCCGTTTCCCGCCGCTGCTCCCCTGCGGCTTCGCCCCCTCGCCGTCTATTTGCCGCCCCGCCTCCCAGCTGCTCCTCCCTCCCTGCCTTAAATAGCGGCCGCGCAGAGCGGGCGCACCAGAGGCCAGCCCGTCTGCGCCCGTCCGCACCTGGAACGCGCCCAACACCAGAACCCCTGGACCCCGCGAACGCCATGCCGCCAGAATCCGCTACGACGCTAGCACTCAACACCAGCCGAAACCACAGCTGCTTCCAGGCCGCCCCAAAACGCACCCACGGACCCTTCTCCTACCACACCTACAGCTTCACCTGCAACAGAGCCACCAAACCTCCAAAGACCGGGCCCAACCACCTCTCCTGCATACTCCTGAAAACCTGCTCCGCATACAAACACGCCGTCTAGTTCTGGGACCTGCTCGACACCTCCGCCCCTGACGTTGCCTTCCTGACCGAGACCTGGTGGGAGGACTCCTTGGTGCCCGACATAGCCATCCCGGACGGCTACAAGATCACCCGCAGGGACCGCACCAACGGAAGCGGAGAAGGAATAGCTATCGACCACAAGTTCACCCTCAAGGTCTACACCCACTCAGACGACACCCTCAACACTGCCGAACACCTGCACTTCCGGATCCACACAGTCCCCAACACTACCCTCAGAGGTACCCTCGTCTACAGGACCCCCCCGGAACCCGGGCACAGTTCAGCGACTCCATCGTCGACCTCACCAGCACCCACGCATTCGCCTCCACGGACTACATCATCCTCGGGAGCTCAACTTCCACCTCAAGAACAACAACGGCAACTCAGCCACCCTGATCAACAACCTCGCCAACCTCAGCCTCAGACAACTAGTCACCGCACCCACCCACGCCGCCGGCCACACGCTAGACACCATCTTCTCCACAAACACCCAGGTCTCCTTTGACCACACGACTGAACTCCACTGGACCGACCACCGCTGCATCCATTTCACCTTCAAGAAATCTACCTGTACAATCCTCTCTAACTTTAAAAGCCTTTCTGAGGATCTATCTTTTCAACCCTCTCTTTCTAATAAAGATTTATAAAAACATTACAAAAAAAATCAGTAGCAAAGGCAAGAGCCTGGAAGACAATGCCACACCGAATGGCTTTTTTAGGTCTCCTGTTAGCAAAGACCTTTTGATTTTAGGAAAATTATACGTAGTTAGTTCTAGGTATTTTCAGCCAGACTTCATCCATTAGTCCATTGTTGTGACATTCACATTTTTCTTTCACCAACTCCAGATTGCATGATGGACAATGTGCCAGCCCACTTCGGCCATTGGCTGGCTTCACATCAAGTTATGGCATACAGTCCTTTCACAAGGAACACATCCACGCACAAAGTAGTTCCCTTTAGTGGTTGGGACTACTATGGTAATGTGTACTTTTTTAACTTCCCTAACAATAAAGTTTGCAAAAATCATGATAGACTAAAACAGGGGTCTCCAAACCGGTCCTGGAGGGCCGGATCCATGCCAGATTTTTAAAATGACTGCATATATCTCAATGGGGATATCCAAAAAATCTGGCATGGATCTGGCCCTCCAGGACCGGTTTGGAGACCCCTGGACTAAAACAAGACTTGCCAACACCAAAAGTGTGTTTACTCGGTTGTCATTGGCTGTTGGGTTCCCAGCTAGCCATCCATATAACAGATCTCAACCCTTAAGTTTTATTAGCCGTTCTGTTCAAACTGTTCCATTTGATATTCATGGTTAGCAAATCATGGGTGGAAGTGTTCTTGTTTAGAAGGGGAAATCAACTGTGTTGCATAATTGTGTTGTATTGGATATCTGTGTCTTTTGCTTTTTAATGAAAGCATAGGGAAAATGAAAAGGGTCAAAAAAAACTTTATAAAATAAAAAGGCCATCAGAGACAAAGCGAACATGCTGAATGAAGCATCAATAATAATAATAATCATCATCATCATCATCAGCGATAATTTAGATGAAACAATTCTCAAAGAAAATAGGAGTACAACAGTCAGATGTGTTATGGTATGTTTTTAGTGCTGCACAACTCTGCTGTGTAGATTTTTCTTGATCAAAGCATTGGTGAAGCCTGTGCGTTTTTTTCTGTAAAACCCTTTGAGAGACAGAGTGGGTAAAGACCGGTTACAAATTACTAATGCTCACTTGTGTGATTCATCGTGGGGTCACAGGCAGTGGCGGCTGGTGACTTTTTAAAGTGATAGGGCGTTAATGTTGATGACCAGTTCCACAGAGTGATGGGGCACATCAGTAAACATGATTATATCAGCCATTCGAAGTTTAAACACAATTTAGCTAGGTATGAGCAGACTACAATCAGGAACAATGTACCATAAAATAATAACAGAGTGTAATCATTTAAGGGTCAGACACTGGTATTTAAGGGAAACTAATCGCAGAAGTACAATCCGGTGTAAGAGGGGTGTAGGAAAACACAGAACGCCGTTAGCCGACGGAAGCAGTGCTTAGAAGACATTATCTCCCCGATATCCAAAACATGCAATTAACAGTAATTTACCAATTCCATCACACATCCCAAATGTGCAAAGTAACTCAAGGGATCCGACTTTACAGGATGGTAAGTCCCTAAATTATACGAATCATTCAGCCCAGAGTGCGTGTCTTGTTCTCAGTTTTTGCACAAGTGCAGTTTGTGGTACCTGTAACACCTGAGCAAGTGGGGAAGAAATAGCCTTTTACATAGTGCACTCCATGCTTTGAATTGTGTCTAGGCCATTAATTGACAGGCGGTAAAATCACCTTGTTCAATGCAGTCCAACTGAGGCCTATGAGGGCAGCATATATACCAGATTTTCATGATTCGTTGTACGTTAATTAATCCTTTGTGGATAACCAGAAAATCTGCCTTTGATCCACCCGCTCATTGATGGATTTTTATGAACCATAAAGAGGAGTTGACAGAGTGGATTCAAACCTACGACCTGCAGATCAGACAAAGACCCAAGCAGAAATGCCTCAACCCACTGAGCTATCTTACCAGCTTTTTTTGCTGAATATTGGATCAGTCAGTGTTAAAGGCACCCTCAACACCCTCTTCAGCCTGGTTAATCTTATTCTCACCCCAATACGTGTCCTGAATACCATTCATTTTGTGGAAAGCTATGATATACTGGACCTCCAGACAGCATTCTTTGTACCTTTCCCTCCCACTGCCCTTCCACCACAGCTGCCATCTTCTCGCCACCTCCCTTCGACTTGTCCTAACAGCCACTCATTCTCGTGTTATTCTTCTCGTTATTTCTCCCTACTCTTGCCCTGTCTAAGTCAGCCCCCATCTATCACGAGTCTCTCCTCCATCAACCCCTCCAAGGCACTCGGCCACTCATGAAAGTAAACTTGAGCTCTGGTGTTTAATCTGGCCTTTTATCCTGCTATTATAGGTCGATCCGGCTGGACTGGAGCAACTGTACCCCAATACGAGGCAGCAATCTCTCTCACTCCCCAAACGCAAGAAACTCCTACAACATTCCAGCCTACGCCTGTCTTAATGTCACTACGTTTCAGCTTGAAATGTAGTGCAGTTCTGTGAAGTGTCACCAATCAGGATTTCCAGCTGAACTCAATGTATTTTTTTAGATCCACTGCGCAAAACATTTAGGAATTGTATAATGTGGGGCACAAGAGAGTTCCATTTGCTCCGTGGCAGTCGCGGCCTGCATTACGGGCAGGGGGGGGTGGAAATGGGGTTGTTGCGGCGGAGTGGGTGGGGGAGGTGGGATAAATAACTTACCTTGGCTTCCCGCTTTTCTTAAGTCCTGACTGAGACTCCAGACTTCAGACTCCCGCCGTCGTTGCATTTGAATTTCTCTGGCCTGAGCTAGTCATCAGGAAGGTGGCAGGCAGACTCCCTCCCCTCCACCGCAGCCAGCGCTGTGATTGGTTCGGCCGGCTGCCCCACCCGCGTCATGTTCTCTCTGTATGCTGCAGCATACAGAGAGGAGAGGGAGAGTGGGTGGTGTTACTCGAGGGCAGGGGAGTGGCCTGCCCACTGTTGTTAATACTGTCTGTTTGGGAAAGCCACTCCCCCCTGCACTCGAGTTACGCCGCCCACTCTCTCAACCAGGAACTTCTGCTTACTCGCCGTGCGAGAAGGCAGGAACAAATGGTAGTTATTATGGTAATAAATACCATTTGTTTCTGCCTTCTCGCACGGCAAGAAAGCAGGGGGGCGGCGCCCAAACACCCCCATGGACGAGCCGCCACTGAGGACATGAGCCTGAGATGGTAATTTGGTAAGCCTATCCATTAAAGCCTGGGTCATCCTGCGAGGAATCTCCTCATAGCGCAGATAAACATCTGCTAGAACATGGTGGGTGACCTAAACAATGTCTGATCAGGGAGGTCTCAGGCCAATAGCACTGATGACTACAGTTTGTGGTCTCAACCATGCAACACTGAGCTCATGGCAGAGCTGGTGCTAGTGGAAAGAAGAGCCATGAGAGTTGTGTTTTCAGGAGGACCATGGTGCCAGCTGTGAGGGTTTCACATTTGTTGATCCAACAGCAGGCCCGGACTGGCCGTAGCGGGCACCGGACAATCCCCCGGTGCGCCGCACGGGTGGGGGCCCGTTTTGGTCCCCTGGGGGCCGATTTTGTTGTTACAGGGCGGGGTGGGGGGTGGGGGTGCGGGGGTCGCCCGAGCACTCTGCCAGGGCCGGTTTTGGTTCCCAGTCGGGCCTGTCCAACAGGCCACTGCATGAAAGAGAGAACTGTTTGCTGCACAGTAGAGTCATCGCACCTGCGCACGTACGAGGCAGGACGATGATTTGTCTTAGACACTTCTTCGCCTGAACATTAAAGATCATTGAGGTGACCCTGTGTTCATCAGACCTAGGCAGCATGTATTACATAAACACGTGTTTGCCATATAAAATTCATGTTACATATATGCTATATAAATTAATTTCTTGTACGAGAATGAATTTGAAAAAACAAATATACCAATGCAAATATTTCATTTGATATAAACATAGGTGCACCAGATGTGAAAAAGTGTTAAAGTGTTCGCACAAGAAACCACAATTAAACAGTTTAGCAAATAACAAATAAAAATGCTTTGACAACAAGCCTGTCTCATATAGCTAGGTATACAATCTCTTTTTTGGGGCCCTATTAATCTATTTCTGCCCAGAACATAGAGATTTAGTATCGGACTACAGACATCTTAAAATAAGACTAGGCCATATGTTTTGTCTATGTGCCTACTTATAGCAATACAACCAGTGTAACATTGCAGAATTGGCCTACCAGTCAAGCTTGCAAGTAATGTACAAGTGTTTGGATGCCATTTTAATCTACTAGGGCTAAATTAACAGAAACTCCTTGGCGGCCTTACAGACTATGTTTACCTACGTTCAATTTTTGGAAGGCTTCTGCTCTTTGTTTCCATGCAACATGAATGTAGGACGAGACAGTCAATATAATAGCTCTATCGTCAGTGCTCATACAAAAAAAACAACGCATATTTACACGTTCTGATCTAAAACTTTAGGAAAAGTGGTCGCTGATAATATTTTCAAACGTAAAGCACGAGGTAGCACAACAGAAGAAAGTGAGATAGTGTCGCTTTCCTGACAGATTCATTGAGAGGAAGGTGCCAGGGTGTGCAATTTAGTTCAATTGTGCGACAAAGAAAAAGTAAAACATTTGTACTGATGTAGCCTTGGGGTAAGAGAGTGTGACTGCAAGTGACGGAAACGGTGCACCGGATCCAGAGTGCGTGCCTGCAAGTGGTAGAAACTGTGCATCCGATCCTGTTCCAAGCACCATTCAAAGAGACTCGAACCCGGTTCCCCTGCTTCCAGGTAGACTGCTCTAGCCGCAAGGCTACATCCTCTCCCCAAATATGCATTAATAAAATTATATAATATAAATATATATATATATATATATATATAGTCATATTCACTGAAAAAACCATAGGTTTCACACCAGTTATAGTTACCTGGAAATTTTACTGACATAAAACCATTGAAATTCCCACGTTATAGTTAGTTGGACTCACTATAACTTGCGCGTGTAATGCACTGCTGATGACATCACTTATTACATCACTCATGACATGGTCAGTGACATCACTATATTTTTTTTCCCCCGCGGGGCCCTTTTATAGCCCCCACATGAAACCTAGGGGGTCAGGGGGGCCTACTCTGCCCCCTAATGGTCTTTTCCCCCTTTGTTTTGGCCACCTCTTGTGTCTCGATCCTACCGAGACACAAGATGGCGGCCGCTCCGGACCGTTTGGAATGTTTAACGACACCCGAGAGCCAATCAGCTTTCCGTGCGCAAGTCGCGTGGCGCGCCCGGAGCGCTCCCAGGTGCGTGTACCGGGGCGCGCTTACAGATATATATATTTTTTTTAACCTAAATTACTCAAAATCCACTGGAACACATATCTTGAGACATAGCAAAGGCACATCGGGCTACCAGTCCCTACAATTTTGCCAAGTTTGGTGTAAATCTATTCGGGCTAAAAGTGAGGTCGACCGCCCTATGGAAATTAACATGGGGAAAACGCGTTTTGGGACCCCCCTTTTATCTCGGCCCCCGCTTGACGCATCCCCCCCCAAACTTTCAGGGAAGGACCGGAGCTCAAAGAGGCCATTTTGAGGAAATTTTCAGGCAGATTCGTCAACCGGCGCCAAAGTTATTCCAAATAGAATTTTGAGATTTAACATTGAAAAAAATCCTAACTATAACTACCTACTGGCGACCACCAGTAGGTAATATATATAAAATTATATTATATTAAAATATTTTATTAAATATTCATTAATAAAATTAAATTACTTCCTATCTAGTATCAGTATCATTATGGAGCCTGGCAAGAGCACTCAAAAAGAAGGAGAAACGGTTGAAGAGTTTGTGTCGAAACTACCACTAGGACCTACAAAGTTCCAGCATGTAAAGTGATGTTGGCTACAAAAAATTTTTTAAATCCACGACTGCCTTTTGGTATTTTATTGCATGGCACTACTTGGGAGCTGTGAGAAAGACTGAGTACCCTCTCACTCTTAGCCTAATAAAACACAATTTCTGTCAAAGATATGCATTTCTGGGGGGGTGTGGCCAGCAAGCACCCATGATGGCTGCTTTGGAGTGAAGGTCCTAGCGCCGCTTAATTCACTTTACCTACATCCATCTCAATAATCCGTTTTGACCCATTAAACCTGTGGATCGGAGACTCCTGAAGGGTGGGAGCCTTCCGATCTGAAAGCAGTGGAAATCCGACCACTTCAGTTGAAGTTAAGGGCTCCGGAGCTGCCGACCGTGAGGGGGTTGGGAACCTGGCCGTGATGTCGCGCTGCTTGCAGCTACCCAAGACTGGCGTGCTGGACGAGGGGTCTTCGGTCCTGGTCGGTGATCCTGAAGTGGGGCCTCATCAGTGGCTGTTTCCTGAGTCATCCCTTCCTTGAGGTCCGACGTGGGTAGACCAGTGCGGGACAGCTGCGGGGGCCCGAGAATTTCTGCTCTCCTCGACGTGCCTGGTGAGCTACCGTGCATGCAGCCAGCCTGGAGTCTCCTCCTGTGATTACACCCATCATTATGCTGAGGAGGTGAGCGGCGCAGGTCGTGCCCGATTTTCCCCCCTTCCTACCACGTGAGGTGCTTTTGAGCTGGGGAGCGCACCGCACGGAGGGGGGCTGAGAAGTTAATCACTCCAGGGCACACATCAGCTGTTTTGCGGCAATGCCCCCCCCCCCATGTACGACGGACGGCCCGTGGACAGCCACAGGAGACACTTCCCTGGCGAACTGACGAGGGGGCTCCAACGCTGGTGGATATCATGGAGGAGATTCAGGGAGTCCGTACGGCACTGGAAAATAAAATAGACACTGTGTCTATAGAAAATAAAATAGACACTGTGTCTATAGAGGTCAACCTTATCCGTGGCAACCTGAGAAATATGGGAGATAGGGTCAAAGCAACTAAGGATTCTGTCGCAAATCTTCAACAATCTACGACAAAGAAGGTCATGCATATGCAAGCCCAAACATCAGACTTAGAAGCAAAGTTGGAAGATTATGAAAGCCGCACGTGCAGAAATAACGTACGCATTCTGGGAGTGCCTGAACGGGCAGAGGGGCAAGCTGCGGGCCTTTTTGTGGAGGACTTAATTCAGACTCACTTACAGCCCTGCTCCCTCTCCAAAAAAAATTCAGCCGAGCGTGCCCATTGGGTGCCTGGGGGGACTCCGAGGCCGGGCGCTCCACCGCGTCCCATCTTGGCGAGGATCTTCCACTTTCGGGATAGGGAAGCGATCCTCCAGACAGCGAGAGCCAGCCCACCACTTTAGTTTGAGAACTCGACCATCACCTTTTTCCCAGATTTCACTTATCAGGTGCAACAAAAGCGCAGGTCCTTCTTAGAAGTAAAACGGTTGCTTAGGGGCTATAGCTTGAAATATGTAATGCTTTTTCTAGCTAAACTACGAGTGCAGTCAGACAGAAAGTCATGGTTTTTCCAGTCCTCAGAAGCCGCCTGGGACTGGTTGGAAGGTTAGCGCTCCTCCAACTCTCAGAACCACTCCTCTCCTGATCGTTCACAAAGGCAGGAGGGTCGTCTGGAGCAACCCGCTTGACACAAAAGAGTTTGAATAACATAGACCCTTACCTGCTGTCAGGGACTGTCCGACGTTTCTTGCCCTGTAGAGACTCGGGATATTAAGATGACTTTCGTGCATTTGTGAGCCCACCGGGGCATGGGTAACTATGCTTGATGAATGTTCGCTTGAGGCTCACACCCTTATTTTATAGTTGGTCTTTACGGGACGTAGTAACTCACAGCTCGGGTCCAATTCCCATCTTCATAGACCATGGTTGTGGTAGAAGTGGTTTGATCTGGGCAGATGTATGCCGCCTCAATTATAATTAAGGCTCCCGGTTTTCCGTTTTCACAGATTTTTACAGATAAATACAGACAGAAAACAATGTGTTTTCTGTCTGTATTTATTTTCAAAAGAGGATAAATATGGAAAAAGGGGCTTCTTTTAAGTGACTGTGCTGTTTTTCTTGAATTATCAGTCAACAGCTGGGTAGATGGACAGCATGGGAAATTTTAAAAAAAACAGGTTGCAATTTCATTAAATAATGCCATGTGTTTACATACATTTGTGGTATAATGCTAATATTTACCAGTGGATGGTTTGTTATATAATATTTGGCAGCTTAAATAGCTAAAACAGACAGGCATCAAAGTATGAGTGCACGTCTACTGGTTAAATAAATATGGAAATGTACAGTTTTACAACTTCATTTATCTGCAAAACACAAAATAAATATGGATAAATACAGATAACGTGGGCAAAAAATAAATATGGATAAATACTGACGGAAATGCTAAAAGAATAAATACCATAAAACCGGGAGCCCTAATTATAATTACTGTGGTATAATGTTAGCTGTCTGGGGCAAACGTAAATGTTTTTCTGGGGAAGACGGCCATGTTCTTGGGTAGTTCGGCTGTGTAGCGTTCCCTCCACACAGTTTCGCTGTTAGGGGTACACAGGCGCTCTGCATGATTGGGGATGGGAAGTTCTGGTTCCACGTTGCAGAGAGGCAGGGTTTGGGGGGATCCAGGGTTTTTCACATGGCTTTGTAACTGTTTTATAATGGGTTGCTTGTGCAGTATGCCTATAAATGTCGCCTTCAATGCCATATGGGTCGTTAGGAAGGTATGGGTCAATTTTCTTTGTAGCTTTTTCTTGTACTTTTGGTGAAGTCCGATTGCTGAGGTCACTTCTACAGCCACCTGGGTCACTAACACTCTATCTCAAAAGTTTCTTGTGGTCAAAAGTGTAACATGCCCAACTCGAGTCCGGGCTCTTAAGTGTCGTATAGTTATTCATTGTTGCTCCATTGTCCTGGATGAAAGCAAGTCCCCTGGTTATAAATACAGATAAGTGTTGGCCATAATACAACTCCAGCTCTGGGTCGCCTTAAATTACTCTTGTGGAATGTGAATGGACTAGGAGACCAGATTAAGAGGGGAATAGTCTTCAATATTTAAAACGGCAGGGCCCTGACCAAGTATTACTTCATGAAACACACATACAAGGTACCTCCAACTGTGCACTTAATAGGTGGGGTTATAAACGGATAGCTCACGCAGGTTTTACTCGCGGATCCAGAGGGGTGGGCATTCTTGTACACAACTCCCTCCCTTTTCAGGTCCATAAAACCACTTGCGACCCTCTGGGCCGTTTTGTCCCGGTCTCTGGGAGGGTAGGCCTCGCAATGTGACCTCCTTATATGTACCCCCCAAGGCTGCATACCTATACCTTGATTGGCCTATGCACACACATAGTGGGACTGCCAGAGGGAGACATACTGTTGGGGGAGGGGGGTGGAGGGAGGGAGACTGTAGCGCTGCCCTGAACGGTGAACTTGACCCCAGGCCATCCAGGCGAGGGGAACCCTGGGGAAAGTTAATGTCAGATTTTCTGGGGGCCATGGGACTGATAGATGTATGGCGAATATGCCACCCTACCACTCCAGAGGTTCATGGGAGCATGATCCGCATTGATTCCTTTTTTAGCAAAGCCACCCAACTTCCCATGTTTGGCTCAAGCTCCTTTCTCCCTAGGGGTATCTCTGACCACTCGCCCATTATGACTTGGTATGAAGGTGCGCCACCACACACTCACCGTGAAATGGTTCTTAGGCCTTGGTACCTTAGAATACCAGCGATCCAGGATAAATTGAAGGAGGCCACCAAACACTATTTCAAAGAAAGCGATGGCTCGGTTGAGTGGGATGTAACATTATGGGAGGCATACAAGACAGTGATTCGGGGCTGTGGGGTGGCCGCTGTAGCAGGCCACAAAAAGGAAACACGTTAACAGTTGGAAGACATTGAGAGAGAGGTACCTCTCCTTGAAAACAGATTGGTGGCATCTTTATCGTCAGACGCCTAGCATAAATTGGCCGCCAAACAAAAAAGAATACAGAGATATCGCAGAAGAGGCCGCCAATGCCCAATCCCGGGCCACTCTACACAGAGTGTATTATATCGGTGATAAAGCGGAAAGCCATGAGCCCGAGTGGCCTCCCAATTGAACTTTACAAACCTGTCTCCTTGACGATCGCTCCGTTTCTTGTTTGAATGTATGATGGGGGTGTCCCTCAAGGGATCCTGCCTGAAACGCAGAGACTAGGAAATATTGTCGTTATACATAAAAAGGGCAAACTTCCGGTGCAATGCTGTTCATATAGACCTATCTCTCTTCTTGACCCAGAGGTTAAGACATTAGCCAACATTTTGGCTCTCCTCCTTTCGCCATATCTCCACAAATTGATTCACCTGGACCAGTCCGAATTTATGCCAGCTAGGAACACTGCCCTCAATCTCCGTCGCCTCTTCGGGGTACTTGGCAGAGCTTCCACCATACAGTAAGATTCTGTGATTATGTCTCCAGACGCCAAGATGACCTTCGACATGATAGAATGGCCCTTCTTGTTTGCCTCACTCGAGAGATACGGATTTGGTGAGCGGTTTTTATCCTAGGTGAGTCTGACCCAGATTACGGTTAACGGTGGCAGGTCTCCAATCTTTGAATTGGGAAAAGGTACAAGGCAGGGTTGCCCCCGTCACCGCCATTGTTTGCTTTGGCTTTGGAACCCTTGGCCCTATGGATTAGAGGTGACCCCCTTATTCAGGGACTTCATTGGTCGCCAGAGTGGTCGGATAGAATCTCCCTCTACGCTGACGAAATTCTCCTTTACCTAGTCAGGCCCCGATTCTCGAACCACAGGGTATTACATATTTTTGCCCTCTTCCAAAAATATTACGGTTACGTCATCAACTGGGATAAATCTTTGGTATAGGTTTTAAGCGAGGACCCCCAGGTTCTCCCCACGGGTTGTGATGGCACCATAGTCACAGGCAGTTTCCGATATCTGGGCATATATATTACGAGAGACGCAGAGGTTTTCTACCAACAGAATCTCTTACCTCGTTTACATCGTCTCCGGACCGATGTACAACATTGGAAAACACTACCTCTTACGTTGTTAGGAAGGGCCGCCCTTTACAAAATTATGGCACTTCCCTGGTTCCTTTACGGCTTACAGAATACGCCATATTCAATCCCACCTCGCTATTTTCAGTCGGTTGATTCCGAAGTACGCACTCTACTTTGGAACAATGGCACACCCTGAATCGCTCTTAACAAACTCACAAAAAGCGGGTCACTCCACTGCTGGAGTCCTGCCATGTGGGTATGCTTTCAAAACAGGAGGGATTTGACAAATGGGACCTAATCGGTCTCACCACAGAAGGGGACATGTGGGCAAAGGGCAGGGTTGTCCCGTTCAGGGAGCTATAAGAATAGTACCAGTTGCAAGAAGGGGAAACGTTTAGATATCTTCAGGCAAGAATTGTATTATATAAAGTAATTCCCAAGTGCTCCGACCCAACAGTTTCCTCGCCTTTAGAAGATAGGCTTTTGGACGACTACCTCCCAGAAAAAGCCATACCACTGACCCATCATAAAATCCTCAATAACTTACCTGAAACTCACGATAGAATACGCATAAAATGGGCAGACGATGTGGGGAACATGACCGATGAGGACTGGAGGGAGGCCCTAGTCTCGCCCCGGGAGGTGGCTATCCGCTCTTGTTTCAAACTTATGTTGTATGGCGTTTTAGGATCCGAAGTGAATTTTCCAGATTCATGCCCTTATAGTCATAGTAATAGTCATAGTTTCTTGTATAGCGCACATTTCACAAAACTCTCAAGGCGCTTAGCAACAAATGACAACCAAGTGTAGGGGGGTGGGGGGGGGAGTTAATTGGGAAAGAGCCAGGTTTTTAAGCCCTTACGAAAAGCCTGAGGATTGGAAAGAGAGAGCAGATGTACAGGTAGCTTGTTCCAAAGTTGGGGGGCTATGTAGGAAAAAGCTCTACATCCCATTCTCAATGTTCTAGCCCTAGGCTGTACCAGAAGGGACTTGGTGCTAGACCTTAAGGTTCTGGAGGGTTTGTACCTGACCACTTTCTCAGCAAGGTAAGAAGGTCCTGTCCCATGTAGAAGTTTGTGTGTGAGACTAAGGATCTTAAACTGGCTGCTTTGTCGCACTGGAAGCCAGTGCAATTGTCCAAGATTAGGTAGAATTCACATTGCCCTAACATAGGCATAGAAATCATTCCCTTTTTTAGACATAGCCCATGCAGTCCAAATGCAGGCATGGCTACTTCCACCCGTACAGAAACGTCTCACCGATTTCTTGGAAAATCGGCTTAAGCAGTCAGGGACCTCCCCTTGCTTGAATATTGATTTGTCCAAGAACTCATGTACTTTACAAAGAACTACTATTCCCTTGGGGTTCTTTACTGGCGTTATTATGCCAGACTTTACGTCAAACTAGACACCTTCAAGGTATAAACATGCCTTCACTTGATCTAGCAAGAGGCGGTGGTTCGGACCAATTCGACCTTCTACTTGCCCGACGCAGCTAGCTACAGCAAGTACTGAAGGAAGCCGACCCTCCAGCTACACACTGATCGAGAGGCTGCATTTCTCTCGCCGAGAATCCAGCTCCAGTGTTTTTAAGCTCACCTTGCAGGGTGTTGGGAAATCGAGACCCGAGACTGAGATACCAGACCTCCTTCATTCTAAACTAAGGTATGGAGCCGATTAGAACCTAGAGAAACCTTGGATAGATTCTTGGCAAAGAAAATCTAAACCTATGCTACACTTACTCCTTCCCCCGTACTAGACTTAGGTTACGTACATTGGGGTAGGCGTATTTTAGAAGCACCAGTTGAGTACTTTTAGTCATTGTTATTTATATATGTATGTATTTATATATGGTTTAGAAACCATACAATGCTCTTAAAGTATTATTTTATAATATTGTTCTCGCTGTACGCATTATACTTTGCAGTCTGCATTACGATTGTAGCAGTTCATTTTACTTGCACGAGAACGAAGACTGTTCAATAAAACCTTTTATTGAAAACGCCCGTCTCTCTATTTCTCTGCACCTCTGTAGAAACGAAGCATGCACAAGTGACTGAGTGAAATACTTATCTATTGTTTCCACAACTCTGAAGATACGTTTTTATTCTTGGGGAAACAAAGTTGTCATGTTTATGCGGTTGTCAAAAACTAATCCCTTCTTGTGAATTCGAGAAAGTTTCTAGTGACCTCTGAGCTAGCTGGCACTCACTATTAAGTTTAATATATTCGATAGAGACCTAGTCGACCTCAGTCCTACGTCTAATCTATAGGATATATTATTCCAATGTGCAGAGCCTTTTAGGAATATAGGAACTACACTACACTTATACAGCTTAATATACTTCATAGAGCCTACTACACCAGTACAGTACTTGTTAAGAAGGGGCTTTTTGGATCCTCTGCCTGCCCCCGGGGCTGTGGCTCTACCTGTACTTTTTTACATCACCGGTGGGAATGTCCAGTCCTCCAACGCTATTTGGGTAGAATAGTATTCACTATGTATCAGATATGTCAGAAACCCATTGAAGTATCCCCTCAGCTTTGTCTATTGAACATCTGGGTGGCAACGGATCTGTTGAGAACAGAACAAATTTGGGTCTCGCTGGGTTGTACGGTGGCAAAGCGCAACATCGCCAGAACATGGAAGGGAGGGGTCGGGCCCAGACATGTTGATTGGGAGTCAGACATGGACTGGTGTATGCAAGTGGAGAGGGTGGTCTATGAAAGCAAGGGATGCCCAGGCAAATGGACGAAAATATGGGGCCCATGGAACGAGAGTAGGGGTTTTCTCTGTACCCCCTTTAGCGACACTTCCCCTTTCCTTATAGATAATGAGACACTGTAGTGCTCTAATGGAAAAATGTGACCGTGATTTATCTGTATGTGCTCCTGACCCACTGTATTGTCTTGTAATTATTTGCAATTTAGGCTGCTCATCTTTTAATATCTCAGATACTGCTTTAACTGCACCCATTTTTTCTTTGTATTGTTTTATATTGATTTCTTTCAATAAAATAAAAAGATTTTTTTTTTTAAATATGCATTTCTTTCTAAACTGGGCATAACCCCGATGCCACAATTCACCAGAAGGGCTAGTGCCCTAGGAAAAACGGACAGTTACTACGGAACGACACAGGATACTGTTGTGATCAAGAACCAGGATTGTCCCTGGTGGGTACTCGTAGTCTTACTGTGTCGTCACTGCCTCTCTCGCTGCTCCGTGAGAAGCGGTCGCTCCCCACGCTCCCTGCTCGTCCTGCACTGCTTACACAGCCTGCCTGCAATCAGATTGAAATCAGGGTATCGTAGCGCTCTCCCCATTGCTTGCTTGGTGCCAGGAAATCGTAGCGCTTTGACTTTATTTCCCTGCTTCACTGCGCTCGCATTGTGTAACTTGTGTCTTTTCTTTAAATTGCCAGATTGTACCGAGATCACTGCCCATAGCGTATTCCACCTCTGTGCCCCCAATCTTGCCCAGTTTCACTTCTACTATCGCTGCCATTTTGTTTGTTGTGCCTGCAGCCAGCCTCCCCACCCCGATCCCGCCTCCCAGCTGATCCTCCTTCCCACGGACTTTAAAGGCCTGCCCCGCCGGAAATAGCGCTGTGACCTCTCTCGCTGCTCCGTGAGAAGTGGTCGCTCCCCAAGCTCCCTGCTCGTCCTGCACTGCTTACACAGCCTGCCTGCAATCAGGGTATCGTAGCGCTCTCCCCATTGCTTGCTTGGTGCCAGGAAATCGTAGCGCTTTGACTTTATTTCCCTGCTTCACTGAGCTCGCATTGTGTAACTTGTGTCTTTTCTTTAAATTGCCAGATTTCACTACCTCACTGCGCTCGCATTGTGTAACATGTGCTTTTTCATTCAAATTGCAGGATTGTACCGAGATCACTGCCCATAGCGTATTCCACCTCTGTGCACCCAATCTCGCCCAGTTTCACTTCTACTATCGCTGCCATTTTGTTTGTTGTGCCTGTAGCCAGCCTCCCCACCCCGATCCCACCTCCCAGCTGATCCTCCCTCGCTCCGCCCCCCCACTATCCACTTATGTCAGATGGACCTACGTGCAGAGTTTCACGCGCGCCAAAGGTAAGCCCGTCTACGCCCGTCCGCGCCTGGACCGCGCCCAGCGCCAGACCCCCTGGCCCCCGCAAACCCATCACCTCCCGCATCACATACGACGCCGCAAACCTGAAATGCACCCTTCTCAACACCCGCTCAGTTCACAAACACGCGATCGACCTTTGGAATCTACTCGACACCATTTCTCCGGACGTCGCCTTCCTAACAGAAACCTGGATGAATGCCTCATCAGCTCCAGACATCACCATAGCCATCCCGGACGGCTACAAGATCATCCGAAAGGACCGCACCAACCAAACAGGAGGAGGCATCGCCATCGTCCACAAGAACTCCATCTGCGTCACGACCAGTTCAGACGATAACCTCACTATCGCCGAACACCTTCACTTCCAGATCCACACCGACCCCAAGACCACACTCAGAGGCACCCTCCTCTAAAGGCCACCAGGACCCCGCACACAATTCAGCAAAGACATCACTGACTTCATCACCCCACACGCCCTCCCCTCCGAGGACTACATTCTACTGGGAGACCTCAATTTCCACCTGGAAAAGAGCAACGACTGCAACACCACCACCCTTCTGGACAATCTCGCCAATCTCGGACTCAAACAACTTGTAAACACCCCCACCCACTATGCAGGGCACACGCTAGACCCTATCTTCCCCTCCAGCAAGCACATCTCCTTCAATCACACCACAGCTCTCCATTGGACGGACCACAGCTGCGTTCACTTCAACTACAAAAAGACCACGATCCACAACCACCCTCAACCAACTCTGCGAAGAAACTGGAACAAAATCACCACAGACAAGATCTTCACATCGCTTCTCCAAAACCCTCCTGCCAATTCATCGGACCCAAACCAAGCAGCCATCAACCTCACACAATGGATCACCCACAGCGCCGACGAATTAGCACCCTTAAAAAACCATCAAATCAAGCAAGGCAGCAAAAACGCCCCCTGGTTCAACGATGACCTTAAGAAATCCAAGAAGCTTTGTCGTACCCTTGAGAAAGCCTGGAAAAAAGACCCAAACACTATCACCAGAGCCGCCTTCAAAAACGCCACCCGCAAACACCACCAACTAATCCGGACTACCAAGAAATCAGCATTCAAAGACCGACTAGACAACAACGCCCACAACAGCAAGGAACTATTCAACATCGTCAAAGAATTTACCAACCCCACCGCCAGCACCAACGACATCACTCCCTCCCAAATCCTCTGCGACTCCCTAACTTCATTCTTCCACGACAAAATCGCCGACATTCACAACAGCTTTGACAACCAACCCGGAAACCAGCCCACCCCACCCACCTCCGAACCAAAACCCCCCTCGAACAACCTCTACGACTGGGACCCAATCACCACTGAAGACACCATTCGCCTGATGAACTCCATCCACTCAGGATCCCCAACTGACCCATGTCCCCACCACATCTTCAACAAAGCAGACTCCATTATCGCACCCCATCCCCGAAACGTCATCAACTGCTCCCTCAACTCCGCCACCTTCCCGGAAAGCTGGTAACGCGCCGAACTCAGCACCCTTCTGAAAAAACCCACAGCAGACCCCACCGAACTCAAAAACTACCGCCCCATCTCGCTCCTCCCATTCCCTGCCAAAGTCATTGAGAAAGCCGTCAACAGCCAGCTCGCCGCCTTCCTCGAAACCAACAAATCCCTCGACTCCTCACAGTCCGGCTTCCGAGCCAAACACAGCACCGAGACCGCCCTCATGGCAGCAACAGACGACATTCGAACACTACTGGAAAACGGAGACACAGTCGCGCTCATCCTACTTGACCTCTCCGCAGCCTTCGACACAGTCTGTCATAGCACCCTTATACAACGACTCAGCAACATCGGAATTCAAGGAAAAGCATTGGACTGGATCATCTCGTTCCACGCCGGAAGAACGCAGAGAGTCCGCCTTCCCCCTTATAGATCAGAGGCCACTGAAGTCATCTGCGGCGTACCACAAGGATCTTCACTCAGCCCTACCCTCTTCAAAGTATACATGAGCCCCCTCGCAACCATCGCGCGACAACACAACCTCAACATCATCTCCTACACAGATGACACAGAGCTGATGCTCTCCCTCACCAAAGACCCAAACACCGCCAAAACCAACCTACACAAAGGGATGAAAGACGTAGCCGAATGGATGAAGAACAGCCGTCTAAAACTGAACTCGGACAAAACGGAAGTCCTTATCTTAGGTACATCCCCCTCCGCCTGGGACGACTCTTGATGGCCACCGGCCCTGGGAAACGCACCCATACTGACGGACCACGCACGTAACCTGGGCTTCATCCTGGACTCCTCGATGACCAAACAAGTCAACGCTGTATCTTCATCATGCTTCAACATCCTACGCATGCTCAAAAAAACATTCTGTTGGATCCCCACCGAAACAAGAAAGATGGTCACCCACACACTGGTCACAAGCCGGCTGGACTACGGAAATACCCTGTACGCCGGAACCACCGTCAAACTTCAGAAAAAACTCCAACGCATCCAAAACGCCTCAGCCAGACTCATATTAGACATTCCCCACAAAGATCACATTTCCGGTCACCTGAAAGACCTTCACTGGCTCCCCGTCAACAAGAGGATAACGTTCCGTCTCCTCACCCACGCACACAAAGCCCTCTACGAACTTGGACCCGAAGGCCTCAACACGCGCCTATCCTTTTACCCCCACACCCTCCAGCGGCGATCGTCCAATCAAGCCCTGCCGCTGTTCCGCGCATACACAAAGCCACCATGGGGGGGAAGATCCTTCTCCTACTTAGCGGCCAAAACCTGGAATTCCCTCCCCATCCACCTCCGCCTTACACAAAACCACCTATCCTTCAGAAAACAACTAAAAACTTGGATATTCGATAAGTAAAATTCCCCCCTTCCTCAAGGGCCTTGAGACCCTCTGGGTATGTAATGCGCTATATAAGTGTTGACTTGCTTATTATGTAAGTTGGAATGTTATTGTGGGTGGGACAGTTGGAGGAGTAAGGATTGATAGAAGACGGTTGCTCCTACTGCTCCCTTGCGGTTGGTGCAGGTATATATCGAATAAAGAACATATCATCTACTGAAGTGGTACGCTTCGTCTCTACAGAGACTGTGCATTATCAAAGCTTAACAAACATTGGCTGTGACAGCACTCTCCATGACACCGATCACAGAGGTTCGGAATTCACTCCTAGTCATCTGTCCATGCCCACACCACTGTCGAAAGGAAAAGGAGACAATAACACGCGATCATAGATATCGTAAGTCCCTCGACTGTAAGCCAGGAACCTCTTTTCTGGATGTATTCAAAATATTAACAATGTGATAGACATGGAATAGTTAAATCCTTGAAACTACTAGGCACTGTACCTTCAGTCATACATGCCAACCCTCCAGAGTCAGGTGGGAGGTTCCCGGATTTGGGACGTTCCTCCCGCCTCCCGAAAGGCACTGCTGAAATTCCGATTGCTTCTGTTTTGCGATTGACCAAACCGATTTCCAACCGAGGAAGGACACTGTGGGAACTTGAATAAGTGAAGGTATGGGAGAGACAATCGGAATGCTACTTAGCATTGATTGGCAGGGTTTTGAAGGGTCTCAGTGGCTGTACTCTCTCAGATAGCTTGCGATTGGTTGGGGGGAAATGACCCGCCCAGGAAAGAATGGCCCTCTGCCCCGGAAATCATTGCCCCGCTGCTGCGCCAGAAAATAAAGAAATAGACTTTCGGTCCGGAAGCGATGGCTCAGCTACACATGGCCGGTGGTGTTCGTTTATTACTAATCATGTTCTCGTGAACTCCTTCCCAGTGCGCGTGCGTATAAGTACTGAGATCAAGTGTCTGTAAATATTAAGATCAAGCCTGACTGGGAATGTTGACATGCAGGCTGGTCACTAGATGGGAACACAAAAACAGCGGCTCTTTTATGGCTTCATGCATAGGTACGTTGAAAGGATACGTGAATGGGAAAAGCAGTGTGTTAATCCACCAAGGACCCTCTTTGAGGTTATTTTGTAAAACAGCTGTCAAGTGAAGGTTGAAAGTTGCTAAAACAATTTAGAAAAACTTTCTGAAAAGGCTTGAATAGAAGAAACGTTTAAACAATATTCGAAGTACATTGTAACTTGTAACTGTGTGGGGTCGATAACAATTAAATACTTTTCAAAAATGTCAAACCACTTTCCAAGCTGTGGACTTCTCAGGATTTTCTAAGGAAGGTGAAATTTGTGCCAATTGCGAGCTTGAAACCATGATATTGTATACCCTAATGCCAGTCTAAATTTAGCATACAAGGAGGACACAAATGTCAATGTAAGTTAAAAATAAAAAATAGAGAAAATCTTACTTTGGGTTTTTAACGTATTAAACCCAAATAAGGATATCAGCAAAACTTGAGGAAGAAAGCGTTAGATTTTAAGAATCTTCAGCGCGGCCACATTTTTAACATTCTGGTACAAAATGACTGCTTGCAAAATTTGTATAGCGAGCTCATGGCCATCTGGAGCGTCCAATTACACCCCCTTGCGTGGTGACTTCACGGTGGTCCTTTCTGTTGCTGAACAATAGAAAATGTTTTTACATTTGCAACAAGAATTTTAGATTCTATTATAGGCACAGAGGTGAGGATTATGCTTCTAAGTCTTTACTGCCCTCAAACAGCAGCCAATGAAAAACAGTGAAACACACAATATATCCAATGAGGCTTTGAACCACACCTCTTATCAAACCACCAGTAGCCACTTGGCAGCACATACAAAATAGAGAGGCACCATCTTTTCTGCCTCTTTGTGAAAATGCAG
The DNA here is from genome assembly GCF_964263255.1 of Lissotriton vulgaris. NCBI lineage: Eukaryota > Metazoa > Chordata > Amphibia > Caudata > Salamandridae > Lissotriton > Lissotriton vulgaris. The sequence continues at coordinate 299,138 of NW_028248679.1, forward strand.
TCCAACGAATAAGAGAACGATGTCCATAAAAGGATCGAAAGAACAGCTCAAAGGACTCTCAACATAGAGTTACCAAAGTCCATAACATTACATATCCAAATGGTACAAAGTCCGAATAGTGCAACCAGAGCCGTGAACACAGGTACCGGAAACAGCCTTGCACAGACCCTTAAATTTTTGTTTTGGTTGCGAGCCTGAAAAGACAAGTAAAATTAATCTAATCTCAGCACAAATTGAATCACAATGGTGGGCCAAAGAAAACAACAGTTACTTCAATACCAATAATACCATACATCTTACCTGTCCCAATGGGTGGGATAATCCTTGCCTCTGTGTTCTTAATAGAATCTAAAATTCTTTTCTCAAGAACATTTTCTATTCTATGGTAGGATCCGAGGTTCCGATTATGCTGGTTCAAAGCTTACCAACCACAACAGAAGAAACTTGTGGTTTTACATTCTGTGTGCCAATAGGGAAAGTCATGATGAGAGATTGAGGAAAGTTTTGAGTAACCTAGAGAATGTACAGCTGACTGTGGAGCTCAGCAAGTGCCGGTTTACAGAAGGAGCGTGACATATCTATATCATGTGATTAGTGAGGAAGGAGTGAGACTGGCGGCGTGGAATGAAGGGGCCAGAAACTGGGTCTAGGTAGATAAGGTTTTTTTTCTTTAAGACACGCTTCTTTCTACTAGTTATTCTTTCGGTTGCAAACTTGGCGGGATCCGTGATGGAGGAAGAGTCCCAGGGATCCAGTCTGCTGGTTCGGCTTCTCTTGCGCTTCCTCGTCAGTCCCTGGATAGGCGTGGTAACCCTAAAAGAGCAAGACAGAGAAATGGCTGTCAGTGAGGTTACTCTCAGACTATCAATATTATTAGGGCCGGGGGTGAGGAAACACCTAATTCACTTGTGATTTCAGTGCACGATACCGGGTTCTGGATAGTGATTGAGTGAGGTGCTGGGATAACGGGGAGGGAAAAGGAGTGAGGCAAAGGGAGGGGGTACGCAAGTGTTTTCAGTGAACGCCGGATTCCTATGGCGGTTCGGTGCCCCCGCCTCCCCACCCAGCCTGAGATACGGTCCCGTACTTGCAGTAGCCACGCTCCTCCATGGGTGTGGCTCGGGGATAAGTGGTACTGTGGGCCTCCTGGCACTGCCTCCACCGCCAGCAACTCTTCTCTGGATTGCTTCTCCTTGCTATCTTCAGACCGGTTCTCGTTGTCCCTCGATTCCGCCGTGGCTCCTCTGCTCCCCTCTCTCACGTCGGTGACGTCGCACACCTTGTTGTGCACTTCCCGGATTTTATCCAATGGGCTTCCTATGACGGCTCGAGTGGGTGGAGTCTCGTCACAGTAGAACGCCCAGTTAAAGGCGCCTGTTTCTTCTTCCGTTGTGTTCCAATCCTGTGACCAGTCCTCCTGTTGGGGCTCAAAGAGAGGAGGTGATGGGGTAGAACAGTCCACCAATCCTTACTGTCGTCAGGTGACCCAGGGTTCCAGTCTGCCCGGTCAGAGAGACGAAGCCTGCATTAGTGAATACTATTGTTGGAACTTCTGCGCCAAAGAACAAGGATGAGGTGAGCTCATTCTTGGGAATGGCAGAATATTGTGCAAAACTCATTACAAATTTTGCGAGTAAAGTGTACAATATCCGCATGTTGTTGAAAAATAATGCAACATTTGATTGGAGCATACAATTTGAGGCAGAGTTTAATCAAGTCAAGAATGATTTGGTGAAGGTGTCGGCCTTGAGCAGTTTTGACCCTGAGTTGGATCTCAGAAGGACCCCTTAGGAAAGGAAAAAGTCAGTCTTTTTGCTTCCAGATCGCTGTAACCTGCAGAGGAAACATATCCAATAATAGAGAAGAAAGCATTAGCGTGTGCTTGGGCTTTAGATCATTTTATTGTCTGGGGATCATAGGCCCTTCGTGAAGTTGTTGACTGTGGAAGGGAGTGTGTCTGTGTGTGCGCGTACAATTTGGTGTATGTACATGGCAGGGAGAATGTAGTGGCAGACTGTTTATGCCTGTTCCAATGGGGGAATGTATGGATGATCCATGGGGAGATTTTAAAATTCAATTGGTCCATGATTCAGGAGAACCAACAATCAAAAGAGTGGAATAGGAGGAGGAGCAAAAGAAGGATGTAGTATTACAATCTGTTATTGAGTATATTTTTAGAGGTTAACCAAGGAAGGAACGTGTGACAGAGTTGTTGAGACCGTATTGGGAGGTTAGAATGGAGCTGTCAGTAGATACACATGATTTTGAGGGGGACAGAGTTGTGCCAGCTGAGGTGCGTGACGAACAGGGAGAAGCTGGTGACTGTGAGAAGTTGGCCTGGTATATGCTGTCCACTAATTAAAGTGGGCACCTTGCACCAGTCCAAACGACCTTTATAGATGATTAGGTTAAAGACAACCTTTATTGAAAGCTATCCAAGTGGTAGCTATGGAGAGCAGCCTTCAGGCTAAGTCTCGAACGAATGCAAAGCAGCTTGTTTTATCAGGTCATAACTTCCTGGATGACCAAATGAAAGGAGACCCACACAAGTGTTATTATAAAAATATGTATTTATTACTAAACACTCTCTACTAATCCCTTTACGAGATTAGAACACAAGATACACACTATTAAATCACTAGAATGACAGTAAATAGCACACTACACAGTGGTCTCCAGGGGGAGACCAAACCATATACTAAGAAAGTGGTATAACAACCACGACTTGATTAGACACAGCGCCTAAACCAGGTAGAATCGCTGGGACCCCAAGGAACCACCCAAGGTAGTGACACAGGAGACCCACAGGGAACGTGTGCAGTGTGAGAACACAGACACGAGCTCCGTACAACTCTATGGGAAAGTCACAGTTGGAATTTTAAAGATTAAGGACACTTAGAAGAGGACTTTAAACAAACCCTTTCAAACTTAGAAGGTTCTAAGGCAAGCACCCTTGAGAGTACCGGAGTACCCGCTTTACCTCACCCAGGGAAGCCGGGTGCATAGGTGTCAAGTGGTGTCGGGGATCTTTGTCGTTTTCAATGGCGTGATGCTGAGAAGTGCTGCTGCCGTGAAGAAGAAAAGTGTCCGGTGTAATCCAAGCCTGGATCGGAACTGAGAAGAACCTGAAAGTAAAGGGGACAGAGTCTGGGTCACTTCAGGGTGACCAGGGGCTCGGTAGACAAATACCCACTGATGTTGGATGCTTCAGGTGAGAAGGAGTGGTGCTTGACTCTGCAGCCATGGGGACCAGGAGACGTCGAGGACGACCAAAGTCTGCAGGCCAGCTGTCCCATGAATGATTATCGAGTGCTCGGGGGTCAGTGTCCGGGTTGAACACAAACAAGCTTTGGCAACTGCAACCCACGCCGTCAGAGGAAAGATGCTTCGGTGAGGACCAGCAAGGTCGTGGGCACTCTCCAAACAATAGAGAAACAAGGCACGTCTGGAGCAACCAGGAAAGCCCACTGAAAGTCAAAGTTACCTTCACAGGGACCCACAGGCCAACGGACCAGGGATCGCATAGGGACCTTGAGCGGAATCTTAAAATACCAGCCCACGGAACACTCGTGGAGTGTAGGCCATAATCTTCAGTGGAAACCCCGCTCGGGGTCAGGACTACAAGTCCCAAAGCACAGCCTCAGGGATCGCCGAAAACCATATGCTGCTGCAAATAGACACAGTGTCCAGGGGCTCGGGTTGCATGGTCCCCACGAGGGCTGCGGGTCTCAGGTTTGCCGACAGCTCTTGTATACCTCTGGGACACTTGGAAACCCACCTCCTGTGTTGCAGAAATCTTTGGAGTCCTCAGGAGCTTCGAAGATGCAATCTAGTCAGATGTGTCTTTGGTGCCTGCTTAGCAGGGGAGTAACTCCTTTACTGCAAGGGAGAATCTTCAGTCATCCAGCGTAGTGTAGATAGTCGAAGTACTTGGTTTCCGTAGCAGAGTTTTGTCCAGGTAAATCAAAAGTCCTGTAGGCAGGGGTTCCTATTTTATACCCAAGGAAGGGGTGGGACAAACTCTGGGGACCCAACTATGGGAGGGTCAGGACAGAGGGGTGGCTACACCCATTTCCTTTGTCCGGTTTCTTACCAGAGCAGAATAAAATGGCTCCTGCAACCGGTTTGAGTTTGACTATGCACAGGGACACAAATGTGCCCCCAGTGCAGACATCAAAGCACTCTCAGAGTGCACCCACCCAGCCCCAATATCCAAGGAAGGGGTGGGACACCTTCCTGTGACAGGATGCCTATTGTCATGCCTTCCCCTGCTCGAGCTTGGCTCAGCAGCAGGAGAGCAGACGCGGGTCTGTGGCTGGCAGCATCCATCTTGTGATGCCAGGGTCGAGACTGCTGGTACCGGGTGTACCAGTGTAGTCCTATTCTTCCCTTTAGGAGGGTGGAATCATACCTCCCACACCAGTTACTGCTGTGGAGGTATGATTCCAAGGTGTTTGACACCAAACACAACATGTTTCCATGCAGCTGTTTTAAAGTTAGCATTTACCGCAAGGTTTTAATGCACTTAAGAGTATATGGTTGGCTGCATCACAGAATAACCCAGGAGAATAGGTTCCGAAGGCTGCAGATGGGCTCTGCTCATGCATGGGCACCCTCTCACATAAAACCCAGCACCCTGCCTTCAGGATTGATAAGCCCTGCCATAGGGGTGACTGATAGGTTTACATGTGCAGTGATATAAGGTAGATATAGTGAACCTATATCTAAGTAAGGGGTGCATGCGCCACCTTACACAGGTTGCAGTAGCAGACCTGTGGTGTCAGTTTGAGTGGTCTCTCAGGGGTGGCACAATACATAGGAGGCCTCTGGGGTACCTATGCCCTAGGTACATAATTTAGCATATACTAGGGACTTATAAGGGTACCCCAGAATCCACTCTGAAGTGTACCTAATGTACATGAAATCAATTTAGGGAGAAAGCAGATAGACTGGGGTCCTGAGTAGCAGGATCCTAGTCAGACTAAGTCAAAAACCAGCAAAACGCCAGTAAAAAAGTGGGGGTAACCATGCAGTCAGATTCCCCCATCCTACAGTGACGTGGAAGGAGGCCTCGGAGTAAGGACGCCAGATTGTAAAAACGGACGAGAAATGTCCCTGGAGTTGGCAAGCCAAGAGGAGCACAGACGTGATTCACGCAGAGCTAAGAAGACTCAAGGAGACTTTGAGCACACCAAGAGTCCACCATCCCCACCAGCCGCCCTGCCATGCTCCTGGAGGAGTGTGGCTTGCCCAGCTATGTGTTAGCCTCTGGGGAGTTGGCGGAGGAGGGGAGGCCAAGCTTAGAGTACTCCTCTGGAGAATGGGGGGTAGTGTGTATATTTGACCCCGTAAAGTCTTCACAGCGTTGTTGAATATGGTAAGAGGTCTGACATATATGCAGGCAAAAAGTCGTCTTACATTTATAGGTGGAGGGTTTTTTTTTTGCGGTTTGGGTGGAGCTGATTCCCCTTATAGTTAAGTTTAACTAAGGAGATACAAACACTCTCTCTCAAACCCCTACCTTGCAGTAAAAACGTGAGCAAAACACTTGCCTGTGGAACTTTTCTTTGTTTTGAGGGGCAACTGAGAAATCCCTGGTGGTCATCGACGGCATTGACCTCAAGGAAGAAAGAAGAAGGAATTGTTATTTTTGCTGAAGCCATACCTTAATAAAGCACCACAGACCATAAATGCATGCGTGTCTGACTATTGTGTCCCGCTCAACTTACATGGGTGAATCGGGTGTGTGTGTGCCCTTCTCAAGCATTAGTCACAATCTCTTTCAGGGTCTACTACAAAAGCCACTAAATTAACTTGTGCTTAACCCTTGGTAGCTTGGGCCAAAAACAGTTAGGCTTAACTTAAAGGCAATGTGTAAATCATTTATGCAGTACACAAACAGTAATAACGTAAAAATACAACACAAGAAATATCTCACACAATTTAGAAAAACATTTTAATAAATCACTTGACACCAAACATGTGTCTTTTTGAAAAATGATGTCTTTATTTTAAGTTTTTATGGATAGTATGTTTGATAAAGCACAGTTTGTGGTTCCTATTTCATTTACATTTGATTTTATTATATTGTGTGAAGTGGGTTATTTCTCAAAATTTGGGATAGCAAAATGTTTGTCATGTTTTTAAATTTGAATGAATAAAGCACCCAAAAGTATGTCCCCTATATCCTTTACTCATTAAACTAAACTCACCTTTAAAATAGAAAAGCCTAATTCAAGTTTCAGAGGTGGTGGTTCACACTCTCCTACCACCTCTGAATACTACAGTTATTGCTCAATAGCTTAGTCTTCTAATTTCGTCTCCACTGGACTGAAGGCTGATAAGCCCCCAGGAAGTGGACACTGAATTCTCCTCCTTTTAGCCTTAAGCGAAAGTTGGTGAATCGGTTCTGCATGGCCTGTCTCATCTCAGTCTCCTGCAAAAAGAGCAATTGATGGACAGAATGTTGAACAATGTCAAACATTCACCCCAGTACAAAGATGTGGGCCTAAATTCTTCTTTTTTTCCTCCCATTGCCATTCCAGTAGTAAATCCAGCCATATGCAAATCAATCTTGGCACTGCTTCCCAAGGGAGCAGTCCATCCCGACCTGCTAGGCCAGGTCCTCCCTGGACCAGAACCAAGCATCCTGGGACCGGTTTCGTGGTATCGCCCCCTCATCAGCCAGGCTAGCTCAATTCCAGAGGCATGGAGAGCACGACACCCACATTTGGGCATACCCATCCCACTCTTTGTGACAAAAGTAAAAAGAACAATTGATGGACGGAATGTTGAACAATGTCAAACATTCACCCCAGTACAGAGATCTGGGCCTAAATACAGTATCTGTTTGCTTCCCATGCCATTCCAGTTTGAGCCCAGCCATATACAAATTAGTCTTGAACCTACTTCCCATGGGAACAGTCAAGCCCGAACTGCGAGGCTAGGTCCTCCCTGGACCCGAAACCAGCATTCTGGAACCAGTTTTGAGGTATCACCCCTCATCAGTCCGGCTAGCTTGATTCCAGTGGCATGGCGAGCACAGGACCCACATCTGGTCATAGCTGTCCCACTCAGGGTGACAAATGCAAAAAGAACAATGGATGGGCAGAATGTTGAACAATATCAGACATTTTCCCCAGAACACAGATCGCAACCTGAATCCGTAATGTTTGTGTTCCCCATTCCAGTTTGAACCTAGCCATATGCAAATCAGTCTTGAGCCTGGCCCTATGGGAACAGTCCAGCCAGAACTATCAGGCCAGGATACCCTTGGACCAGAAACAAGCATCCTCAGACCAGTTTTGGGGTATTACTCATCAGCCAGGCTAGTTTGATTTTAATGACATGGAGAGCATGGGACCCACATCTGGGCGTACCCGTCCTACTCGGGGTGACAAATGCAGAAAGAACAATTGATGGACGGAAAGTTGAACAATATCAAACATTCACCCCAGTACAGATATCTGGGCCTAAATCCATCATTTGTTTGCTTTCCATGCCATTCCAGTTTGAACCCAGCCTTATGCAAATCAGTCTTGACCTTGCTCCTCATTGGAACAGCCCAGCCTGAACTGCCAGGCAAGGTCCTCCCTTGAACAGAAACAAGCATCTTGGAACTGGTTTCGGGATATCACCTTTGATCAGCAATCCTAGCTTGATTCCAGTGGCATGGAGAGCACGGGACCCACGTCTGGGTATACCAGTCCCACTCGGGGTGACAAATGCAAAATGAAAAATCAATGGACAGAATGTTGAACAATGTCACACATTAATCCCAGTACAAAGATCTTGGCCTAAATCTATTGTTTATTTGTTCTCCATGCTATTCCGATTTAAACCCAGCCATATATAAATCAGTCTTGACCCTGATCACCATGAGAACAGTCCAGCCCGAACTGCTAGGCCAGTTCCTCCCTGGATAGAAGCATGCATCCTGGGACCTGTTTTGGTCTGTCACCCCTCATCAGCCAGGCTAGGCCACTGGGTTCAAGCTGGCCTGGCTGATGAGGGGTATTGATCCCCGGTCCCATGATGCTTGTTTCTGGTCCAGGGAGGACCTGGCTTGGCAGGTTGGGCTGTACTGTTCCCATGAGGAACAGGGTCAAGACTGATTTGCATATGGCTGTGTCCAAACTGGGGTGGTGTAGTGAGCAAAAGAACAATGCATTTAAGCCAGATCTTTTGACTGAGGGTGAATGTTTGATTCATTCAGCAATTCGTCCATTGTTTGTTGCCGCAGCACTTTTCGCCCTAAGTTGGATGTGTATGCCCAGACATGGGTCCCTTTGTCGCTGTGTCACTGAATTCTGAAGAAGGGTAAGTATTTCCCTTCAGGTGTGGTCACGGGCTACCGAAACACTGCTTATCCGACGATAATGAACACAGGTGTGAAACGAAGAAATTACATTGAAGTGGCACTTTTATTCATCAACTCGTTAAAACAGCAGAAAATATATTCATCAATTCATTAGCCTTAAAAATAATATTTTAAAAAGCACGATTGCAATCAGTCAGAGAACACAAAGTACATTTTTATAACGCGCAAGTGCCCAGTGGGCAATCTGTAAGAGAGAAAAATAACCATGCAAAAATCACAAGTTCAAGATACATTAAATGCAAGGGATTGGGTGAGGATGAGAAACCGAGATTCGATGTATAGATCAAAAAAGGAAAAAATGTCAATCTAGACTGGGATCTACCACCTGAGAATAGGCTCTGAAGACCCAAATGCAGATATACGTCCGGCCAGGAACGAACGCTGTGCTTGGCACTGCAGAAGAGTTCTGAGCTTGAAGTCGGGTGCAGGACCTATATACCTGTTCAAAGCGGAACGGTTAAACCGCATTGACGTATGTACTGCCGCAGGTGTTTAACCGCACGCCTACAGTGGTGTTGCTAAAACCCTGAGAACACAGAAGTGGTAACCCAGTGGGTCAAGTTTTGAGCGGGTGGTTGGCCATGCTTAACCCCTCTAGTGTATGTCGAGTAAGAGAACGGCCGTCTAAAAGTGGCCCATCTTGCCCCAGCCCTACTCTCTGAGGTGTCTGTGATATGCGTTTCTTGAAGACAAGCTACATCTACGTTATGGCAGTCAAGATATGCAAGAACTTTCCGAATTTTCTGTGTTTGTTTAGACCACGTACATTCCATGTCATAGGTGTTAATTTCCTAGTGGAATGTGTTCTATTATCCATATTCTGCTGTGGTGGTTGCATTATCCAAGCCTTGTTGTATAAGTGCGTGTCTCATTAGGATGTTGGCGACTGCCATCTCAGCGCTGACCATATTTCGAAAATCTACACCCTTCCCCCCCACTCCGCCATCTCAATTAAAGCGAAGACAAGCCCAATAAACATGTGCCTATACCCCCACCCCCCCAAACAATCCCATACACGAAAAAATTACATTGTGGTGCACACATGGTGGTGGGAGCTGCCAGCTGGAACCCCAGTGGCCGGGAGGGGTTGCCCCTCCATCCATTGGAAAGAAAGAAATAGTACAATTGGCACAACCTGCTAAACTCAGAGAAGAAACACCATGCTGTCCACATTACAAGCTTCATCGCTATTTGCACTACTGCACCATGTGTGTATGCACCGTGGCCACAGTGTCTATTTTAAACTATAAAACAAACCATGAGTTTGTGGTGAGCGCTTATCTGTGTCCATGTAGAGCGTTGCCGGAGATAGCCAACTGGGCAGTGACCCAGTACTGCTCACAGTTCAGGGGAAACTTTTATTATTCAACATCTGGGGTGTTCCCTTGTTCTTCCTGTTCACCTCTAGGCGATCTCCTGCACGTAGCCTGGGAGCCCTTTAGTTGAAGGAATTTGAGTACTTCTTTGGGATCATTTTATACCATGCGTTTCCCACCATCTATTACTCGGAGACGGGCCGGATATATCATTGCGTATGGAATGTTCTGGTCCGGTAGCCTAATTTTAACTGCCACAAACATTTTCCACGCCTCCTGGACCTGTGGTGTGAAGTCTGGATAAATGGAAATGGTCATCCCTTCGTGCGTTAGGCTTCCTAATTCTCACGTCTTTCGGAGTGCTGCGCCGCGATCCCTTTAGTTCAATAGTTTTGCTATGATCAGGTGTGGTCTTGCACCTGGCGGAGGCATCGAAGCAAGCGATCTGTGCGCCCTCTCAATACTAAAAACATCTGAAAAAGTTTCTTTGCCGAATAGTGTCACCAGCAAGTTCTCAATGTAGCGCTCCATATTACCTGTGTCTGGTGACTCTGCTATGCCCATAAAGCGTAGGTTATTACAGCGGGATCTCGCCTCCAAGTCCTCTGACTTCGCCATTATAGCTGCAAGAGTTTTTAGATTTTCTCCTGTTTTGTTTCTATTTGACACTGTTCGTCTTCTGTGTCTGAGATCTGCCTCCCCGCCATATCTATCCGCTCCGTGTGTCTGTCCAGGTATTCTGACATACGGTCCACTCTATAGGTCAGAGTGTCAATTTTCCCATCTATGTTAGTCAGCGTTGCCTGAATCATCGTGAACATGGATTGAAAATCTACAGTAATAGCAGAGCTTGCACCGCCGTGGGTGTCTAAGTTGAAGACTGCTCTTCTGTGCTGTTGTCAGCCACCTTCTTTGCCTGCTCAAAATGAAGTTTGGGCTGATTCCTATCTGTTTTCTCCATTGTTGCAGCACTGCAGTCAGCTAAGAACTGTACTGAGGCATCACGTCTCGTAAGTCAAGACCCTTTAACTTTTGTGTTGGCTTACGCAGTGGCGCCTTGTGGCAAGACTCATATTAACTCAGTCTAGTTTGCGTTTTTCAATGCTGAAGTCCAGTGGGCGGACGTTCAATAACTGTACGCCAAGCAAGCCACAATTACCCCAGGCAAATAGAGTCCAGCCGCTGCACCACAAGTAACTTACACTACTATTATCAGGGGCTCAGTGAAGTGGGGCGGTGGCACTTCCGTGCCTCTTGATGTGCAATAGCACAACCACAAAAAACCACAATGAGGGATTTAGTGCAGGCCCAGCAAGATGAAATCAGGCAATAGGCCAGAGGGGGAGGGCCCCGCCTACCACCTACGCGCCTCCTACCTTCGCCGCCGCACCACCCGTGTGCCGTGCCGCAGGCCTTCAGTTACTTGATGCAGATCACCTTTGGCAGATACCTGCTGGTAACTTCAGCAAGGGTTCTGTTTCAACGTGAGTGCCATTACAATACGCAGTATAGCCCAACGCAATCACACCATCTTCATTACCCCTCTTGCATTCTCTTTCGGGGGATCCTCTAATTAATGGAGCCAATGTGTCTCTAAATGGTGCTCAGAATTGGCGTGTTCAGTATCGGCCACCAATCGCTGCCCGTAAGCAGGCCTCTTGTAGCTGGTATTTGTGAATATTAGCTACGGGCTGCGGGCATCCTCCGCCTATGCCGCCCGTGTCCATGTCGCACAAAGATCGTTCTCGGCAGTCCGAGACCGCGCGCCAGGTTGCCCTCACCTTCACCCCAGGGAGCAGCTAGAGGCCCACGGTCACCGCTGCACTGCCGCCGGCAATCCCGCTCTTCCAGGGCACAGTGCAGATTGGTCCAGCAGCCTCTGCTGCAGTGTTCCTTCACTATTTTAAGCGCGTAGGGGAAGAAGGGCTCCCTTGGCTGCCTCTCCACCACAATTCCAGAAGTTGCGCAACGGGATCGCGGGCTTACTCACACGCGCACTCCACAAGCCTCGCCTTGGCTCAGCGGCTGATTTCAGTTGTTTCAGGGGCGATTTTGGCCGCAAAAGTGGGTTCACCTGGACGCCGCTATCTTCCGGTGCAGTTAGCCGGGCCTCAGCAAATGAAGCAGGCTGTGTGCGCATGATAAATTAAGGATAGATAAGCGACCGCAGTAGCTTGCTTACAATGCTACCATTTGCAGGCATGGCTACCCCCCCCCCCCACCTATGTCCCAGAATTGTATCTGATAGTGATCCATGTTTATATTCATGATGTTCCCATAGGGGGAAGTAGAATCTTTCTTTAAGAACTGACTTTGTAGCTGAAGTTGTCTCCATAGGTGTTTCCCAAACCTCTGCCAAGCAGCAAGGAGTATTTTATGTGTACACGTCAAGCAATGGCCTGGTAGTTATTACAATATTGGCGTTCTTCCAGCGCTAATCTGTATGGGGCTAGCTCTGGCATGTGATGTAATCTGCACCAATAAAGCAGGATCTTAGCTTGAAAACATGTGAAGTGTATTTTCTGTTACTTTCAGCATTGTTGCCTTCTTATTCCATCCCATAAAGTGCATAACCCAGATCTTAAAACCTGTAGATTTCCAAGTCAGGGCTCACAGTTTAATTTCTTGTTTCTTAAATGTTAACATTTCAGCTGTTTAATGCTGAAACTCTAAGGCTCTTTTTAGGTCTCAGCCTGCGTAGGCTGCGCTTGCGCAATCTCGCTGGGGAGATCTTATGGGGGCTTGAACCCGCCCCTCTTCTCCATTGGCTGGCTTCCTAAACGGAGGCCAGCCATTGGAGAAGAGGGGCGTCTGTCCATTTAAGCCCCGTCTTTTTGGGATTTGGGGGTGTGTTTTTTAGTTTCTTTCTCTCCTCTTCCCATTGGCTGGAATTTTACATTCCAGCCAATGGGAAGAGGAGAGAAAGAAAAACACGCCCCCAAATCCGAAAATGGCTGTGCATTTCTCCGAGGCATTTCTGCATGACCTCCGAGAAACATGGTGGTGCCAAGCGCTCCTCTCTTGCCTTCCGGAGATGGCGAGCGCTTATTTAGCTTTGAAATTCTCTTACAGGGTCACTTTTGTTTGTAGCGCAGGCATATTGAATGTCCCAGCCTTACCCGGACAGGGGCATTGACACCGGGGGACGCAATATATTTGATTGACGTAGTGAACATTCTTAATTTAAGCAGTAGCCACGACGACGTAATCCTAATCAATGGCTCAGTTCTTTTCCTGGTCCTTTTTGCACATGCGTACTGCACTTCTTAAAAGTTTGTTAGGGAACTCTTTTTTTTATGGTTCTGTTCCCCAGCGGCTCACCCATGTTCACGCGACAATGACAAAGTCTTCGAGGGAGGAGGTCGGGAGCCCACACCGCCTCCTCGAGTGCCGCTAGTAAAAGTCCCGGGTCCCAGGAGGGGGCCCGGGTGAAGGCAGGGAAGCAGCGTGATTGTTCCGGGGGCTCCCATGCACTGGAGGGAGCCCCGGAAGAAGAGAGAGCCCTGCCGCCTATTGCTGCAGAGGGAGCACGAGGCACACTGCCGGTGCCTGCCCCTGCCGCTTCTGAAGAGGGAGCTGACCAGCGAAGAAGCGAGACCGGCCGTGCAACAGAGAAAGACTCCCCCTCCCCTGAGCCGGTACGTTTTCTTGCCTCTGTCCCCTGGTTGTGCTTGTGTTTTCTTCGTTTTGCTGCCCCCTGTTCCCTCGTTGTTCTTGCTTTTCTGCCCCCTGTTCCCTCGTTGTTCTTGCTTTTCTGCCCCCTGTTCCCTCGTTGTGCTTGCTTTTCTCTTCCCTCGTTGTGCTTGCTTTTCGCTTCCCTCGTTGTGCTTGCTTTTCTGCCCCCTGTTGCCTCGTTGTGCTTGCTTTCCTGCCCCCTGTTCCCTCATTGTGCTTGCTTTCCTGCCCCCTGTACCCTCGTTGTGCTTGCTTTTCTGCCCCCTGTTCCCTCTTTGTGCTTACTTCTTGCCGTCTATTCCCTCGTTGTGCTTGTTTTTCTGCCCCCTGTTCCCTCGTTGTGCTTGCTTTTCTGCCCCCTGTTCCCTCATTGTGCTTGCTTTCCTGCCCCGTTCCCTCGTTGTGCTTGCTTTCCTGCCCCCTGTTCCTTCGTTGTGCTTGCTTTCCTGCCATCTGCCGTAGGTGAAAATTTTATTGTATTTAGTTAATTAAAACCTTTACAATATTGTAACATAAAACACATGATTAAAAAGGAGTACATAGTCTCAAATGGTTAAAAGGAAAACTTTCTAAGAATCCATGTAATTGAAGTGTTTGTGAGAGGGGAGAGGGGGTTCTATGGATCAGTTCATTATACTTCACGCATCCGGCTTCAGCACTATAGTATCGTGTTTTTCAGTAATTTGTATTAGCTGCAGTGACTTTTGACAGAATCTTGCGGCTCTACAAGCTGTCTGCAATTGTTTGCTGTTCAGTGCTAGCATGACAGCCGAGCGGCATGATCTAATTTTTAAAAAACGGAATGCGTGAAGGAGAAATTAGCGTCTCAGATTTTTCAGAGAGGGGCAGATGCATAATATGTGCAACAATGATTCTTCCTTTTGCCCACATAGTCTGCAATCAGTGGTCGACCATGTTTGCTTCCATGCTGGTGTATGTTCTTTTAAGGTGGAGGTGCCTAGCCGTAGATTTAGAAGAGTCTTTTGGGCGGCCGTGGATATATGGTTGACTAAGTAAGGTTGAAGCTCCATTTTCCCATACGCCAACACCATCCACCCGTTCTTTTGTTCGCTGTTGCTGCTTTATCTAATAGCCATGATCTTTGCTTTGCGGCTCCGTTGGTCACTTTTTTAAAAGTCGCGAAGGTTTGGTTTGAATTCCATGCCTTTTCCAGATTGAGTTCTGACAGGGCATTCACGCAAACTGTGTTCCAGTCATTTTTTTATTTTCTTTGGTGTTTCATCTCGATCCAACACAGACCCATGAGCGTGTCTTCTTGAGCTGCACTTAATTTCCAACATGTTTTTAAAATAGCCGCTTGTCTGACTTGGTGCTGATTTGTTAGGCCGAATTCCAGGCGGATCTGCGATTGGGATACGAACCTCGGGATGTGGAAAATATGTTTGAACAGCTCTGACTGTTGCGTGTTCAAGAAGTTTGCGTCCTTACACCTGTACAATTCCGACCCGTAAGTCAGAGATGGTAGAAACTTGGCAGCTATTACCTTCAACAGGTGCGAGTTAGAGGGGCAATTCAATTTTGTTCTCAGTAGGTTTAGTGCAAAACATAATTTGTTTGCCTGAGCCTTTCTGTACAATTGGTGGTCATTCAGAGTCCATCTGGAATCGACCACTATGCCCAGGTATTTGTACGAGGCAGTCTGCTCAATGGTGTTGCCTGCAATGTGCCATTTGAAGGTTTTTTTCCCTAATCACGAGGCAAAGGAGACGATCTTTGTTTTCTTGAAGTTAATTTGCAGGCCCTGTGCGCTGATGTAATCGTGGAGCTTAATGATGGAGCGTTGGAGGCCCATCGGGGTCTGGCTGCACAGTACGATGTCATCTGCGTACTGTATGCTCCTAATTTTATGCTGGGCTAGCTTTGGTGGGTCGCTTTCTGCCTCCGCGATGCTCTTATCCAGGTCCGCTGTGAGGATGTTAAACAGCGTTGGTGCCAATACGCAACCCTGCTTGAGGCCAACGCGGGTGGGTATATTTCTAGTCATTTTTTCTCCGTTCCCTAGTTTTATTCTTACCCAGGTGGATGAGTATAGGTTGATAATTGCCCGCAACAGCTTTGGTGGTATTTCCCAGGTAGCCATTTTTTGCCATAAGGCCTCCCTCAGGACTGTGTCGAACGCTGCTTTTAAGTCGACAAAACACGTGTACAGCTTGGTAGTTTTCTCCCTTGCTTTGTCGACCAAGAGGTTTAACGCCAGCAGGTTACATAGGGTGTTGGTTCCAGGCCTAAAACCTGTCTGCGTGATCGGGAGGATTTTTTTCATACGTACCCAGTCTTCTAAGGCCGTCAACAGATTCGAGGCATAGATTTTGGCCTCGACATCTATGAGCGCTATGAGGCGATAATTAGCTGGATCAGATCTTGAGCCTGCCTTAAAGATTGGATGGAGGATACTGCCTCTCCATGATTGAGGAATGCATTCTGACTGAAAAGCAATGTTATATAGAGGGGTGAGATGTTCCGCCCAGAACTGACGATCTTGTTTGAACAAGGCGTTCGGTAAGCCGTTCGGTCCGGGTGCGCCTTTTGATCTTAAGTTTTTTAGTACTATTTCTACCTGTGACGGCGTTATCCAGTTTGCATCGAACTGTGAGTCCAAATCTTGGTTGTTTTTTGGGTGTGGGGTCTGGGGGGTTGGGCTCCATGCGAGCGTGTTATTGCATTGTGTGTGTTCTAGATACTGTATCCAATCATCCTCAAGTATGTTGGCATTGGAGTCCTTAGCAGCTCCATTAGCGATTTTGTTTATTTCTGCCCAAAATTTAGCATTATTGTTGGATTTGCTGTGTGCTAGTAGTGATTGCCAGATGTCAGTTTGGTGTTTAGATTTTTCTAGCCATACTTCTTTTTTGTAATTTTGCCTTCGTTTGTATATTTGATAGGTTATGTCTTCACCCATTATCTTAGCTGTCCCTTGTATTTTTTTAATTTCTTGGTTTAGAGTCCTTTTGCTGTATGCTATACGTCCCAGGGACACTTGAGGGGCTTTGCCCGAGATCGATTGATGACTGCGAGGTTTGTTGCCAAATCTTTCTATTAATGTTGTAATCAGGCTTTCCCAGTTGTCCACGGGTGATGGTGGGTCATCTTCCGGTTGCATCGGTTTGGGCGTTATAAATGTGCATCATTATCTCTTTGATGTTATTGCCGTTCCACACAAGTCTCTTGAGATTGTAAAGGCTTGGGGGTTCGGTCAAGACTTCGTATGCTGCGGCCCTCTTATGTTGGAGGCTGAATTCAAATGCTTGTACACTATGGTCGTTCTCCGTTCTGTAGATGATTTTGTAATTTACGATAGATTGCAAGACCGATAATTCCACAATGGTATAGTCCAGGACAGAGTGAGCTTGTTTTGCGATTCTGGTTGAGGCTGCTGGTTGGTCTTGTGGGAAGCGGCCGTTCAAAGCGATCATTCCCACCTCTGAGAACATCAAGGCGCACTGTTGGCCGATTTTGTCCTTATTTCGATGATTATTTACAAGGCTTGGGATTGATCCACCTTTCCATTTATTTTGAGACCTGGTTAGAATATTGTCTTTTTGAAGCAAGAACATATTCAAGTCACCTGACACAACTATCCCGGCCTGCGGGAAGATGGATTGCATGGATTTGATGAGGGCTTTTAAGGTCAGGATTTTCTCCACTTTGTTCTTAGAGTCTGGATGTATATAGATGTTGAAAATTATCATTGGCGAGAGGTCTTGAGCCCTCTGTATGCCTTTGTCGGGGTCTTGCGTCAGATCGATTTTGAAGCGCTGTATCCATTGTTGGAAAGGGTAAATTTGCCTTCAAGGGATTTATTCACAATATATTTTGTTTGATTAAGGTTATTTCTGAAAAGGATCAATCACTTATCCTTATAATGAATCCATCAACAATTTTGTAATTCAACACGAGCAATATATCAACATATAACATGTAAACATGAAGACAAAGACACAAGGTGTATACGAAAAATATGATTTTATCAAATAGCTTAATCAAAGAAATCAGCTACATGTATAGATCAGTAAGTGAATAAAATTAGGGCTGTAGGTACACATATAAGTAAATTATCAAGTGACACAACAGAACCTAAATAAGACACCTATCCCAAAACATATTGAACCAAACAAAAGAAAGGGATAAAGTGTGAAGTCGACGTTTCGGTTTCTCTGACGTTAGTTTGCTGAAACCATCCTCAGGACTGTTATTGAATTATGGTCTGTAAAGAGATTGTAATCTGTATCATAGGATTGACTGCATCCCGTTGATAGCTTGTCGTCAAAATGATTTAGTGATTCTATATATTATTGATTGGGAAACTATATTTGATAGTTCACGCTGTCGACGGGTTGTTCCTCATCAATATTCAATCCTGTGTGTATCAGATTGTAGTTTCAAGATGTCAAATTCAGGTAAATATCGATAGCTAGTCCGTATAGACGAGACGTGCTTTGAGGCTGCTCCACTTGAATTCAAGGATAGGTGATGCAGGATTAACTACTGCTTTATTGATCATCGACTCCGATCGATATTTACCTGAATTTGACATCTTGAAACTACAATCTGATACACACAGGATTGAATATTGATGAGGAACAACCCGTCGACAGCGTGAACTATCAAATATAGTTTCCCAATCAATAATATATAGAATCACTAAATCATTTTGACGACAAGCTATCAACGGGATGCAGTCAATCCTATGATACAGATTACAATCTCTTTACAGACCATAATTCAATAACAGTCCTGAGGATGGTTTCAGCAAACTAACGTCAGAGAAACCGAAACGTCGACTTCACACTTTATCCCTTTCTTTTGTTTGGTTCAATATGTTTTGGGATAGGTGTCTTATTTAGGTTCTGTTGTGTCACTTGATAATTTACTTATATGTGTACCTACAGCCCTAATTTTATTCACTTACTGATCTATACATGTAGCTGATTTCTTTGATTAAGCTATTTGATAAAATCATATTTTTCGTATACACCTTGTGTCTTTGTCTTCATGTTTACATGTTATATGTTGATATATTGCTCGTGTTGAATTACAAAATTGTTGATGGATTCATTATAAGGATAAGTGATTGATCCTTTTCAGAAATAACCTTAATCAAACAAAATATATTGTGAATAAATCCCTTGAAGGCAAATTTACCCTTTCCATTGTATTACCCAAGCCCTCAAGGGTATTCCGGGTCGCTCACTCCTTCTAAAACGTATCCATTGTTGGCCTGTGTTGATATTAACAAATGACCAGGCGATGCTGGTAGACAGGTAGATTGATAGACCTCCGGCGGCCCTACCCGATCGGCCACTTTTAGTTGCTAATAGTTGGGTTTCATTGAAGCCGTCTATTTGCTGCGAAGCCATTAGCCAAGTTTCTTGTAATAATAGGATGTCGAAAGTTTTTAGAAATGACATTAGTTCAGCTTCGTTTGTTTTGCCTCCCAGGCCGTTAACGTTCCAAGAGCACGCTTTTAATGTCGGTTTTCATGTCTCTTTCCTCCCTGCCACCGGTGAATTTTGTGTTGGGGGTAGAATTTTCCGACATTCATTAGGTCCCCCTGTCTGTCCATAGTGGATGATTTGTAGGTTGGCCCATTCCTCCTTTTTGGTGGCCGTACCGCCAACGGCCCCCCGGAGAATTCCACCTTCTGGTTTAGATCTTTTTTCCACAAGGGCGGCTAGAGGGCCAGGGTATCTTTCCGGCGGCACTGATTTTAATTCAGTTCCCCAGTTGGCGAACTCTTCTCTGTATCGCCACACTTCATTGGCAATTTTGGGGTCCTGCCATGTTACCACTGTCATTTCTTTCCCGTTTGTGTTGGGGATTGCTTTGAATTCGATGCTGTGTATGTGAGTTGTATCCACGTGTTTTAGCGTCTCAAACTAGGTGGTGAGTTTTAGGATTGCGCTCCGATTTAAGATGTCATGGTTCCCTCTTGAACTATATTGCGGTATCAGTTCGTGTTTTGTTAGGCCCACCGAATAGGTAGTTTCTGACCTCTCATTCCAATTCGAGGAGAGGAATTGGGTGTTTCGTGTGGGTAGTCTGTTTGGGCTGCTCTGATTTAAGCCAAACGGATGCTTTACCCTCTCGATATCCTGGACCGCCTGCTGTTCTATTGGGTCCGTTGGGACTAGAGTATGGGGTCTTAGTTGGTTATGCTCTGTTGCAAATTGATTCTCTTTAAGACCTGACACAGTTTTCGAGAAATAGTGTGAGATAGTTTTCTGTTCTGTGTGATGTTTTGGCGCGGTAGAGCCAACCGCCATTTGCGTTGAAGGTTGAGGTTGTTTTGCAGTTGGAATGCTTAGATTCTCGATGGCGACTATTGTTGGTACGTCCGGGGGCTGGGTCACTAAAATGCCTGAAAGCCCTCGGTCCATTTGTTCTTCCTGGTCCGCCTTGGGTGACTCTTCATGGTTAGCGGATTGGGTGCTTTGGTTCTTATCAGCGACTGTTGACGAAGCTTCTGGGGGCTGAGTCGCTTGCGAACATCTCGAACTCCGGTCTACTTGCTCTTCCTGGTCCGCCCAGTCTATAAGGTGTGGACTTTGCAATATCTTGCATGTGGTAGTACTGGGTATTGGGAACCTTCTAGCATCTTTTTTTCCTTGATGCTTATTTTGTCTTGATTTCCTCAATCTTTTACGCTCGCGCTTTGTCAATGTATTGAATTGGTTTGTTTCCCTGTTATGTGTTGTTTCCGGTACTTCTCTCCTCAGATTCTCAGACTCTGCCGTACTTCTGTGGGGATGGATGCCTTTTTTTAGGGGTGACCCGGAAGCTTCTTTGCCTATACCGGGTTGGTTCGTAGTACCTTTTTGATGCTCACTTGATGCTTCGGTGGTTAATTCCTCGATGGCCTTGGGGCGAGGTGATGGGCAGCCTTCTGTTTTGTCCACCCTTATGTCCTCGTTATCTGATGGAGTGCTGAAGGTTGAGATTAGCGTGCTTTCCGGGGAGTCTCCGGTCCCAAAAGATTCAGAGGCATAATGGATGTTATTTGGTTTATTTTGAACCTCTTCCAGAATGTCAGTTAGAATTGCTGGTAAGGCTTTGAGATGGTTCATTGTTTCGTAGCACTGACATTCATGGTACATTGTGTGCGGGTCTTTCTGTACCCGTTCAATGAGGGAGTTCAGCTCAAGGATCTTTTTGTCTATGCCCGCAACGTGGTTGGATAGAATTTGCAAGATGTCTATCTGCACATCCAACTTTTCAGAGTGTTGTAGTAGGGCTGTTGAGATGGTTTCCATCATGTTGATGAACGGCGGCCATAATGGTGCATACGCTGGTAGGCTATTCTCTACTGAATGATTATGATCTTTGGGGCTACTCCGGGATTTATCCCTTCATTTATGCCTTGCTGCGCCCGAGGCTCGGACTTTCCGAAAGTCTGGTAGGTCTCGTTGGTCTTCGCCCTTCCCCGCGTCCCGGGTTGGTGTTTGTTTTGCCATTTTGATCCTTAACTCTGAGCCCTTAAAGGGAGTTATGGTGCTTGTTGTAGAAAGGTTATAGTGGAGCGGGAATAGCCCTGATAGGCGGTTTGTTGTTGTCCTACTGGTCGTCTGGCCGGCGTTTGCGGAACGAGCGTAGGTCGAGTTGTGTGTCTCCTGCGATTCTACCCAAAAGCCAGGGGTAGTTGTGTTGTTTTGGTTTGCTTCAGCCTCGATGCCTGGCGAACCGTCTTTAGGCTGTGTTCGATCGTTTAAGGTCGTCCTGTCATGTGAGGGTTGGACCTTGATGACGGTATCGATAATGACCTTGTCGGGGGTGTCTGGCGATCCATCTTTTGGCAGTGTTTGATCGTCCTGATTCATGATGTCAGGAGGGGGCTGGTCCTTAGTGGCGATATCAGAGATGTCCAGTGTGTCTGATGGACCCTTATTGACCTTTCTCGGAGCGAAGCGCAAATCAACACCATGGTCGTCTTGGTCCCTTGGGGTGAAGTATGAGCCTAGGCTGAGAGAACGCCGCATCTCTATGCCGGTGGTCGCCGTTAGTGTATCTA
Source organism: Lissotriton vulgaris (assembly GCF_964263255.1). Taxonomy (NCBI): domain Eukaryota; kingdom Metazoa; phylum Chordata; class Amphibia; order Caudata; family Salamandridae; genus Lissotriton; species Lissotriton vulgaris. The sequence continues at coordinate 320,535 of NW_028248679.1, forward strand.
TTGAGCCCTCGGTATATTCGTTGCTAGGCGCAACGTTAGGATAGAGGTCGCCATCTTCCTCCCTTGTGTTTATTTGGGCTTTAACCTTCAATTGGTTCATCCTTTTGGACGGTTTCTTTCCTGAATAGTCCCAGAGGTGATATACAGTTTAGTGGGTGTTGTTTCTCAGGGTATTATTTTGAGGCTGCAAGGCTTCTGTTGTTGAAGTCGCCGATTGGGGCCTTCTTTTGGTGTTGGATGTGGTCGTTAAGTTTGGTACCTGTTGTGCTGGCTGAGCTAGCGGAGTGGTTGAGATTAGAAAGTCTGTAATTTTGCCATTCCTGAGGGCTGTGGTCTTCATTGGTGTTTTGTCAGTGAAGGCGCTGGCCGTAATATCTTTTACCTCTTTCACCACTTTCACCTCTAACCTGTCCGCTGTTAGGTCCTCGTCGGATGAGAGGGTTAATTCTTCGCTCATTTTCCGACGTAGGGGTTGTTTGTTCTTGCTAATTTTCGCTATAGGTTCTGTTCTGATTTTCCCTGATCTCATGATAGGACGCTACGTGACCAAAACTAAGGCGATGGCGTCTCAGTTTGGGACGCTAGTGGGAATGCAATCCTTTGCCGTGTTTTAGACCTGGTAATGCGAGTCGCGTTGATAGTAAAGAACTAGAGCTGTAGACAGTTTACTGGTTTGGAGGGGAGCTTGCTTTGCACACGATTGTGCACGATGGCCACTCTTGTTCCTATGGCAGGGTTGGCTTGGCTTGGTCCGGTCTATGTATTGTGTTCTCAGCTATTATGCTTGCTGCTTGACTGATTACTGGTTGCTGCTTGACGGCTTGATGGTAATAGGTGCTTGGCCTTGAGCGGTGCACCAATGTCTGAGGTCCAGCCCAGAGAGAGACCAAAGGAGTCCCCCCTTACTTTGCACGTTGCGCGGAGATTTTAGCAGTTTGTAGTTGTGGTTGTGGATAAACGAGCAGGGCTGTATGTGGGGCTATATGGTTTGTGCTCTGTGCTCTGGGACTTGTGCTGAGTAATTGGTGCCCTGGTTATACTCCTTGCCAAGCAGCCCTGACTGGGCCCTCTTGCTCACTTGCTGCTTTGACTTAAGGGACAGGGGGCCTGGGGGACAAGGCTGCGGGAAGGTGGGAGAAAGAGACACACCAACCTGCTTACTCTGGTCCCGTGGTCCTCTCCTCTCCGATCTCCGCTCTGCATACAGTCCCGTCCGTGAGGCACGCTGGGGCAGCTACAACCGGGCAGCTGTGCTCTCCTCCCCTACCCTCTCTTCTCCTCTCCTCGTGGGTTGGAGGGGGGGGGGGTCCGCCACCGAGGATGTCGCCGGAGATGCGGGAAAGGATTGGCGTGGGCGAGGGCGTGCACTCTCCCCGCTGAAAGAGGGAGCTCCCACGACCCCCTTGCAGGCGTGGCTGCTAGCTGTCGCGGGTATGGGTGCTTTTGGTGCCGGTGCCGCTTAAACCGCTGCCCCTCTGCTGTTGTGGGTCACGGGGCTGCTGCGGTGAAGCGCCGCGGTGAAACGCTGCCTCGTAATTTGGGGCTTCAGTGGTTACGGCGGCGGCGGCTACCTCGCCGCGCTGCTCCAGTGCTCCTTCCTCGTCTGCTGGGTGCCTCTGAACTCCGTGCTGCTCCACGCTCTGGTTTTACCAGGTATGTACTAGTGCCCGATTTAGCACGGCTCCACTTGCGTGAGCTGATAGACACGCTGTTAATCTGGTGTTAATCTGTTATTAGACTGCCACTGCTGTTAAGTAGCTTATCAGATGGGCACTTCCTTAGCTACATATTTATCAAAATGGGCAGCTTAATGACGCTTATGAAAATACTTAAAATAATTGTTAATGATTGTTAATGCGTTTAAAAATGCTGCCAAAATGCAGCCGGTGTAAAACCTCTAACCCGTGTGGAATCTGCTGTGGTCCTGGAATGCTGTGGCGTGTCTGTGATCCGTAGCCTGGTCTGCTGAGGCTGTCGTTTTTGATGCTGTTGACTCTGTCACTATCGTTCTTTCACTTTTGATGTGGCTCACTGCAGCACGCTGCTGCCCTCTACTGGCCACTGGCAGCGAACATTCATCCCAAGTCAGTAGATTGAATAAAACGATCGACAGCCGCCAAGGTGCCAGCAGGGGATTGCTTTTAAACAATAAGGGGATTGCTTTTAAACAATAAGGGGTGAAAGTTGACTCATTCCCCACTCATCAATACTCGTTGCAAAAGTCAGTCAGTATTTCAGTAAAATTCAGTAATATTCAATAATCTGCAGTAATCTGCAGATATCCATGCAGTTAGTCCGCAGTCTGTGATAGCCGTCCGCCGTCCGTCCGCCAAGACGTCCTCTCACCCCCGACTCACTCACGGGCGAGGTTTGTACCATACACCGTACTGAAAGGGGCTGGCAGGAGGTTAAAGGCAGAGGCAGAGCGTTCTGGCACGCTAGTTCAAGGAGCCTCACTACACAAACGCGGCTGGCCGGTTATCTCGTGCCCCCCCGGCTTAGCGTTAAAAGCTCGCTCCAAGGGGGGGGTCGTTTGCCAGCCGGCGGTTGGTTTTCGCAGCTTAGCAGCTTAGCAGGACCTCAAGGGCCGCTGGCGAGATAGCGACGGCGTCCTCCTGCTGCTGCTTCTACTCCGCTCTCACTCTCTCTCTGCTCTGCTCACTAGCGCCCCAAGCGGAATCCAAGAGCCTACTGCCATCTGTTCCCTCGTTGTGCTTGCTTTGCTGCCCCCTGTTCCCTCGTTGTGCTTGCTTTTCTGCCCCCTGTTTCCTCGTTGTGCTTGCTTTTCTGCCCCCTGTTCCCTCGTTGTGCTTGCTTTCCTGCCCCCTGTTCCCTCGTTGTGCTTGCTTTCCTATTCCCTCATTGTGCTTGCTTTTCTGTTCCCTCGTTGAGCTTGCTTTTCTGTTCCCTCGTTGAGCTTGCTTTTCTGTTCCCTCGTTGTGCTTGCTTTTCTGTTCCCTTGTTGTGCTTGCTTTTCTGCTCCCTCGTTGTGCTTGCTTTTCTGCCCCCTGTTCCCTTGTTGTACTTGCTTTTCTGCCCCCTGTTCCCTTGTTGTGCTTGCTTTTCCTGCCCCCTGTTCCCTCGTTGTGCTTGCTTTTTCTGCCCCCTGTTCCCTCGTTGTGCTTGCTTTTTCTGGCCTCTGTTCCCTCGTTGTGATCGTTTTTTCTGGCCAGCCTCTGTTCCCTCGTTGTGATCAATATTTCTGGCCTCTGTTCCCTCCTTGTGATCGTTTTTTCTGGCCTCTGTTCCCTGTGTGTGGCTGTGTGTGTGTGTGGGGGGGGGGGGGGGGCTGTGTGTGTGTGTGTGTGTGTGTGTGTGTGTGTGTGTGTGTGTGTGTGAGAGTGTGTGTTCCCTGGTTGTGATCGTTATTTCTGGCCTCTGTTCCCTGTGTGTGGCTCTGTATGTGTGTGTGTGTGTGGCTCTGTGTGTGTGTATGTGGGGGGCTCTCTGTGTGTGTGTGGGGGGGGCTCTGTGTGTGTGTTTCCTTGTTGTGATCGTTTTTTCTGGCCTCTGTTCCCTGTGTGTGGCTCTGTGTGTGTGTGTGGCTCTCTCTGTGTGTGTGTGGGGGGGGGGGCTCTCTGTGCGTGTGGGGGGCTCTGTGTGTGTGTGTGGGGTGGGCTCTGTGTGTGTGTGGCTCTGTGTGTATGTGTGTGTGGCTCTGTGTGTGGGGGGGCTGTGTGTGTGCGGGCTGTGTGTGTGTGTGTGGCTCTGTGTGTGTGAGGCTTTGTGTGGGGGGCTGTGCGTGTGTGTGTTGGGCTGTGTGTGTGTGGGGGGGGGCTGTGTGTGTGTGTGGGGGGCTCTGTGTGTGTGGGGCTCTGTGTGTGTGGGGCTCTGTGTGTGTGGGCGTCTCTGTGTGTGTTTGGGGGCTCAGTGTGTGTGGGGGGGCTCTCTGTGTGTGGAGGGCTCTGTATGTGTGTGGGGGTCTCTGTGTGGATGTGGGGCTGTGTGTGTGTGTGTGGGGCTCTGTGTGTGTGGGGGGGCTCTGTGTGTGGGGGGGGCTCTGTGTGTGTGTGTGTGTGTGGGTCTGTGTGTCTGTGTGGGGCTCTGTGTGTTTGTGTGTGTGTTTGGAGAGGGGGGCTCTGCGTATCTGTGACTGTGTGTGTGGGGGGCTCTGTGTGTGTGTGGGGCTCTCTGTGTCTGTGTGTGTGGGGGGCTCTGTGTGTGTGGTGCTCTGTGTCTGCTAATACTCTCTACTACTCTCTAATGCTCACCTATTGCCATTGTAAATGACAATACCATTTATATATGTTTAAAAAACAAAAAATGAAAAAATGCCATTTGCAATAATAATAGCTCTAACTTTAACAAAGACGAGACCATTGCATTGTAAATGCTTGTTTTGATAAGCAGGGTACACGTTAGGTTACTTGTCATCCTTACACCCAAGTAATCAATGTCGGTGACTCACTCAATTTGATCATAAAAACTCTCAAAATGTCCCTGTATAACTTGTAGGATTTGAGCGCCTTATACTTTGTTTTTGAGGCATTTAGCTCCATCCCACATTTTTAAAGAATTCCATAAAGCTGTGAGCCAAGACCTGCACCCTAACTGGCATCTTAGTGATCAAAAGGATATTGTCAGCAAATAGCAACCCTTGAATTTTCATAGAGCTAATTTTAGGAGGATCACTGAAGAGTTGATGTCTATGAATGACACCACATCATAAATGTAAAGCGAAAAAAGGGTCAGGGCAGAACTCAACCTTGCCTCACTGCTTTATCTACTATTATCTTACCAGATAGTTCTCACAAAGGATCCCAGCTAACCTGGGCATAATGCTTATTGTGTAACCAACTTATGATGGATAGAAAGTTTTTAAGAAGACCCATATCTGCCAGAGTTCTCCATAGCTTATCTCAGGGATCATGTTAAAAGTTGACTGTAAATCAACAAATGCAATCTATAGGTTTCTTTTGCCCAGTAAAACTGTCTTCCAATAAATTGTACAAAATCTGACCTGGTTTTCGTCTGGAAGTCCGCTTCATATCAGATAAAATCCTGTTTTCGCCCAACCGATCAGATAAAAACCTGTTTTCGCCCAACCATGTCAATAATGTATTCAATATCTCTTAAAATATTTTTTTGCATACTATCTATGAGGCTTATTGGTCTTTTCAACCCCTTCGATGCTGATGACGAGCTCAGCTCGTCATCAGCCACGGGTGGCGTGTGCGGATGACGAGCTGAGCTCGTCATGTAACGCGGTTTTGCGAAAACAGCCGCACAGCGCAAAAATGACCGCAGCAGCGATGCGGTTAAAGATGGGGATAAGTTCGGCCTTGCACCATGATTTCAGAATCTCTGCCCCCCTCCAAGATGCTATTAGTTAGGGCATGGGTACTCACAAACTTTCTCTCGGGGGCCAATTTACAGTTTGGTTTGTGTCCGAGGGCCGCATCGGTGGGGGGGGCAGGGTCAGTGGGGGAGGGGGAGGGGCTAGAGCAACAACATAAAACTGACCATGAGGTTGATCATAGGTCCCTGCAGCGGACGCCTTGGTCCACTGAGCCGTCCCGGCATACACACATCTCTCTCTGTCTCCCTCCCTCTCTCTAGCTCTCTCTCCCTCTCACCCTCCCTCTCTCCTGTCTTCCTCTGTCTCACTCCGACTGTCTCACTCCCTCTCTCTCACTCCCTCTCTCTCACTCCCTCTCTCTCACTCCCTCTTCGTCCCCCTCCCTTTCCCTCCCTCTCACTCACTCTCTGTCTCACCCCCTTTCCCTCCCTCTCCGTCTCCTTCCCTTTCCCTCCCTCTCACTCCCTCCCTTTCCCTCCCTCTCTGTCTCCATCTCACTCCCTCTCCCTCCCTGTCCGTCTCACTCCCTCTCCGTCTCACTCACTCCCTCTCCCTCCCTCTCCCACTCATTCACTCTCACTCTCCCTCTCTCTCACTCGCTCACTCGCTCCCTCTCACTCCCTCCCATTCACTCCCTCCCTCTCACTCTCACTCACTCTCACTCACTCCCTCTCACTCACTCACTCACTCCCACTCACTCACTCCCACTCACTCCCTCCCTCCCACTCACTCCATCCCTCCCACTCACTCCATCCCTCTCACTCACTCCCTCCCTCTCACTCACTCCATCCCTCTCACTCACTCCATCTCTCTCACTCACTCCATCCCTCTCACTCACTCCAGCCCTCTCACTCCCTCCCTCTCACTCACTCCCTCCCTCTCACTCACTCCCTCCCTCTCACTCACTCCCTCCCTCTCACTCACTCCCTCCCTCTCACTCACCCCCTCCCTCTCACTCACTCACTCCCACTCATTTACTCATTCTCTCTCACTCACTCCCTCTCACTCACTCCCTCTCACTCTCACTCACTCCCTCTCACTCATTCACTCCCTCTCCCTCATTCTCACTCACTCTCACTCTCTCAGTCACTCTCTCACTCCCTCCCTCTCCCTCCCTCCCTCCCTCTCTCTCCCTCCCTCCCTCCCTCTCACTCCCTCCCTCTCACTCCCTCCCTCCCTCCCACTCCCTCCCTCTCACTCACTCACTACCTCTCACTCACTCACTACCTCTCATTCACTCTCTCCCTATCACTCACTCACTCTCTCTCATTCACTCCCTCCCTCTCACTCACTCACTCCCACTCACTCCCTCTCACTCTCTCCCTCCCACTCACTCCCTCTCACTCACTCCATCCCTCTCACTCACTTCATCCCTCTCACTCACTCCAGCTCACTCACTCACTCCCTCTCACTCACTCAACTCATTTACTCACTCACTCCCACTAACTCCCTCTCCCTCACTCACTCCCTCTCCCTCACTCACTCCCTCCCTCTCTCACTCCCTCTCCCTCACTAATTCCCTCTCCCTCACTCACTCCCTCTCAACCCCTCTCTCTCTCCCTCTCACACTCTCCCTCTCACTCACTCACTCCCACTCACTCACTCCCACTCACTCACTCCCACTCATTTACTCATTCTCTCTCACTCCCTCTGTCACTCACTCCCTCTCAGTCACTCACTCCCTCTCAGTCACTCACTCCCTCTCCCTCACTCACTCCCTCTCCCTCACTCCCTCTCCCTCACTCCCTCTCACTCTCACTCCCTCTCACTCACTCACTCACTCCCTCCCTCTCACTCCTTCCCTCCCTCCCTCTCACTCACTCCCTCCCTCTCACTCTCTCTCTCCCTCTCCGTCCCCTACCCCTCCCATTCCCTCCCACTCCCTCTGTCACCTCACCCTGCCTGTGCGCCAGCCGGGGCACACACACGCAGCCGCACCCGAGCACTTCACAGGTCATTAAAAGACCATTTGCATGTTAATGATGCCTTTGTATTTCACCTCTCCTTAGGCCCCTGCAGCTTTACTCTGGCCATTCCTAGGATCGCCCCGCAGGCAGCCCCCACAAAGCAGCAAGAGTCTCTCTCGCTGCTGCAGACACTTTAAAAAAAAAACTCGGGAAACACAGGTAATAGGTATGATGTCTCAGGGGTCCGCGGGCCGCCAGGGAAGGCTTGCCGGGCCGCCACTGGCCCGCGGGCCGTACTATGAGTACCCCTGAGTTAGGGTATTTATATAGGGCTCCTGTGCAAGATACAAATCTCCCAAAATGTTATGGGCTAACGAGCCGGGCCAACTTTTCTCTTTTTGGTGATCTACTGCCAATAAATAGAGTGAGCCACCCGGACCTGTGACTGGATAAAAAACTCAACTTTAGATGTTGCATGTAGATTACCATGGTCAACTATGTGTCAAAGTGCTTTTTAATATCCTGAGTGGGCAGTTGCAGTTAAATCCTGCCACATCTCTGTGTCCTCCTCTGTTTTTGCATGCTCTTGGGCCAATTTATCATTCTTCCTTGTGCCTTGTATGTCAGTCAGGTCCTTATTTTTAAACCATTTGAGGAGTGTGAGTTTTGCCTCCCCTTATTTCTTATCATGTCAATTTCTGCTTCCAATGTGCCTACTATCTTTGCTAGCTTCCTTAGTATTTAGAGCTCTAAGAACATCGTGAGTAGCCATAACTTTGCTGAAAGAGTTATGGGCACTGCCTTTGCATTTAGTCAAGGTGTGTGATGCCTTTGCAACTTTGTCTTGAATTAATGACTGTATACCTGGGCAGTGTTATATTTGTGCAATCGATTGGCATTGACCTACCTCCCTGCTGCTTGGTCTAGGTGCCGGGGTCTGACCTATCCTTGTATCCGCAATCCCTATTGACAGTCAGCACTGACATCCTCAAATGACTTGAGAGTTTCACTTGGAGGACCACACTGTGATCACAAATTAGCCATATCCATACGGTGGGACCTGCCATGTTACTTCCTGGAAGAAGGCTGGCATTGGGCAATTTCGGCTCTAACTGGTTGACCCCCCTTCGCCCTCTCTCTCTATACATTTATGGACGGTATCATGATGAGGAAAGGCAAAGGTCTGCCCAGAATAAAATGGATCATCTACCATGCAGCCTCCTCCAGGCTCTTATTTACAATTGGAACCTAGCCTGTGCAGCAGCAATCTCTTTTAAGTGACCTAAGCACTATCCGGCAAGCCATTCAATCGTCCAGGAAGCAGTTAAAACCACGTTTGGTGAAGTGGGAATGGATGTGGCAGTACATCACCAAGATCTATGCAACTGGACCATAAGAGTCTCTGAAGCAGAAGGCCGGATCTAAATACTGGATAATAAGAAATATACACTCAAACATACGTGTTGAAACTACTTACTGCCACCCTGGAAAATCATGCAGAAGACGTCGAAAATAGAATCAATCAATCAATCATGACATTTGTAAAGCGCGCTACTCACCCGGAGGGGTCTCAAGGCGCTGTGGGAGAGGGGTACTTACTAAAAGCCAGGTCTTGAGTTGCTTCCTGAAGAAGAGATGGTCCTGGGTTAACCAGAGGTGGGTGGGGAGGGAGTTCCATGTCTTGGCTGCCAGATAGGAGAAGGATCTTCCTCCTGTGGTGGCTCTGCGGATGCGTGGAACGGCGGCGAGGGCGAGGCTGGTTGATCGTAGCTGGTGGGTGGGAGTGTAGAAGGTCAGGCGGTTGTTGAGGTACTTGGGGCCCAGGTCATGGAGGGCCTTGTGTGCGTGGGTGAGGAGTCTGAACGTGATCCTCTTGCTGACGGGGAGCCAGTGTAGGTCTCTCAGGTGGCCGGAGATGTGGCTGTGTTAGGGGATGTCCAGGATGAGTCGTGCGGAGGCGTTTTGTATGCGTTGGAGTCTTTTCTGAAGTTTTGCTGTGGTTCCGGCGTAGAGGGTGTTTCCGTAGTCCAGTCGGCTGGTGACGAGTGCCTGGGTGACCGTCTTCCTGGTTTCGGTGGGGATCCACCGGAAGATCTTACGGAGCATGCGCAGGGTGTTGAAGCACGATGATGAGACGGCGTTGACATGTCTGATCATGGAGAGGGAGGAGTCCAGGATGAAGCCCAGGTTACGTGCGTGGTCCGTTGGCTTGGGAGTGGTGCCCAGGGCAGGGGGCCACCAGGAGTCGTCCCAGGCGGAGGGTGATGATCCCAGGATGAGGACTTCCGTCTTGTCTGAGTTCAGTTTCAGGCGGCTGTTCTTCATCCACTCGGCGACGTCTTTCATCCCTTCTTGTAGGCTGGTTCTGGCGGTGGCGGGGTCGTTGGTGAGGGAGAGGATCAGTTGAGTGTCGTCGGCGTAGGAGATGATGTTGAGGTTGTGTTGGCGTGCGATGGCTGCGAGGGGGCTCATGTAGACGTTAAAGAGAGTTGGGCTGAGTGATGATCCTTGTGGTACGCCGCAGATGACTTCGGTGGCCTCGGATCTGAATGGGGGAGGCGGACTCTCTCGGTTCTTCCGGTGAGGAACGAGATGATCCACTCCAGTGCCCTGTCTTGGATTCCAATGTTGCTGAGGCGCTGCCCTAGGGTGCGGTGACAGACAGTGTCGAACGCTGCGGAGAGGTCCAGGAGGATGAGGGCCTCTGTTTCCCCGTTGTCGAGCAGGGATCTGATGTCGTCAGTGGCTGCGATGAGGGCGGTCTCGGTGCTGTGGTTGGCTCGGAAACCGGACTGCGAATGGTCGAGGGATCCGTTCGTCTCGAGGAAGGCGGCAAGCTGTCTGTTGACGGTCTTCTCGTCGGGCAAAACAATTTGTGGTGCGTTGAATTCCCAGAAGATACTGAAACCCTCAATCTTGAAAGATTCCTAGAAATGTGGATTGCAAAATGAATGCCTGACGGAAATTTATCAGCCTGGTTAAGAGGAACCAGGGCCCATCATTGGCCTCCCAGAGCACCTCTCCATCCTCTGATAGCTCAAATCTTCAACTACAGAAACAAAGATACAGTATTATGTGAGCCCCTGATTTATGACTCCAAAGTCATGGTTTTCCCCAACTATACTAGGGCTGTCCTACAGCAACGGAAGTCATTTGTCGAGGTAAAACAAACTCTGAGTAATAAACATACAGTACATGCCCATTTGCCCTGCAAATATCAGAGTGATTCATGGCTCCAAAACCTGCTTCTTTAAGAACTCCAAAGAAGCCTGGGAGTGGGTCACTGGATATTCAGCCCCTCGGGGAAAACTGCCACTGAACGTCCATCCTTTGGGCCGCATTGACTGAGGACCAGCAGCTACTCCTCGACAGCAAACATGATAACAGTGGGAGAGATGAGGTACTCGCAGCCCCTGCAGATCCTCAGACGTGGGTAGATTTCCCTCCTACAGCAGTGAGAGGAACAATGAACAACACAGTTACACACTTGAATCATGCACTGACATTACTTACACAACGGTTCCTTGATCATCTACCTTACCACGATGGGGGGGCCAGCCCCGAGGGTTGGTGATCGGCACCTAAGCAGAACTTAAAAGAGACACACAATGCATATCATCCGCTGATAACCAGTATGGATAATCCTACACAGGAGGAGGTCCCAACACAAACATTTTGCCCGAAATTGTTCTGACGGTTTATATTCAAGGGTGTTCTAGAGCGACAGATGCTTCAGGGGGAGAAGTATGGGGTGGGAGGAGGTTGGGAGAGTAGGTTGTTACTTATAGTTGTTCAGTTTAGGTGCTTTACCTCAAATGTTTTCCTTCTGCATACTCAAACAGCAACACAGGCATATCTTTGTATAACGATCATTACACACACACACACACACACACACACACTAAACCCCTCAAAACCCATCAATCTGATCACAATCGCCTGCTGGTTATTTCCAATAAGATTGTCTCCAACATAGATGTCACGCTTTAACATAATGTCATGGAACACTAATGGCTTCCTGGGCCTCATCAAAAGGACAGCTGCCCTTCAGTATGCACCATGCTTGATGCCGGTCTTGGTGATAAGACAAGAAACACACTTACTAGGTACACATTGCCCCTTCCTGAAACGCTTTGAATATGACCACGTCTATTGTGCAGAGTTTACAACAGGGTCCAGATATGTGGCAATCCACCTTCCCACTGTACAGGACAATCTTCCTTCCCACTGTACAGGGTCCTTTTGTGGGAGGGGAAGGCCTTCTGGAAGGACAACAATACAATTTCCTGAGTGTCTATGTTCCCCCTAACCTACCAGCCCAAGGCTTGGCAGTGATAGGAAAATCTCCCCAGGGGCTTAATAGAGCCAAATATGGGTGACCGGATAACATGCATCTGGAGACTCAATGCATGGAGCTTAGTTGATGCTCACTGTCCAAATGTCTACAAGGTGAATGCTCGGTCTACTTTGACCACAACAGGGTCTAGCCCTCCGCCTCAAATTGGAGAAGTCCTTGACAATAGAGGAGGTCAAAAATTTGATAACTGACATGAAAGCAGGGAAAACTCCAAGGGTCTGATGGTTTTCCCATAGAATTTTACGGAAAGTTCAGTAACCTGCTCAGCCTGCACTTCCTCGAGGTGTTCAAAGAGGCACTTGACACCAGGCAGTTCCCCCCTGAACTTGACGTTGCCACAATGGTGGGTATGCCGAAGGTCGGATAGTCAAACAGTCATTGATCTTCATAAAGGCCAATCACTTTGATTAATACAGTAATCAAGCTCTATGACAAAATACTTGCCAATCGCCTTCAACAAGCCCTCCCAACACTGATTCACCCCGATCAATGTGGCTTTATGCCCAACCGTAGTTCAATGAACTTATATGAAATGGGACTACATTTAGCCCCAAAGAACCAGTCGCACAGCTTCATGCCGCCCCTGGCGTGCATGTTTTCACCAAAACTTTTTCTCTTTCCTTTTTAGATTATACCAACTTTTGTCTAACATTTAAACTTGTCTTGAAACATTTTATTCTCTTTGTTGTCCAAATCCACAAACCGGATCAAATGCCAATTTTCAATTTTCATCCATTCAAACTGTGCCAATCCAGGCCTCTTGTAAGAATACGAAAGATGCAAAATTCATCGCAAGCAGTCTTTATTTCATGTAAAAAACCCAATGCATTTCGGGCATCTTGGTGCCCTTCTTCGGGGGTCACTTCAATAAATAATAACAGAATAATTATTAACACCACTCTAGTTGAATGCATATCTGATTGCGACAAAATTTCTTAACATTTCATGTTTTTCGACATTGCATGTCTGCACATTGCGCCTCATCTTTCCCCTCTCACTATGTGCTTAATAAAATGCACGCTTGTCCCTCCTATTTCTTCCTTTTTTACAGCCTTGTCCCTCTGTCCTGATTCAATTATAGACACTTTCCAGATGGTCCCAGTCTCCCTCCCTCCCTTCACCGCCAGCGTCCTTAAATACTTCATTAAACATTCAAAGGTCCCAAGGTAAAAAACATCTTAATTCGAAATAAATGGCTATTCCACACAAGTGCTAAAGTTTATACTGACGTGTTTCCTACGTTCTGTTTGCACTGCTCTTATGCCACTTAAACCTCGGCATCCCACTGCCTCTCCCCCGTACTTTTCATTTTGAAACAAAACATATTCAGCAACCCACTTCCCTGCGTACCTGCTGTGCTCGTAGTTAAAAACCCTTCTTTCTCGCCATCGTCCTCGACCAGTAATCTTCTACCTGTTCCCTCCTACTCATTTAAAACTCTCTGTCCGTGCTTTCTTACTCCCTATTGGCTTAAACACTATGCTGCTTCCCGCCCTTGCGTGCCTTCTTTTTGCGAAACTACATTTCCCAACATGCATGTCTGTAATCCATCAATACATTACTGTGTGTGTTTGTTAAAAAATGCCGCTATCTTAAATGTGTCCATCTGTGAATTGCTCTGTGCAACTTCTCCGCCACCGCCGCTTTTCCCCGCCCCTTTTTCTATTCTGTACCCTCCCCGCTCCCGCCTCCCAGCTGCTCCGCCCACCCGCGCACTTCGCCTTAAATGGCGACCGTGCGAACGCGCAGCGGGCGCGCCGATTGTGCGCCGAAGGCGCGCCGAAGGCGCGCCAAAGGTAAGCCCGTCTACGCCCGTCCGCGCCTGGACCGCGCCCAGTGCCAGGACCCCTGGCCCACGAAGACCCCGACCGACCCGCCTGACGTACTCCGCCGCCACCCTCACCGCTCTCAACACCGGCCGACTCCCAGAATGCCATCAAGCCACTCCACGACGTACCCACGGACCCTTCAGCTGCCACGCCTGCAAGTTCACCTGCATCCGGACCTGCCTCGCACCAGCACCCACCAAGCCGAACACCAGCAGCACCCACCTCAAGTGCATCCTGCTCAACACCCGCTCCGTCCACAGACATGCCATCGAACTCTGGAACCTCCTCGACACCACAGCTCCAGACGTTGCCTTCCTCACGGAGACCTGGATGAACGCCTCTTCAGCTCCCGACATCGCCATCGCCATCCCAGAGGGCTACAAGATCGTCCGGAGGGACCGAAACGCCAACCAGATGGGAGGAGGCATCGCCATCATCCACAGGAGCACCATCCGTCTCACGACCAGCACCGACAACTCCCTGACCACCGCCGAACACCTGCATTTCCAGATCCACACCAACCCGAACACCACCCTCAGAGGCACCCTGATCTACCGACCCCCTGGACCACGCACACAATTCAGCGAGGACATCGCCGACTTCGTCAGCCCACATGCCCTCCCCTCCGCTGACTACATCCTCCTGGGAGACCTCAACTTCCATCTGGAGAACAACAACGACCGCAACACCAGCACCCTGCTCGACAACCTCGCCAACGTGGGACTCAAGCAACTGGTGTCCACCCCCACCCACCTCGCCGGACACACACTCGACGCTGTCTTCTCATCCAGCCAGGACATCGACTTCAGCCATGCCACAGAGCTTCAATGGACGGACCACAGCTGCGTCCACTTCACCTTCAAGAAAACAACGACCCACCACCACCAGCAACAGGCCGCCCGCAGAAGCTGGAATAAGATCACAGCAGACCAGCTCGCCACCTCCCTGAGCCAGCACCCTCCTGCCAGCTCAGCGAACCCCAGCCAGGCCGCCGACAACCTCACGAAGTGGATCAGCAACTGCGCGGACGAACTCGCCCCACTGAGGACCCCGCCCAGCAGACCCGGCAGCAAGAAAGCCCCATGGTTCACCGACTAACTCAAGAGCTCCAAGAAGAACTGCCGAGCCCTCGAGAAAGTCTGGAGAAGGGAACCGACACCGGACAACAGGACCTCCATCAAACTTGCCACCCGGAAACATCACCAGCTGATCCGCGCCGCCAAGAAAACAGCATTCAAGGACCGGTTGGACAACAACGCACACAACTGCAAGGAACTCTTCAACATCGTGAAAGAGCTTTCCAACCCCAGCGCAGGAAACAACGACATCACCCCATCGCAAGACCTCTGCAACCCCCTTGCTTCATACTTCCACAACAAGATCGCGGACATACACAACAGCTTCAACAACCAACCAACGCACACCATGACCGAACAACCACCCCCCACCACCACCCTCCACGCCTGGACCCCGATCAGCACCGAAGACACCATCCGCACGATGAACTCCATCCACTCCGAATCACCGACCGACCCCTGCCCTCACCACGTCTTCAACAAGGCCGACGCTGTCATCGCACCCCACCTGCGAGACATCATCAACACATCCTTCGACACCACCATCTTCCCTGAGAGCTGGAAACACGCCGAACTCAGCGCTCTACTCAAGAAACCAACAGCGGACCCCACCGACCTCAAGAATTACCGCCCCATCTCGCTCCTCCCATTTCCAGCCAAAGTCATCGAGAAGACCGTCAACAAGCATATGGCCGCTTTCCTCGAGACGAACGGATCCCTCGACCCCTCACAGTCCGGCTTCCGAGCCAACCACAGCACCGAGACCGCCCTCATCGCCGCCACCGATGACATCCGAGCCCTGATGGACAACGGAGAAACAGCGGCCCTCATCCTCCTAGACCTCTCCGCGGCATTCGACACGGTCTGCCACCGCACCCTAGTACGGCGCCTCAGCAACGTCGGAATCCAGGACAAGGCGCTGGAATGGATCATCTCCTTCCTCGACGGAAGAACACAGAGAGTCCGCCTACCACCGTACAAGTCAGAGGCCACCGAAGTCATCTGCGGCGTCCCCCAAGGATCATCTCTGAGCCCCACCCTCTTCAACGTCTACATGAGCCCCCTCGCGGCCATCGTACGCAAACACAACCTCAGCATAATCTCCTACGCCGACGACACCCAGCTGATCCTCTCCCTGACCAACGACCCCGCCGCCGCCAGAGCCAACCTGCACGAAGGGATGAAAGAGGTAGCCGAGTGGATGACGACCAGCCGCCTGAAACTGAACTCGGACAAGACGGAGGTCCTCATCCTGGGCTCCTCTCCCTCCGCCTGGGACGACTCCTGGTGGCCTCCCGCCCTGGGCACCGCACCCAAACCGACAGACCATGCACGCAACCTGGGCTTCATCCTGGACTCCTCCCTCTCCATGACCAGGCAAGTCAACAACGTATCCTCGGCATGCTTCAACATCCTACGCATGCTACGGAAGATCTTCTGGTGGATCCCCACCGAGACCAGGAAGACCGTCACCCAGGCCCTCGTCACCAGCCGACTGGACTACGGCAACGCCCTCTACGCCGGTACCACCGCCAAGCTCCAGAAGAGACTCCAGCGGATCCAGAACGCCTCAGCCAGACTCATCCTCGACATCCCACGAACCAGCCACATCTCCGGACATCTGAGAGACCTTCACTGGCTCCCCGTCAACAAAAGAATCACCTTCCGCCTCCTCACCCACGCACACAAAGCCCTACACGACCAAGGCCCGAGCTACCTCAACAGCCGAGTCAACTTCTACGCTCCCAAACGCCACCTCCGATCAGCCAACCACGCCCTCGCCGCCGTCCCCCGCATCCGAAGAGCGACTACAGGAGGAAGGTCCTTCTCCTACCTGGCCGCCAAGACCTGGAACTCCCTCCCTCCCGACCTGCGCCTGACCCAAGACCACCTCTCCTTCAGGAAGAAGCTGAAGACCTGGCTGTTCGAGCAGTAGCGGCAACCCCCCCCCCCTCCCCCAGCGCCTTGAGACCCTACGGGTATGTAGCACGCTTTATAAGTGTCACTGATTGATCACTGATTGACTTGCGGTGAACTCCGGTTTTCTGTCGACTTTTGTGGATTCCTAAATCTCCTTTCATTTGCTTTCTGTGTGTTTGTTTATCCAACGGGTGCACTCCCTGGGTAGGGCTGTAGTTATGAATTTCACGTTGATGAAGGGATGGACACCTTCTTTTGCCATTTCTTTTTATATCTCCAAATTTATCCTTCCTTTGTAAACAATTGCGTGCAGATCGGTTTTTAGGCGTACCCCACTGCCATCAGTCAAAAATGAACTTATATGAAATGGGACTACATTTAGCCCCAAAGAACCAGTCGCACAGCTTCATGCCGCCCCTGGCGTGCATGTTTTCACCAAAACTTTTTCTCTTTCCTTTTTAGATTATACCAACTTTTGTCTAACATTTAAACTTGTCTTGAAACATTTTATTCTCTTTGTTGTCCAAATCCACAAACCGGATCAAATGCCAATTTTCAATTTTCATCCATTCAAACTGTAAAAAACATCTTAATTCGAAATAAATGGCTATTCCACACAAGTGCTAAAGTCACAACTTTAGCACTTGTGTGGAATAGCCATTCATGGGTAGGATTTCTATGCCTATATAAGGGCAATGTGAATTATAGCTATATTAGGGCATGAATCGGTAAGTCACAACTTTAGCTATATTAGGGCATGAATCGGTAAGTCACAACTTTAGCACTTTTGTGGAATAGCCATTTATTTCGAATTAAGATGTTTTTTACCTTGGGACCTTTGAATGTTTAATGAAGTATTTAAGGACGCTGGCGGTGAAGGGAGGGAGGGAGACTGGGACCATCTGGAAAGTGTCTATAATTGAATCAGGACAGAGGGACAAGGCTGTAAAAAAGGAAGAAATAGGAGGGACAAGCGTGCATTTTATTAAGCACATAGTGAGAGGGGAAAGATGAGGCGCAATGTGCAGACATGCAATGTCGAAAAACATGAAATGTTAAGAAATTGTCGCAATCAGATATGCATTCAACTAGAGTGGTGTTAATAATTATTCTGTTATTATTTACTGTAGTGACCCCCGAAGAAGGGCACCAAGATGCCCGAAATGCATTGGTTTTTTACATGAAATA
Source organism: Lissotriton vulgaris (assembly GCF_964263255.1). Lineage (NCBI taxonomy): Eukaryota > Metazoa > Chordata > Amphibia > Caudata > Salamandridae > Lissotriton > Lissotriton vulgaris. The sequence continues at coordinate 338,111 of NW_028248679.1, forward strand.
AAGACTGCTTGCGATGAATTTTGCATCTTTCGTATTCTTACAAGGGGCCTGGATTGGCACAGTTTGAATGGATGAAAATTGAAAATTGGCATTTGATCCGGTTTGTGGATTTGGACAACAAAGAGAATAAAATGTTTCAAGACAAGTTTAAATGTTAGACAAAAGTTGGTATAATCTAAAAAGGAAAGAGAAAAAGTTTTGGTGAAAACATGCACGCCAGGGGCGGCATGAAGCTGTGCGACTGGTTCTTTGGGGCTAAATGTAGTCCCATTTCATATAAGTTCATTTTTGACTGATGGCAGTGGGGCACGCCTAAAAACCGATCTGCACGCAATTGTTTACAAAGGAAGGATAAATTTGGAGATATAAAAAGAAATGGCAAAAGAAGGTGTGCATCCCTTCATCAACGTGAAATTCATAACCGTAGTACAAGACACTCCATCCACCAAGTTGAATCAGCCCTAGCCCACACTTAATAGATTTTGAGAAGGCCTTTGACTTGTTTGATTGGTCCTTTTTACATGCTGTCTTGGATCGCATTGGCTTCGGTGCAAGGTTAAGGGTGTCACGTTGGTCCGTCCTCCGGGTTGGTTGGTTGCTCAGATGGGTCCACCTCTTGATATCCGCAAGCCTTAGAAGCTGTTATGGCACAGGTCAGTGGGAGGATCAAGTGAGAGAAGGAAAGGAGGGAGACCTGAAACGATAACAACAATTATAAGCACTGTATATTCACCCATATTACTAAACATAGACTGCATAAAGAAACTATGGCTTCTAAGCACAATCTCTCATACCTGTAACACAAAGAATAAAACCCATAGGTGGAGACACGTCTCCAATACTAATGTCGTCGGTGTAAGAGCACCCATTTCTTTGATGTGGCTGTAGTGTGGGAACACAGAAGAAAACAGTCATAGAACATATATCACACCATGCATATGACAAATGCTGAGAGATTGCACTACTTCAGAACACACTAAATAGATTCTAACAGCAACCTACCCTTTCTAGACCGCACTATGACTCACAGGGATAGAGCGTAGGACACATACATCGTCCAGGACGTTTGGAGTTTCACCTATACTCAGACTAGCGCTGGCCACGAGACACTAATCTTTTAGCCGCGAATAAAAGAGTAGGAGGTACTTTCCCTATGTTGCACTGAATGTCGTGAGGGGCACACGCCGAATATATCAATGTGAATATATCAGACCAGAACACGAAGAGATTAAAAGGTGGCTGACGCTTACTAGGAATTCTGTCAGAAACATTAACTTTGAGCCCTGAAGAAGTCACAGATGTGACGAAACGCGTTGGCAACAAGCAATTCTGTGAATTTTAACCAAGAACTTGAATAAAGAAAACTGAAAAATCTACAATCAACTCTTTTTTGAAATTCTTATGTGTGGGAAGTTTCTGTCTAAATATCTATTATTACTGTGAAATATAGAAATTGGATAAACCAAATACGTGTGTATAAACCTTGGTGCGGGTCAACTTTCCATGATATAGAGCGTAGTCCTATCAACTCAGTGTTACCACTGTTGAAAATAGAGCCAGATGAACAACAACAACATAAATCTTCACGAGTGATACATCATATTCAATCATTTAATACTGGTATTAAAGTCTTGCTCCATAGCATGTTTCACATCACCATGGCTTCCATAATCAAAAACGTTGTAGACCAAATAAGTTTGAAGGGCTATAAAGAAATACCAGGTTGCAAAGTAGACAGCGTGATGAGAACCCCGTCAATGCTGTTCTAGGATAAGGCAAAGTCCAATGACTGATAAGGTCAGAACACCTGGCAAAACGGTGTGACAAGAGCAGTGTCACCGCCGTGTAAAGTAGCCGGTATCAGATCAAGAAAGGATACAGTGGCAGACAGACACCTTCCTCCACACGAGCGCAACGGCGCTCCCAAACGGAGGACGGGACACGCTGAAAGCAAGATTTGAGGCAGACAGGCACCTTCCTCCGCACAAGCGCAACTGCACTCCCAAACGGAGGACTTGACCCGCTGATAGCAAGGTTTGAGGCAGACAGGCACCTTCCTCCGTACGAGCGCAATGGCGCTCACCAACAGGGGCAAGTATCCAAAGGAAACAAGGAATGAGGGAGAGTAGGTGCGAAGCACCCTTACCGGACCTCACAGGACGCCAACACCACCTCCAGGTATGAAGAATTTCCGACGCTCTGCCTAGCGTCGTTTACGCTTTTATGGGCGTTTCCCCGCTTTGTGACCTGCGCGTTTGGCCTCATGGGACAGGTAGTTCTGAATGCGCCCTGCCTCAGGGGCGCTCCGCGGTCACCACAAACGTAACGGAGCCTGCTGTAGTCATTAGGCTGCTGCAGCACGCTCGATGCAGTGCACGCATAATAGTACATCCCCTCCTTAACGAGAGCGCGCAAAGGGGCCGGGTTTCTGGGGATGTTTTCTATGGAATGAGGACACTAATCTTGGGGCATGGACCCCAGATGCTGGTTCCCATGAATTCGCTTCAGGACCGTAGCCCTTCCAGGCAACCAGATACCATAGCGTATGGCCTCGCAGTTTGGAGTCTATTATGCCCCGCAACTCGTATTGTAGTGTAGCTCCTATATTCCCAATGGGCTCTGCGCATTGGAATAACATATCCTATAGATTTGACGTAGGACTTATGTCTACTAGGTCTTTATCAAATATATTAGACTTAATTGTGAGTGCCAGCTAGCTCAGAGGTCACAAGAAACTTTCTCGAATAAACAAGAAGGGATTAGTTTCTGACAACCGCATAAACATGACAACTTTGTTTCCCCAAGAATAAAACTGATCTTCAGAGTCGTGGAAACAATAGATAGATATTTTACTCAGTCAATCATGCATGCTTCGTTTCATCATCGGTGCACAGAAATAGAGAGACAGGCGTTTTCAATAAAAGGGTTTTATTGAACAGTCTTCTTTCTCATGCAAGTAAAGTGAACTACTACAATCGTAATATTGGTTGCAAAGTAAAAAGCGTACAGTAAGAAGAGTATTATAAAATAATACTCTAAAAGCATTGTATGCTTTCTAGACCATAGATAAATACATACATAAATAACAAAGGCTAAAAGTACTCAACTGGTGCTTCTAATATACGCCTTCCCCAATGTAGCTAACCTAAGTCTAGTACGAGGAAAGAAGTAAGTGAGGTGTAGTATAGGTGTAGTTTGTCTTTGCCAAGAATCTAACCAAGATTTCTCTTAGGGTCTAATCAGCTCCGTACCTTTGTTTTAGAATGAAGGAGGTCTGGTATCTCGGTCTCGGGACTCAATTTTCCAACACCCCGCGAGGGGAGCTGGGAAACACTGGAGCAGGATTCTCAGCGAGAGAAAGGACAGCTTCTCTGTCAGTGCGTCAGCTGGAGGGTCGGGTTCCTTCGGCACTTGCTGTAGCGAGCTGCGTCGGGCAAGTATATAGTCGAGCTGCTCTGAACCACTGTGTCTTTGCTAGGGCAAGTGTAGGCATATTTATACCTTGTTTGATGTAAAGTCGGACATAATAACGTCATCAAAGAAGCCCAAGGGAATGGTAGTTCTTTGAAAACTCCATGATTTCTAGGACAAACAATATTCAAGCAAGGGGATGTGCCTGACTGCTGAAGCCGAGTTTTCCAAGAAATCGTTGTGGCTTTTTGGAACTACTGGAAGTACCCATGCCTGTGTTTGGACTGGATGATTTGTCTAGGCATGGGTAGGATTTCTATGCCTATATAAGGGCAATGTGAATTATAGCTATATTAGGGCATGAATCGGTAAATTACGCTTGGATTCTAAAATGCTACACAACAATATTCAGGGACATCATTGACCAAGATAGACTGAGGCCGTTGTCTTGTGGGTGCATACAAAAGCTTTAGCAAAGACACATGAAAGACGGGATGGATGCGCAGATGCCCTTGGGCCAAGTTGCGCGGTAAAAGTCTCCCTTCATTTATTCATTCATTCATTCATTCATTCATTCATTCATTCATTCATTCATTCAGATGCGAAGGTAGTTCCAGATATATTGCCAATGGATAGATACATTTACTGATCTTATAGGGCCTGATGTACCTTGGGCTGAACACCCTGTGTTTTCTTAAGCGTATATTTCTGGTGGACAAGCAGACAATATCACCTTTTTTGTACAGCGGTCCAGGTCTTCTTTGTCTGTCAGCTGCAGCTTTGTATTTGAGCTTCGTTGTCTTCAGATGTTCCTGTGTACCTCCTAACTTATCTCGGATATGGGCCACTCTCTTCGACACTTCCGGTAAGTTGGTATATTCCGTGGGATGGATGAAGGGAAGAAACATTGGATGGCGTCCATAGATGCAATAAAATGGAGAGGTACATGTGGAATTATGAGGGGCATTGTTATATGCTAACTCAGCGAGCCAAAGATAATCCATCCACTTCTCGGTGCTGTTGTCCACATAACAGCGCAAGTACAGTTTGAGCGTTTAGTTGAGACGCTCTGTTTGCCCATCTGTTTGGGGGTGGTAACTAGTAGACATGGCCATTGTTATATGTAACGACAAACACCATACTCTCCAGAACTGGGCCGTGACCTGAGAACCCCTGTCTGATACTATGGTCCTTGGTAAACCATGCAGGCGTACCACATGCCGCATCAGTAAATGAGCTAACTGCCCGGCTGAAGGAATCGTCCTGCAGGCCACGAAGTGTCCCATTTTCATTAAAAAAATAAACAACTAGCAAATGTATGTGCATCCCTAATCCACTGGCAGCCCCACAATAAAATCCACTGATATATTTTCCTATGCACTGCGGGGAGTAGGTAAAGGTTGCAACAAACCCTGTGAGCGTAGGTGATCGGATTTAATCTAGCACATGTTTCACAAACCCTTATCCAGCTTTTAATGTCCACTCTGAGGGATGGCCACCAGAACTGCCTGTTGATAAGTTCTGCAGATTTTCTACCCCGTGATGTCCTGCTCTTAGTGATTCATGAATCCTTAACCGCTGTGATTTTCCTTTCCGGCTGGCATAAACAATGTGCCAAACAATAGGAGGAATTAATTTGCACCATTCTGGTTCTCCAATTGATATCCGGGTTATGTTCTACAACGAAGGCAATCCCAATATTATCCCATACTGGGGAGCTTGGATGATGTTGAATGTTAGATGCTCCTGGTGAGAGGCTCCATATCGGACCTCTATTTCTCCTGAATTATAACCGATGGGCCCTGTGTCCAGTTTTCTTTCGTACACTGCATAGACTTCCTCTAGCCTGTCTTTGGGTACTAGACATATACCTCTGCGTTTTGTTTCCCCTATGTCCATGATTATGCCTGTGGCTCCCGATTCAATCATGGCTGAGACTCATGTCCATTCTGACTCTCTGAGGAGCAATAAGGTAATGAACAAATGTCCCTGCCTTGATGAGTTGTCGTTGCGTAAAGAAGGGAGATATACCTGACCCCATTAAACCCCTTTGTCTTTTACCGGGCCAGTTAGTATTCCTGTACCGTACCCATGGCTGTAGTTGCTGCTGTATTTAAAAATAAATACATTTTTGTCCTCATTGTGCATCACTTATAGTAAGGAGTTATCAGGGTCGCCCCTTTTTCCCTTCGACCGTGCCCTGTACCTGTCCACCGTGTAGGAACCAAACAGGAACAACAGGGGACCCTTTACTTCCAAGTACTATTATAGAAGGTTACTTTTTGGGGTAGGTTGAGCTAGCCATCATGGCTACTCTAATAGGCCTTCGACCCTATTAAGTGTTGCTTGCACTTAATCATAGGACGTAAATACAAAGAAATGAAGAAATAAAGAGAAAGAATATAATAAACAATCAGACATTCCAACATTATAAACCCTGATGATGGTTTTCCCACAACTCCCAGAAACTAAATTTTTTAGAAAATGGCTTCTTCTTTTTATCTAAATTATAAATTTTAAGCACTGAAGAGAGCCACTCATCCAGTAGCGGAGCTATTGGTGTGATCCATTTTACACATATCTCTCTTCTGGCTAATAAAATCAAGAGAAACACCAGATTTTCCTCCCGTTTTGTCAGTCTGTCTGCTGATGGAGACCCCGACACCCCAAAAAAGACCAAGTCCATACTCACTGTTAGCTGTTTTTCCAAAACCTCTTCTATGGTCTTACCCACCGCCTTCCAGAAACCATCGAGATGGGGGCACTTCCAAAACATATGCAGGTCATTGGCCTTCGGTAAACCGCATTTCGGGCAGGACTTCACAACAGGTCTGCTAAATTTTGCCAATAAGCCCTGTGGGTTGTATATAAGTGATTTCTTTTTAATGCCGCAGATGTTACTATTGACCAGCATTTGCTCATAGATACTTGCCATAGGAGGTTTGTATCCAGCGGTGGCAGATCATTCCCCCAGATTCTCTCCGGTATCCGAAATTCCTCCTCCCCTGATGTTATGAGGGCCAAATACCAGAATGATGCCTCTTTCTTGAAGGGTTTCTCCAGCATTTTACTTTCCAGGGTTGTATTGCCTGTTTTGGTTTCCTTAATTGACTTTGCCTAGCCTAAGAGTTGATAATATTTGAACTTAGCTAGATAAAAGTTTGTGATTTCATTTAATATTTCCCACTCCAAGATTTTATTCTGATATAGTAATTGCCCCCATACTGCAATTCCCGCCGATTTTAGGGGGATCGACAGAGAGTCTTTAAGACATTCCGGAGTACAAGATGAGTCCCAAATAGGAGCTGTAAAGGGGAATATTCACAGTAGACCTGATGCAATACCATAATTTAGCAGCTGCCTTTAGAGTCTTCAACGTAACTTTTTTGAAAAATTTCGGGTGACCGAATTTAAAAAGGAAGTGACTGGTGTTATTTGTCATTTTCTGCATGTACAATGGGTAATTTTCATATGGGCCTAGCAAGATTCTATTATTTTTAAATTCGAATGCTCTACAGTATTCTAAAATATCTGGGGTGGCTAACCCACCCCGTTTTTTTCTTCTCCTTATTTTGGTCCAAGCAATTCTAGGTTTTTTCAATGACCAAATAAAACTTGATAACTCTACCTGGATTTTCTTAATAGACTTCCTATTAAACTCTAACGGTATGGCTCCAAAAATGAACGTAAACTTCGGTAGGACTGACATTTTAAGAATGTTTGATTTACCCAAAATAGACAACGGCAAGCCACTCCATACTTTCAGCAATCTTTTAACTTCTACGTGGACTCTATGGATATTAATCTGGGGAACCTTATATAGATCTTTAAACAAGTCAATACCCAGGTATCTGATTTTTTCTTTATTGTAGGGGCTCAGGAAGACCTCATTCCACGTCATAGTCTCTGTTTTAGACTTGTTCATTTGGTAGCCCGAGATTTTCCCAAAGTTAATTAGAGTCCCCTCCGTTGCTTCAAGGGCCTCTTTAAGATGACAGGTAAATATAATGAGGTCATCCGCATATAGTGCTACTTTTTTGTGCCAGCCTTGGTATGAGAAAGGGGTAATGGAGAGATGGTTCCTAAGACACTCAGCTGCTGGTTCAATATATAAATTGAATAACAACGGGGATAGGGGGCATCCCTGGCGTGCACCTCTCTTTATCAGGAGATGATTGGTTAGCTCCCCATTGATTAATATTCTGGCCTTAGGAGCATTGTAAATGTTTTCTACCATCTTCAAGATATTAGTTCCTAAATCAAATTTTTTTAGCACCTCACTCAGAGCCAGTTAACTCTATCAAAAGCTTTTGCTGCGTCAATAGTGATTATAGATAGAGGCAGCTTCTCACAAATGGCTATGTCTAATGCTCCAATGAGCACATGGGTTAAATCTTGCAGATTTCTACCTGCCACAAAACCTTTTTGGTTAGAGTTTGTTTGTTTCAACTTTATTTCGGCTAATATAGCCATAAAAGCAGGAAGTACAAAAAAAAAGAAACATTTACAGACAAGTATATACAGTACCCTATACCAACAAATAGTCACATGATCAGGTTACAATAAATAGAGTGGGGCAAACAAACAATTGATCCATATCAATAATTTTACAAGTACCACATTAAAATTAAGATCTCTCTTTATAATTTAAATAAGAGTTATTTTTCATGATTTAAAAGCCAGAATTTAAGACCTTTAAAAACCACATTTAAAAGATAAGATCATTGCATTCTATGGTAACTTATGCAGGGTGGAGAAGACTACGGACCCCATTATTACATTACAGCTTGTGGCCAAGTTTTTTCTAATGAGGTACACGTTAAATAAAAACCTACTTATGCAAAACACTACCAGTTGTGAGGTATTAGACTTAATTATACGCTCTGCCTCTTTGTAGGACCTAACGCCATATTTTTACAGAGGGGTCTAATCCAACGGTCCCTAGGTGACCTATAGACCGGACAAAAAATCATTACATCGACGTCGTCTTCTTTTGCCTTTAGAGAGCAGAGGATACAAAGGCCACTATCATTTTTACCCCCCCCCCCCCCCCCACCTACAGGTATTTGCATTAGTCTGGGGCACCCCATATCTAAATTGCAAGTATAACGTTTTTGCTAATGGTGGTCCTATCTCGTCCATGAATGGTTCAAGTGCAGCATTATCCTTTACAATCAGAAATTTCTCTCACCATTGACTTAGGACCAGAAAGTGGATTTTTGGAGCTTTTTACACGTGGTGTCATATTCTGAGGTTCTTCCCAATAATGGGACAACCCTAACCTGATACACCAAAAGGAAATATGCTTTAACCATGCGATTTTCTTATACTCATCAATCTGAATAATTTCTATCAATCCTCTTTTATAGATACACAGCTCCGAGGTTGTCCATAGCCTTACCCAATACAACAATGGCCTTAAGATTGCTTGGTAATCTGTCCGTTTGAGATCAATATCCAGGAACACTGGGACTAGGAGTTCTAGTTGGAAATTTGAGCAACCTACGTATAAAGTGATTTTCTTCCCGTTCAAAGTTGCTCTTACAGCAATGCCCCCAAACCGTAGCGCCATAAAGTGCAGCTGATTGGGCCTTTGCCTTAAATACTTCAAGTGCCGGCGTGATAGCTTTAGAATGACTCGTGCCATGCACTTTTAGGATGGGCATCGAGTTTTGTTTGAAGGGTACTATCCAACATAATACCTAGATAGTTAAAACTCCCCACATACTCCAGTTTTTGATTATTTAAGGCCAAATTCTTCCTAAAGCACTTTTGCGGGTTTATGGACATATATTTTGTTTTAGATGAATTTATTTCTAACCCCTTCTCTACACAGTAACCATAGAATGAATTCTCCAGATTTTGGAGACCCTTCGGACTCTGTGAGATGAGGATTGTATCATCTGCAAAAAGTAGTGCCGTGATCCCCTCATCTCCTAGCTTCGGGGAGTCATGGTCGCAGTCCCTTAGGTATGTAGGTATATCATTAACATATAATGAGAAGAGCGTAGGCGCCAGCACACAGCCTTGGCGCACGCCTCGACTCACAGGTAGGGGCTTTGAAACTTCACCTCCCTTCCCCCATCTGACTTTGGCGTAGTTCCCTGTGTGTAGTCTAATGAGTTCTTTGAGTAGCTCACCGGGGACCCCCATAGTTACAAGGTCGAAGGTGGCCCTCAAGTCTATAAACGCCACGTACAAACTGCCCTTTCTTATATTAATGTACTTCCAGCAGATGCACGTGAACCTAAATACTTGATCCACCGTACTGATTTTTGATCTAAACCCTGCCTGGTATTTAGTCAATATCTGAGTCCCCTCTATCCATTCTAAAAGTCTATTTAAAATATGTCTGGCAAAAACCTTCTGTAAAAGATCAATTAAACTAATTGGGCGGTAATTGCCCGGATCATAACGATCCCATTTTTAAATTTTTTTTTTAACGATTTCTGCCCCTTTCCAACTATCGGGAATTGGTGTTCCAGCCACTATAGAGTTACATAAAAAGTTAATATAAGGCCCCCATACTTCCACATCATGCTTCAATAAGTCGCCGGGGATCTTATCAGGTCCTGGTGCTTTGCCTGCTTTGATGGCCTGTAGTGCCTGCATGGTCTCCTCTATGCTGAATCGTAAGGGAACAATACTCAGTGCTAAGTTGCTCTCTTGGTCTTGTATGGGCAACCCCTCTTCATCGTGTGAATAAAGTTTAGTAAAATGGTCACACCATGTTTTTTCGTCTAGGTAAAGGTCCTTAGATGATCTACCCTTTCTATTCCCCTTCGATATTAAACTCCAAAAGGTACCCTGATCTCTCAATTTAGCTGCAGTTAGTAGATCATCCCATAATGCGCCATCCCACGCTTTTTTCGCCTGAGTCAAGATTTTATTATATGCATGCCTGCTATCTCTTATGTACTGGGAATTCTTGGTTTTAACAGCCTTAATCAAGTGGGACTTAGCTAGACGACATTCTTTATTGTACCAAGGATTAGCTAACTCTAAGTGACTTTCATTTGAGTTCTTATCCCTTTTGCAAATTTTACTCATAAAGGGAGTTAGAGCATCTACCAATTGATAGTGTAGGTCTAGAACACCCTGGGTGCCCAATAAGGGCTCCTGGCAAGATGCAATGGTGTCGGAAAAAGTATTATAAATATTTAGCATTGTCGCATCTTTAGCCAGGATGTAGGGCCATCTCAGAGCACGCCTATTATTTGATACCTGAAGTTCCCCAAAAGAACTATTTAATGCGACCTCTTCAGCTGGTTTAGATATAAAAGGCTGAGGATTTAGCCATAATTGAAGTGGAAGATGGTCACTCTCTGTCCTAATATTTAAAGTCAATAATTAAATACCATAGACTCAGAGAGACCAGTTTAAAGTCTATATGTGACTTACAGTTGCCTTTACAAAAAGTTGGGGCTGTTGGTCTATCAGACTGTAAGCGACTATTACATGCCCTTAAGTCGTGACCCACGGTCAGCTGTACAATTTGAATTGCTGCTACAGTACTTTTAACTGACCCAGTGGAATCCAAAATCGGGATATCATTTGCCATGTCCTGTTCATCGAGTAGGTTATCGAGGCCCAACCCTGGTTCATATTTACAGTTGAAGTCCCCTCCTACCACTTGCGCATTTGGTCCTAGTGTATCTAAAAAGGAGTCCAATAGCTCTACTACCTTAGATTCCTTATTTGATGTATGTGGTCTATTATATATGTTTATTAGATATACAGATTATTTTTTCCTTGTCACCATCTTTAGTCCCAATAAATCAGGGGAAGGAATGGATAATGGAGTAACTTCTATTTCTAAATTAACTCTTACCCAGATCACCAGCCCCCGACGCTCTCCCTCTTACTGAGGGAATTGCGTCACAATGAAAAGTTTTATACCCGAGCCTATACAGAGTTTCTAAGGCCCAAGTCTCCTGGAGGAGGATGACATCATAATCCTCAATGTAGGTGCACCAAACTCTGTCCCGTAGATTCCTAGCTAAGCCTGCTATGTTCCATGCTATTAATCTTACGGGTAGATTTTCCTTGATTTTCTCCAACAATATATCTTGCATAGGTGAACTATCTAGAGGAATAGTTATAATACTTGTTCCTTCCATTGGAATGTTTCCATTAATGTTCCCCTCAAGCGCGGTACTACTGATACAGCATAAACCGACCTCTCCTGGGCTGCCATTGCTATCCCCAGCACAATTAGAAATCTGATCACTCACCACTGCCATTAAAGCAGAGCCAGGTCTAGGGCTATCATCATAATTCAATGTGGGCGCCACTGTCCGTGATTGCTCAAACTCTAGGTTATTAATATTTAGCTTCCCAACTTGAGTATTTGAAGTTACCCCAAGCCAAGGCTGCCAACCGACAGAGTCAATCATTCTGATCCAAGGTACTCAATGCATGATATCTTTTATGAGTTGGGATCTCGAAGATTGGACATCTGCTGGAATTTGGAGGCCTGCTTGTGGTATTATGCTGAGGAACCTTGGCTAAATGGCTATAGAAATATCCCAAAGGATGCACACCCACACTATTCTCACCCAGTTTCAAGGATGCTGCTCTAAGTAGCACAGTCGCAACGTGTTGAGGGTGTCTAAAATTAATAATGATACATTCACCCCTACAAGTTTTCCTGGCATTACTGATCCAGGGAACCCGTCTAGTTGTTAATATCTGGTCCGAATAGTTTATCGGAAACCCACAGTTCTTATTCAGCCAGGAAACAGTTTTGTGTTTAAGCGAATCGTGTGATTCCTGGCAGAAATTGGGCTGTGTAGAGTCTAAGGGTGGGACATTGGAAAGTACGACAACATATGGTTCACAATCTGGTGGGAGATTAGTTGGGCGCATTTTCCTCGGTGGGACTGATGACCCCACTATGCTCGTTGGGGCCACTTTGGTCTGTGTAGTCTGGCCGTCCGATCGGCTTGTCTCCCTGGCTTTAGCCGTACTTACCCTCCCCACCAATGGCTTCTGTACAACATTATCAGGTGGATCGTCCCTTTCCCTCAGTTTCAAGCTCTCATCACTAGTTATCCGGGTTAGAAGACCTCCCAATCTAGACACTTCAGCTGACAGGAAATCTATTTTTGCCACTAGAGGCTTAGCAACAATTTCTAATTTAGCCTCAAGCATCTTGGCTATATGGTCCAAAAGGTCAGAATTCATGTTGGTGCTACTGTTAATGGTCATGGTCTCCTTATGACCAATGGTGCTTCTCTGCACTGTTTCAGGTATTTTCTTGTGGTGTGTTCCTCCCCGCTTAGTCTGTGTTTTCCTACATTTCCTTACTGTTCTCTTAACTGGAGAGCGCCGTAGTGAAGCATCCATGGAATCATCTGCTAAATCCTGGTCTGGTACGTCCTGATCTACAACTGATATTGCCGGGATTTCCACTAGAGGGACATCAGTAATAACATCAGTAATAGGAGGAGAGGCCAAATTCGAACCACTACTGGCACCAGGGGGTGTAGTAATTATCACTGGCGGATTTTCCCGACCCAGTGATTTCCTTCGTTCATTATTAATCTTACTCACCATTTTGACTAAATAATTGTCCATAGTTGATTTGTTCTTAGCCATTAGCATTAACTAAATATTAACCCCAAAAACGTTAGTACAGTTAGAATCGCGGCTAGTTGGGAATAGGCACACAAAAACAATAACTATAACCTTGCAAAGTACTTCCTATGGAATAGTGTGAAACAAGGGATTATTTTAAAAATGGAATAAACAGTAATAAAAATATGTAAAGATGCTTACTTTTCAGGTAAAACAACAACCAGGGGGGGTGGCCCTGCCCTGCCTCGGTCTGCCCGGACTGCACAGACTGCCCCGCCCTTGTCCTGGGATTCTCCCAGGCACGCCTGCGCGCGTCCCGCAGGACAGGAGGCGTTCCGGTGTTTGTAGGCGCCTCCGGGCGCAGCCTGCGACGTCCCAGGTGCGCCTCTGCCACCGGGGCACCTGCGAAATGAAGTCCTCAGAGCTGGGGTTGCCTGCCCGGCCGTTCCCCTCACGGCGCTCGGTGGGCTGGAGGATGGCGGTAAGGAGGTGTTGGGCTGGGCAGCTAACCTTCATGTACTGCCAAGCAAGTTATGTCCCCCTCTGAACTATCGGCGCTCAGTGTTTGTAGGCGCCTCCGGGCGCAGCCTACGACGTCCCAGGTGTGCCACTGCCACCGGGGCATCTGGGAAATGAAGTCCTCAGAGCTGGGGTTGCCTGCCCGGCCGTTCCCCTCACAGCACTCGGTGGGCTGGAGGATGGCGGTAAGGAGGTGTGGGGCTGGGCAGCTAACCTTCACGTACTGCCAAGCAAGTTAGAGTTAATTAGGGAGCCGATCACTCGACCAAGCCTTTTCGCCATTATTTGGGTGAAAATTTTGTAATCACAATTTAAAATGGATATAGGACGATAGGACTCGCATTTCTTGGAATTTTTACCTGGTTTTAGGAGGAAGAAATAGTTGCGTCATTCCAGGAGTCAGGAAGACTGCAGTTTTCAAGAAAAACTCTATTAAAAAGGGTAGTAAGGGGGATCTTTTAGTTTAATATTATGGTCATTTGGGAGGGCGTCCGGACCTGCAGCCTTGCCTCTTTTTAAATTTGTTATGACTCTCTCTACTTCTACAGTAGTGATTTCTGCGTTTAATTTGCCTTTCTCCTCTTGGGTTAACTTTGGGATATTTTGAGCATCTAAAAATGTGTCAATCTCTTCCATAGATGGGTTGCAATCCTCAGAGTAGAGATCCCCAAAAAAGGCTAAGAATTCTTGCTTTATAACATCTTCTTCAGCTCCATTATGTGATGGGTTACGTGGGTCTATAAATGGGATTTTATTTCTAGACCTATCTGTTCTTATCTTCCAAGCCAATAATTTTCCGCAACCCTCCCCATATTCGTAATGTGCCAACTTACTACATTCCCACCTTTCTTTAAGTTTATTTTCCAAAATTTCTGAAAGCCTATTTTTTAGCTTTACTCTCTCTGCCTCCAAAACTGGCCCTCTTGGATCTGTAAATATTTGCTGATCTATTAATGAATTGTTTTCCTCTATACTTTGTATTTCCCTTTTAAGCCCTCTAGAGTTATGGGAGGCTAGACTTAGCAATGTACCCCTAATCACCGCTTTATATGTGTCCCAAACTATATGAGTTGAGGCCCCTTCATTATTGGTTTAAAAAAATAAAATTGTCTCCTCCCTGAGTTGATTAACAATCTCGGGATTTAAAAGAATTGAACGATCCATCATCCACCTCGAGGGTTTAGTTATATCTTTTAATATGACTGTCATTTGTACTGCTGAGTGATCTGAAAGGTGAGCGGGGAGATGGGCCACTTTTAGAGTTTTTTCCAGTAAACCCTGATCTATTAAGAAAAAATCTATTCTAGACTGTATCCCTAGTTTCTTGTTCTTGAAAGAAAACTTCTCTTGGTTATCCCCCTTCTTTTTCCAGATATCTATTAGATTCAGATCCTTTTTGTAAATTCTCAGCCATTCTCTCATTTTTGGGAGATTGGTTTGTTTCCCCTTCGGATATCGATCAACATTAGGGTCTGTCTGGTATACTATTAAAATCTCCTCCTATAATGATGGGGCCTGGTATTGAGATCAGATGGGTATATAGTGATTGAAGGGGGGATGGATCATCCATGTTTGGACCATAATAGCCTACCACAGAAAGGGTTTGATTAAGTATTCTAATATTAGCTATTGCCCACCTACCTTTAGAATCTACTTCTGATGACTCTATCCTCACTCTCAGAGATTTCTTAAATAGGATAGCCGCCCCCTTTATAACACATTCTTGATCCGTACATATGTATGAGTCCACCCAGCTCAGGTTTTTCACTATGTCCTCCCATTCTTTCTTTAATAGATGGGTTTCTTGTAGGATTATGATCTCACTATCAAATGATTTTAAATATTCAAAAATCTTCCTCCGACTACTCTTGGTACGTAGCCCGTTCACATTCCAGGTAGTTATCTTTCATGTTTAATTCTCTGACTCATTTCTTTCTCTTATTTCGCCAACCCCTGAATTTATCCTTCTTTTTATATCTAATGGGTTGAAGAGGACTTTTTTTTTGTTTTTTTCCCTATCTTGCTCCCATCCCCCGTGCATTTTCACCGCGTTTTTTTCCTTCTTTCCTTTTTTTTGAGATTATACCTTAAAACCAAAGTGAAAGTAGTGAAAAGAAACAAAACTAAAGTGGGAAGACACACCCACCCTCCTTGGGGAAGCCTCCCTGATCCTCCCTTGGGCTCTGTTTCTGGCCCTCTTTGAGCTCCCTGCCTCTATTTAATTCTTCTTGAAGGTCGCTACCACTTTTTTTTTTTCATACAAATAAATTGTGATTTATGTTTGGGTCAGTGATTGAAGTTTTTATCTGATCGCTCATTTGCCCAATTAATGTTTCGACTTCTTTGGGGTCTCTAATATTATGCATTTTGTTCCTCCACATTATTCTGAGGGAAGCTGGGAATTTCATTTGGACAATGGCGCCTAGTGTTTTTAATTCCGGCATCAGCTGACCTAGCTCCCACTGCCTGTCCCGAGTTGCTTTCGCAATGTCTGATCTGATTTTAAAGGACCAATTATCCTTGCTGAGTTCCCCTACTTTCAGTGCCTCACTCAGTATTTTTTCTTTGAGTGTGTAGGTCTTAAAGTTTATTAAGATTTTCCTTGGGTTTTTACTTTCCTTTGATTTACCAAAGGGGTCTCGATGTACCCGTTGAATATCTTCTACAAGACCCTGGGTTTTACTGCAAGTGAAACACTCCTCCAGAAGAGAGACTGCAAAGTTTTTTATATCCGAACCTTCTCGCCCTTCAGGAACATTGAGCAGTCTGAGGTTGCACCTTCGAGACTGGTTTTCTAACGCTTCCAGCTTTTCTTCAATGTTTTTATCTTTGGCTTTCAAAGATCTTATCTCCTTCTGGGTTGTTTCAACATTTTTATTTAGCCCTTCCACCACATCTTCCACTGCTTTGAATCTCTCTCCCAGCGCATTCAGCTTAACATCCAGCAACTCAAATCTTTCCTGTATCTTATTTTGGTGCCTTCCGAAATTTCAAACCTTGACCTGATCTCTTCCATCATCTTTTCTAACAGGGTATCCGTACTGCTTCGGGGTTTATCCTGGGCGGGTCCTGGATCAATAACCTGGCTTTTAGACACAACTATTTAAAAATTTGTGGATGTATTTCCGGGAGAGCTATGAAGCGGAGTTTTGTCTGGACTAGGTGGTAAGCTTCGGGTCAGGCTAAGGCATTGACTTTTAGAGGGAGCAGGTACCTGAGTAAGACCGACATCCACATCAGTTTCCTCCCCCTCCGCTATTCCATTTACTTCATCAACTCCAAGATCAATTGTGCTGGAAGCCAGGCTATCATCCATTTCACTTCTAGACGGTGTTGTCTCTCTTTGTTCCTTGCTTTTTTCCTTATTACAACCCCGATTTTGTATCTTGAAATACGAGCTTAATGATGGAGTAACTTTTATTTTGGAGATTTTACCTTCTTCCCTGGCCTCTAGATTGTCCCCTAATTGGGTCTTTTTATTACTGCCTTCATTCACTTGGAGTTTTAAGGCTTTGCGGGTAATTCTTCTGGTAATCCTGGGGACAACTGGCTGTTTCGTAGGTGGAGGGAAACTTGCTTTAAGAAATTGCCTATTCCTAAGGCAGTAAGAGGAACTACCTTTACTGTCAGGACTACCCAAAAGTGCACCCAAATCTGGAACTTTCTTACTTTGCGGTAATTTTCCGGTAACAGCTCGTTGGGGTTCTTTTTGGGGTTCCTGAGATTCTCCCTTCCCCTCTCCGGGAGAACTCTGCCCTAACTGTAGCCCCTTCCTTTGATGTAAACCCCCCCTTGCAGGACCCACGTCGTCTGCACAAGCTGGAAGTGGGTATGATGCCTTCACAAGAGTCTGACCTTGCCCCTCCACCTTTGCTGAAAGAAACCTATCTACGAAGTTCTTACTTTGTTTTAACAAAAACAGAGGCACTTGGGCTTCTAACAACTCTAATTGTGAGAGTATAGGGGCAAGCTCTCTATCTGGTGAGGGTTCCGAGCAAGATTCAAAGACTAGGTCCCGATCCACAGCAAAGTTCCCTTCCAATGTTCCAAAATCCCCGAATGCTTAGAGTGTTTTGAACCCTCCAAATCTGCCTCCGCCTCCGATTTCTTTCTTGCTTGAGGCAGGACCGCTCCGTGTAGCTTCCCCAGCCTTTCCCAGGAAGAAAATCGGAATCTGTCTTACCGCCCTTCTGCAGCTGCCCTGGGCCTCACAGGCTCACCACCAACTGACCTGCGAGCGGAGGTCTCGGGAAGCTCGGATCTCTGACTTCACACTTTCCACCAGGTGCGTGAGGCTTGCGGGGGCCGCTGTAGTATGCTGATTCCGTTCCCGCTCCTTGGCATCGACAAGCATTTCATGTAAACAGGGTGCAGGTATGTTCAAGTAACAGTGTTTTTTTTTTTCCTCTGGACTTAGCCTGCTACGCTCCGTAGCAATAGACGCTGCGGGTACCGCGGGGTGCAGTAAGAGCTTAGTGGAGATTTTTTAAATTGGAGTCCACCACAGACTTCTACATTTTATGTTGAGCTTATACCCTGACCAATTTATCTATAGCGCCTTCGTTCCGCCTCATTTGGAGCAAGAGGCAAGGAGCTCCCGACCGGATTAACGTCCGGCCGCCATTTTCCCCCGTTGCTGCTCTACTGTTACAGAATCGATTGTTCTTGGGCTTTACAGAGCATTCCCTAACTGAGTGGCCTTTTTTGCCACAATATAGACAAAGGCCCTGTTTACATCTTAAGTCTTTTCCATCCTGTGATATCGCTGCTCGTATGGTTCCTACATCCAAATGTTCTGATATTTGGGTGTTGTGTGTTTCACTGTTTCTTGGTCGTTCAAACAGTTGCATGATTCTTTCTTTTCTCTTATGATCCCCTTTTCTCTCACTTATCCTAGGATCCAAACGCAGCACTAGACTAATCAAATCCTCACAACTAGTCGGTTGAGGATCGATTTGAGCAATTATGTCCCTGAGTTCCTCCCTTAACCCCTGATGGAAAAGCGCATCTTGTTTATCCTTGGGCCACTTTGTTTCTGCCACTAATCTCCTAAAGGTGATTAGATATACCACCAGCTCCTTATTACCTCGCCTTAACTCAAGTAATTTCCCATCGGCGGTGAACAACTCAGTTCTGAATGCTTCCCAAACGTATAGGAGGGGGTCGTCTCTAGTCACCAGAGACACCGCCCATTGTGCCGCATCGCCAGCCAAATACAAGATAAGAAAGGCTACCCACGCTTGATTAGTAGGGAAGGATTTTTGTTTACAAGAAAAATGGAGCATGACCTGTGTTAAGAACACTTGAACCTTGCCAGATTCCCCATGAAACCTTTCCAGGGTCGCTAACGGTATGGATTTCGACTAGTACAGCATTGGTGGGTACTGCTGCCTGACCCCCTATATTAAATGGGTTTTTTGCATGCCTTCTACCCTAGCTTCTTGACGTGATGTCGCTAGCTCTGCATGCACATTGGCAAAAACGGCTAGAACGTTTTTAAGAGTGGCCATTCTGCACAAACCAACCAGGAGGACTACATTTGTGGGTCGGAAATTCTGTCACGTTGGTCCGTCCTCAGGATTGGTTTGTTGCTCAGACGGGTCCACCTCTTGATATCCCCATGCCTTAGAAGCCGTTATTGCACAGGTCAGTTGGAGGATCAAGTGAGGGAAGGCAATGATGGAAACAGCAGGGAGGGAGACCTGAAACAATAACAACAATTATAAGCACCATATATTCACCCCTAGTAAACATTGACTGGATTAAGAAACTATGGCTTCTAAGCACAATCTCTTATACCTGTAAAACAAAAGAATGGCACCCATAGGTGAAGACATGTCTCTAATACTTATATCGTCGGTGTAAGAGCACCCATTTCGTTGTTGTGGCTGTAGTGTGGGAACACAGAATAAATCAGTCATTGAGCATATATTACACCATGCATATGACGAAAGCTGAGAGATTGCACTACTTCAGAACACACTAAATAGATTCTAACAGCAACCTACCCTTTCTATACTCCAATGTGCCTCACAGGGATAGAGTGTAGTCCTATACCACTCAGTGGTACCCCTGTTGAAAATAGAGCCAGAAGAACAACAGCAACATAAATCTTCATGTATGATACATCGTATTCAATCATCGTATTCAATCATTTAATACAGGCATTAAAGTCTTGCTCATAGCATGGTTCACATCACCATGGCTACCATAAACAAAAACTTTGTTGACCAAACAAGTATGAAGGGGGATAAAGAAATAGCAGGTTGCAAAGTTGACAGCGTGACGAGAACCCCTTCACCGCTGTTCCAGGATGAGGCAAAGTCCAATGACTGATAAGGTCAAAACACCTGGCAATACGGCTTGACGAGAGCAGTGGCACTGCAGTGTAAAGTAGCTGGTATCAGACAAAGAAAGGATACAGTGGCAGACAGGCACCTTCCTCCGGACGAGCGCAACGGCGCTCTACAACGGAGGACGGGACCCGCTGAAAGCAAGGTTTGAGACAGACAGACATCTTCCTCCACAAGGGCACAATGGCGCTCCCCAACAGAGGACGGGACCCACTGAAAGCAAGGTTTGAGGCAGACAGGCACCTTCCTCCGTACGAGCACAACGGCGCTCACCAATGGAGGACGGTATCCAAAGGGAAAAGGAATGAGGGAGAGTCGGTGCCAAGCACCCTTACCAGACCTCCCTTGACGAACAGGATGCCAACACCACCTCCAGGTACTAAGAATTTCCGACGCTCTGCCTAGTGTCGTTTCCACTTTTCTGGGCGATTCCCCGCTTCATGACATGCGCATTTGGCCTTATGGGACATGTAGTTCTGAATGCGCCCAGCCTCACGGACGCTGCACGGTCACCACAAAAGTAACAGAGCCTGCTGTAGTTATTAGGCTGCTGCAGCGTGCTCGATGCAGTGCGTTCATAACAAAGGGCCTATGTGCGATTACTATAGACTGCCCCATTTTCCCAAGTGCAGATGAACTGAGTGCTCTTAGACAAATTTCCAAACCGCTCCTCTTTGCCCTCACCATTGAACCTCTAGCATGGCTCATTAAATGTAACACTCATTTCCAGTGCTGGCAATGGGCCAGCCACACAGAAAATAAGACAGCTCTCTCTATGCAGATGACATCTTTTTTTTTTTCCTAGCTAACCCTCATATCTCGGGTCCCCACATACTGGAAATACTATCCTTCTACGAATCAGCATAAGGTGTCTAAGTAAATTAGCACATATCACTCCTGGTCCCTATTCATGGTTACCAGATAACTGTGGATTGGGAATTAGTTATTCCAGTTAGGCTTCTCAGCTTTATATATCTGGGGATTTTACATCTCTAGAAACCCTCTCACCTGGAGTTTAAACCTTACACCATTTGTGGCCAGAATGAAAGAAGACCTCAAAAAGTGGAATCAGCTCCCTCTCAACGTCTGAGGGTGAGTTGCCCTATTTAAGATAATGGTCCTTCCTAGATTCTTCTACACTATTCAGCACTTCCCATGTAACATCCCAATTTATTGGTTCAGGACTTTTTTATGGGTGAATGGACTGCCTCAAATAGCATTTGGCAAATGTAGCCTATCGGTGTACAATGGAGGTCTTGGTATGGTAGATGTCAAAATGGATGTCTCAACTGTTGGTGATCAATGATTGTCTGACTGGGGGTAGGATGGCCTATTGCTTGGAACTCTTAAACCTAGGAATCAATGTCATTATGGGCCTGCTCTATGGGAACTCCATCCCTTGCCATCTCCCAGAAATGACGGCAGTCATTATTAGGTTGTGAAGAATGCGCTACGCTTCATGGGGTGGGATAAGACATGGGACAAAATTGGCATCACCACTCTAGGAGATGTCTGGCAAAACAGAAATATTTGCTCCTATCAATCAGTGCTACTCTGCACCGCACACAGTTTCATAAATAACTACAGCTCAGCCACACCATGTCATATCACCCACGACATTCTACTAACTTTCCCGACTTTAGCCTTCTTGAAGTTAAACTCTTTATAGGCCACCTCGGCAAAGGTGCAATCTCTGGTATTTACCAAACACTGGTGGAAAAGGCTGCAGAAAAGTTCCTGGCGCTTAAGCGCAAGTGAGAGGAATAGACAGGCCCACTGGATGATAATGACAGGCAAGACCTTCAAATAGCTCTCCGTGACATGTTATTTCATCCAGGTTTGGGCTGATCCAGCTCCACTACCTACACACTACATACTTCACACCTCAGCACTTAAGAAGATGTCCCATCCTACCTGTTTCTGCTTCTCACCACCACATGCAGATTCTTTCCATGTGGTACGGTCTTGACCCCGAATAATTCGATTCTGGAAAGAGGTTGATAAAACACTCTCACATGTCCTGAATAGACTCATAGAACTGACTCTGAGGGTAGGCATGCTGGGCATACTAGAGGATTTGGGTGGTCCCAGATGCGAACAGACAATGGTGACAGTGGCCACGATGGATTCCAAAAGGACACTGCTCAGAGGTGGGAATCCCAACCTCCGACCTTAGATGATTGGAGGTGAGGGGTGGACTGTGTGCAAGGATGGAGCAACCAATTTACCAGGCGAGGGGCTGCCCAAAGAAGCAGGCCAGGGTTTGGGGCGCATAGTGGGATTACAGTGGGCTTGAGAATAAGGGTTGATTGTGCTTTATCCAACAGTACAAGTGTAGGGCCTTATGAGGTGGTTGCTATCGATGTGTTGTACATGATACGTTTTTTATTCCACGTTTTCTCAAAAACAATAAAATTGTGGGGAGACCATGCAGCAAGAAGATGTGGAAGGCGTTATGGTCACTGTCTGAGTGTCCTATGATCATCATGCCTTTCATAAAATGACATAGCAAGAGGTCAAGCAAAATATAATCTATTCTGCTGGAATGGGTGATATGATTGTATGTGTGTTTACCAGCTATATCTGATAGTGATTGATCGGTTACTGCCCGCCCTAAGGCATAAATTAACAGCTATCCCCATTAGCTGGATACATTACTTAGACAGTTCGTTTAAATTATGGCAGGTCAAGCCTCAGGATTCCCTCTGTTTCATCCTCTTCTTCTGTAATGGTACGGTCTGAGTTGTCCATGGGTTTGAATGTTATATTACAGTCTCCTGTAACTATAAACGGGGACTTATCAAAGTTGTTTTCAATGAGGGAATCAAACAGTGATAGTGTTGCAGAATCTATATTTTTTCTTGTGCTTCGATTGTATATGTTTAAAATGTGCACTGTACCCTCTCACGGGTATAGCATGTCAGGGCCAAGATGGCCGGGGAATAGGTTACCAACAACTTTACATGATAATTTAATGAAACTTTTACCCCTATCATCCAGTCCCCAAGGGTCTACCTTGGCCATTAGAAACAGCATTAACATAATAGCTATAAAACCTGATCTAAGAAATGGATTATTACACCACGTTTCCTGACATAAGCATAGATCAAAGGCGTCAATAAATAATACCCAGTCCTGATCCATCAGTTTTGACTGCAGAATTCCAATTTAGAAAATTCAGTTGCCCCAATGGTTTAATTACAAAGGTGAACGCATTCTTCGCAAGCCCTCGGGCACAACGACAGGCCTCCCTGTCCTGACTCAAGAAGTCCCTCTTAGATGATCCTAATTTATTGGGGGTCATTTCTCATATCTCCAGGGTTTGGGGTTATATTTCAAATGGATCAATTATTCATGGGCAGGATTAGAATAAGGTTCCAAATCAACCAAACCAACACACAAGACCTTCAAGATTAATACAATTTAAATATAAACATTCTCGTCACAAGCTAAAAAGTGCCTGGCTTCAATAATATCAGACTGTATCACAGCACAGCAGTTACTTGTTTTACGAATCCAACAAATTGTTTTATTGATGAGTGAATTTATACTTTTTTATTTTTATACATAGAACTTAGTATTTTTATATTTTTATATGCATTTTTAATCTGTATTAATTAGTACCATTTAATATAGAATTATATGTTTATAGTACTAAATAATGTCTACTTTACATAAACATGTGTACGTGTTCAATAAATTGTTTAACACCTTAGCTGCGTGTAAACATGTCTCCCCAGTGCTGCGCTGTCCATTGGAACCAGTGCTGAATGGACGTTCAATGGTCGTGTGCAGCACTGGGGAGGTAGCGCTGCTGACGACCGTTGGCCGTCAGCAGCACTTAAGGGGTTAACATTAAAGAAAATATTTACATACCTTTTAAAGTATTTTTTCTAACAATTCTATTGATTTCTAAAGCTAAAAAAAAAATTTATTTGCATTTAGAGGTCATTTTTTTTTTACAGCTAAATGTTTTTTGTGCTATTATAGTATCATTTTGAGGTGGATTTTGATGTGTCATTTAGGATTTATGATGAGCTTTTTGTTTTATTTTTTATAACTGTTTTTATTTTACTTACTTTAAAAGAGCGTTTGTCCGGGTTTCAAGTGTGGAGTTTTTCAGTGAGGAATACTTTGTTTTTGCTGAAGTGTTTCCTTTGTATATAAGGATTAATATAAATAAAAAAGAGAGTTTAGGAGTTCATTTATATAATTTTGTTTTATAATTATGATAGGTTACATTGTAGTTGAGTTAATATTTAAACTTTTTTATTTAAAAAAAAAAAATTTTATTCACAGGTGAGGAAATAGAAATTTTTCGTGGCCAGTGTGTCCCCTACATGCACCCTATGTATGTACATATACCCTATGTATGTCCATGTCACCATGCAATTCCCTTCTCATGCCTGTAATAATAATGCCTCTGCATTTCCGTTCAATGTTAGCATGTTAGTTACCAGGCCCTCCATGAAAGAAGCGTTAATTCTACACTGAGGCCTATGTTGCCAATGTATTTACATGGTGCATGTTTAAAAGTCGAAATGAGCACGTTTTGTGGCTCAGCCGAGCCAGGACCCGAATTCAGGCTCCATGCCTCCTGACACTCTGAAGGCTGCAGTTCAGTTATGTATCCCTGACCTCTCACTTACTTCCTGCTCAGCCGAGAGGTGCCCAGCTCGGCCAGCCAAGACAGTATTTTGCCTACAGTTATCTGCTCTGCTCCACAGAAACACATTCCTGCTTAATGAAAAGGTGTAAACATATTCCGCCTGCAGAAGATAGGGCCTAGCCTTTCTTTCTCCATTCGAGTGATTTACAGAACCCGCATCCATAGAAGGCCCATGGCCCCACGCAATGCACAAAGAAATATATGCACACACTAGCATTTAGTGATGAGCAGCCTTTGCTCGGGCGACCTTTAAGTCAGATAATACATCCTCCAAACTCAAGATATCAGATAATACCAGAAGTGCAGGTCGTCCTGACATTCAAGACTCCTCTACTAGCACGAAAGTCAGCTCCCCCCAGCTTCCCCCAGTTACACGTCAATTCTACGTCATGACCAAGTCGCGCACACAAGTAGGGTAAAGGTTCCTGCTGACCATGCAGACCCCCTCCATGTATCCACCCATCTATAACACACCTATGACACACCTATGACTCATCAAGTGAACACCCACGTGTACGCCTTCTTACACGCCAATGTGCTCTTATCTCTCTCTTTCACTTGCTCCGCCTGGAGCGCTCCGCCTTCTCTATGCAAATGGACCGACTCCTAGGGAAACTGGCTTTGACACTTCGTTAACAATAGGCTTTCCAGAAAATCCCAGGGAAACATTCTGTGAGCCTGAGAGGGGTGCCCCTGGAACCTCGTCATGGCTGATGGTAGTTCTGCTCGCCCCTGTGTCAATCAGAAATTTTCGGTCTTTTCCCAATACACGACTATGTACATAGGGACCCTCTTGATCTACAGGAACCTCAATAAGGGGCAAGCCAACCTCCCTCTCTAGGCTGTTTCATGAGTACTGTTGGAATTCTGGATAGTCTGATTGTGCGTACTGGTACATTTGTTGCGTGACTTGTTGTGTGGCAGCGATAGGTTGTGGTAGAGCTACTGTCTGTTGCGTGTTTTGTGGGGTGCTGTTCTGTCTAGGAGGATGCGGTCTTTCTTTTGTCTTGCCTGTAGCTATATTGTGTTTCAGGACAGCACATTCGTTTACATAGTGACCTGGTTGCTTGCAATAATTACAGTTCCCTTTAACAGGTGTCGTGCCCTTTTTATTCCCATTAGCTGGTACTGATTGTGCAACTAGCACTTTCATTTTTGTATCTTTCATGCGTCTCTTTTCATGTTCCTGTTCCTCTCTAATTCTGTTCTGGTGATACTGTAACATTTGCAACATTTGGGAAGGGCTATTTGCTTGCCAGGTACTCTCAACCTTCAGTACTCTATTCTTGATCGGGGGTAAGGAATTCTCTACTAGTTTGCTCACAAAAAGATGTGGATATGATTCACTACTTGGCTTAAGGCCACTATTAATAGTAAAACATTTCTCGAATCTAGAATAAAAATCACTGGTGTCCTCATCTTGTTTCTGTTTACAGGCTGAAATAGCATCCCAATCTTCCTTTTTAGTAACCAATAATCTTGGCAGGACCTGTATCAGGAGTTCAGGTAGTGCTTTAGCTTTTTCCCCAAGACCAATACCAGGGAGCCGTGTTCTATCCTCTGTTTCCAATTCTGTCCAATTTATCTTTTTCTCTCCCACCTCCCAGTCTTTCTCTTTAAGCTTTTCATAAATGCCAGCAGGCAACAGTACTTTCAATAATTTAATGATGTCAGCGTACGTGTAATCCCCTATGCGGAGAATGTCTTTTAATTCACGGTGGAACCCCCCCGGGTCTTTATCATGGCAGGGCAGCATACTATGTTTTAACTATAAATAATGAACTCTGTGAATAAAGTTCAGATGACGATCCTTCCTGATCCCTAGTGGTGATGGAACCCGATTCTCCCTTAACTCGAGTTACTGAATAAAGCCCTTCTGAATCGGACACCACGGACTCTGCCTCTCATTATATGCATGATCCTTGTTAATGTATAGAAATTCCGACAGGGTAATTATTTTACTTACCACATAATCTGGCGCCCGAACAGGGACTAGTCCCTTTCCCCACGCGCCGGTGATGTAGGTCCAGCCCCCTGCCCCCTTCTACAGCCGTGACGGACTTCGAGGGTACACGACAGCGGGACTTCCTGCCTACTCCCTCAGGCCCACGGAGGAGACGGAGACTGCGACCAGGCATCCACACGAGGCGGTGAGGATTGCGGACCATCCCAACCAGAGCCCAAGCCGAGAGAGCAAGGTCCGAGGTATCCCGAGGCCCACCTGTTCCGAAGCGCATGCGTAGCAGCAGTAGCCTCAGCAGTAGCCGCAGCAGTAGCAGTCACGCAGTATCGAGTTTCCGAGGCCTTCAAGTTCTGCTTCCCGGTGAGTACCGTTATTGGGAACGCATAGAGACGGGTTCATTTATTTGAGCCCGGTAAAGACGTGTCTGGGTACACAGACACGGGGTAAAGACGTGTCCCTTTCAGTGGGCACGGTAAAGACGTGTCTCTTTATGAGACCGGTATGGTTGTACTGTTTTGCAGTACATAAAGTAAAGAGTTTTTCAGGACCATGTTTTTCCTATGTACTAGTTAGGATGCATCTGTTTTTAATGTATTAATGTTGTTGCATGAATGGTTGTTTTCAGTCGATTCTTGTGTATATTGTGTTTTCGTTAAAGTTAAGTTCCAACATGCCACTGTTTTCGAAATTACGTCAGATAGGGACCAGGAAAGGGATACTGGAAGAGTCAGTTCCCGTCCCGCCTAGAGACACCCCTGGCCATTTTATGTATCAGAAGCATGGGCTAGATGCCATACTGTTCTTAGACTTATGGGTAGATTACACGAAGGATCTAGAAGAAAAGTATAGATGGCCTGTCTCAGGAACATGGGATGCTGAATGCATTATGAAAGTAGAGGAAGCGCTATGGAAAAAGAAAGCTAGACAGTCCCAGAAAGATGCCATTGAGTTATGGCGTAAAGAAGCGCATAGGAGAACAGAGAAAGAATTCCACAAAGCAGAGAGAAGTAAAGAAGCAGCAGAAAAGGCCAGAGAAAAAGAACTAAAGGAAGAGGGGGAACGGGTCAAGGCGGAACAAGCACATCGAGAAAGAAATGCCCTCATCACGGGCATGTATCCCGTCCTCGCTGAAGGACACCTAAAGTGACCCCCTCAGAAGTACCTAGTAATTTGCCGCCACCACTAATACCGACTAAAGTACGTAGGCATAGACAGACAGAAGCTGAGGCTTTTATTTCTTCCTATCTAGCGGAGCCTGCTCCGGATTATGTAAACGCAGAATTCCCTCCTCCTGTCCCTTCTGTCAACAATCCTTTTTTCCCTCCGCCCCCAACACAGGATCAGCTTACACAACTGCGGCCTCCAGTGGCAGTGAAAGACGACTTAGGCCAAGGGGCAGTGGGAGGGGGGCCCACAAACACGCCACAAACACCGCCGCCAACCCGAACACTGCAAGAGTTAGGACTACAACGAACGCCACAAATGACAGCATCACCCTATAAGCCTAATGTAACGATTTCACATTGTATATACGATCCAGTACCAGGTGTGGGTGCAATGCTCGTGTTCTCACTACGATTAAGACGCGCTGTAGAGTATCTGATCACATTACCAGGCATGAAGGACAATTTAGACAAAATATACCATTTCATTAGAACGGGGGAGGGCCCCGAGAGTATAGAGGAGGCCATGGGACAAAGAAAGGTGGAGGTACAACGCGAAATTTTACGTTTTTTGATTAACTGTCTGATCAGGGAACAAGACCAGCCAGACAAAGGAGTAACTAGAGGTATGACTGATTGGAGTGACAACATAGCTGCCGGTAAACATGATACAGTGGGAAAGACAGAATGTATGTACAAGAAAATACGAAAAGAGATTCTAAACTTACACAGGAAAGAGTCTGACGAGAAAGAGGATTCAGCATCAGACGATGCTGAGCACGAAACAGAGGAAATGGGTAAAATAAATTACGTAGGCAAAGCACAACAGTTTGACAGGCCCATATGCCTCGACTACCGCAAAAAGGGACCTCCTATAAAAGAAAGATATTCCCTCGAGAATCTATTCCAAGCTACTGAGAACGCACTAAAAAGACGAGTAGGGTGCGATAGACCCCACACCATACACGAACAGGAATTAGCCCGGTCAGCCGTTCAATGGGTGTCTAATTCCAACATATATAATGGTGACGTAGTGGCCCAGACCTTTTTGAGCCTTCCTCCGAACGAACAGCGTTTGACTGGTATTTACATGGTTCAACATTTGATAACGTTGTACGAGAGTCAACATTCTGATCCCGGTCCCTTGTATAAATTACTGGACGATATACTTCTAGAGAGATGGATAGGTCTAGGTACCGAATTAATTAATGTCATTCTGGACCAACGACATAAGTACTTGACTTTTCTGACCACGTGCATGATTCCTGCCCCACACCACGACAGAAAGAGCTTCCACATAGACAGACAGAACCCCCTACGAGAGGTTCATCCCGTTAGAAATACAGGGGGTGAGCTTCAGCGAGTATACGTTTACACACCCTTGACGAAAATAGAAATACTGGAAATGAAAAAGATGCTGCCCTGCCATGATAAAGACCCGGGGGGGTTCCACCGTGAATTAAAAGACATTCTCCGCATAGGGGATTACACGTACGCTGACATCATTAAATTATTGAAAGTACTGTTGCCTGCTGGCATTTATGAAAAGCTTAAAGAGAAAGACTGGGAGGTGGGAGAGAAAAAGATAAATTGGACAGAATTGGAAACAGAGGATAGAACACGGCTCCCTGGTATTGGTCTTGGGGAAAAAGCTAAAGCACTACCTGAACTCCTGATACAGGTCCTGCCAAGATTATTGGTTACTAAAAAGGAAGATTGGGATGCTATTTCAGCCTGTAAACAGAAACAAGATGAGGACACCAGTGATTTTTATTCTAGATTCGAGAAATGTTTTACTATTAATAGTGGCCTTAAGCCAAGTAGTGAATCATATCCACATCTTTTTGTGAGCAAACTAGTAGAGAATTCCTTGCCCCCGATCAAGAATAGAGTACTGAAGGTTGAGAGTACCTGGCAAGCAAATAGCCCTTCCCAAATGTTGCAAATGTTACAGTATCACCAGAACAGAATTAGAGAGGAACAGGAACATGAAAAGAGACGCATGAAAGATACAAAAATGAAAGTGCTAGTTGCACAATCAGTACCAGCTAATGGGAATAAAAAGGGCACGACACCTGTTAAAGGGAACTGTAATTATTGCAAGCAACCAGGTCACTATGTAAACGAATGTGCTGTCCTGAAACACAATATAGCTACAGGCAAGACAAAAGAAAGACCGCATCCTCCTAGACAGAACAGCACCCCACAAAACACGCAACAGACAGTAGCTCTACCACAACCTATCGCTGCCATACAACAAGTCACGCAACAAATGTACCAGTACGCACAATCAGACTATCCAGAATTCCAACAGTACTCATGAAACAGCCTAGAGAGGGAGGTTGGCTTGCCCCTTATTGAGGTTCCTGTAGATCAAGAGGGTCCCTATGTACATAGTCGTGTATTGGGAAAAGACCGAAAATTTCTGATTGACACAGGGGCGAGCAGAACTACCATCAGCCATGACGAGGTTTCAGGGGCACCCCTCTCAGGCTCACAGAATGTTTCCCTGGGATTTTCAGGAAAGCCTATTGTTAACGAAGTGTCAAAGCCAGTTTCCCTAGGAGTCGGTCCATTGTCCCGTACCACAGACTTGTTACTTACTAAGTCAGGTACAGAAAATTTGCTTGGTATAAAGACACTGAAAAAACTAAGAGCAGTTATATGTTGTTTTTACGTGATTTTAAAGGACATTATGTGTTGAAAGATTTTGATCCCAGACTCCAGAATGTACCACAGCATTTATAAGCACAAGGTCCAACTGACGTAGGTTACATGCACATTACGCCACACCGTGTCACTATCAAACCAGGAGTAGTACTGCCACGCATCCGACAATACAAGTTACCACCTGATGCCGTAGTAGCCTTACTGAAAATTGTTGACGAACTCATTGCACAAGGAGTGGTAGTAGAAACTGACTCGAATGTATGTAATTCACCTGTCATCCCTATTCTTAAACGAACAGACCCTAATGCACCACCAGTCTACAGACTAGTGATCGACCTTCGAGAACTGAACAAATGCATAATACCACAATACCCAGTGGTTCCAGACATTTCTTCATTACTGACTGCAATTGATTCCGAGGCAACGTTCTTCACTGTAATTGATCTAAAGAACGCCTTCTTCAGTGTCCCAATAGATCCAGAGAGCCAATACCTTTTCGGATTCTGTTTAAATGGACGCAGCTTTAAATTTGCAAGAGCTCCTCAAGGATTCACAGAAAGTCCTAGTATTTACAGTCAAGCATTGAAAAGACAACTAGACAGTATTCACATGCCTGCCAACACCGCACTACTCCAATATGTAGACGATATCCTGATCACAGCACGAACAGAACCAGACTGCGAACGTGCATCACTGACAGTCTTATACTTTCTGGCAGACAAGGGGCACAAAGTGTCCCCTTCGAAGTTGCAATTCTGTGCACAGCAAGTGGTGTACCTTGGACACTTGCTGTCCAAGAGGGGTAGACAGCTGACACAAGACCGTATTCAGTTAATTGCAAATCTTTCACAGCCCAAGACACAAAAGGAAGTACGGGCCTTCATTGGCCTCACTTCTTACTGCAGACAATGGATTCCCCAGCATGCATATCTAGCCAAACCACTCATACAGTTAACAACACAGGAGGCAGCGTCTTCGACTGTCCTCCCTTGGACACAAGAACATACACTTGCATTTGAAGAATTGAAAAAAGCCCTATGTCAAGCACCAGTTTTAGCGACTCCTTGTTACAGCAAGCCTTTTACGCATTTTGTCACTGAACGAGATGGAACAGCATTATCTGTCCTTACACAAGATCAAGTAGGAAAAAACAAGCCTTGTGCTTATTTTTCTAGTACATTGGATCCAGTGGCCCAGGCTCTGCCTGCGTGCCTGAAATCAGTTGCAGCAACAGCCCTAGCAATAAGACAGAGTGATTCCATAGTGTTAGGACACCCCCTGACAGTACAGGTTCCACACTCAGTGGAAGTTCTCTTGAACAGGACACAGACACAACACCTGACTGTAGCAAGATTGACAGGATATGAACGGACATTATTTCAGCCACACATAGAGATCAGACGATGCAATATACTGAACCCTGCTACACTCTTGCCTTCAAGCACAGTGGACACTGCACCACATGACTGTGTGGAAGTAATTAATACAGTGACGAAACCAAGACAAGACCTGACAGACATTGCATTGCCAGACCCTGACCTGACATTTTATGTGGATGGTTCATGCATGAGAACAAGCACAGGAGAGTTAGTGGCCGCATATGCTGTGACCACTGATACTGAAGTCATAGAGACACAAAGAATAGACACACTGTCAGCACAAGCAGCAGAGCTCATCGCTCTGACACAAGCCTGCATACGAGCCAAGAACTTGAAAGTAAACATATACACAGATTCACAGTACGCTTTCGGGGTCGTTCATGACTTCGGAGTGTTATGGAAGGAGAGAGGTTTCCTGACCTCTCATGGGGCCAAAATTCAGCACGGTCCCCTTATTCAGGCTCTGTTAGAAGCTATACACTTGCCTACAGCCATAGCCATCATGAAGTGCAAAGCACATACGACAGCCACAGACACCATTTCCCAGGGTAACGACCTGGCAGATCGGACAGCTAAACTTACAGTCCAGACTCCAATAGACACTGCAACAGACACGACAAAGACAGAAGTACCAACACTAACAAACAGCATGACAGTCAGGGATCCCTCACAGGATGTACTTGATATACAGACACATGCCACTCCAGACGAAATAAAGAAATGGACTGAACAAGGAGGGGTCCAGACTGACCAGGGTTGGATGACAAAAGGCAAAGCTACATGGTTTCTCCCTGATTCTATGGTTCAAGTCATCATAAACACAGCACATAGTCCAGCACACTTAGGAGAAAAGGCTATGCTAGGCAGTTTACAGAATATTTGGTTCAACAAGCACCTGCGTGCAGCAGCTAAACAGAAAGTACGTACCTGCATGATTTGTTGCCAGTTCAATCCAGGCAAAGGCATTCCAGTGGAACAAGGTGGATTTCATCCTCCTGACCACCCTTTTGAAGTCCTCCAGATGGATTATATCCAGATGGACAGATGTCGAGGATACAAATATGTCCTAGTAGTTGTATGTGCACTATCTAGATGGACAGAAGCGTACCCAGTCCCAGATTACACTGCTGTAACAACTGCCAGGCAGTTGGTTCGAGAGTTCTTTCCACGTTATGGATTGCCCCGTGTCGTGTACTCAGATAACGGTCAGCCATTCTCCTCTGAATTAATGAAACAAGTATCTCTTCTTTTAGGGTACCAGTGGAAGTTCCATTGTGTACGACATCCAGAGGCAGCCGGACTCGTTGAGAGACACAACCAAACACTTAAGACAAAATTAGCGAAAGTCTGTGCAGAAAAAGGTGTGGATTGGATGGTAGCCTTACCGGTTGCCCTCTTTTACATGCGTATGGTAGCTCATTCCAGAACAGGACTGTCCCCTTACGAGGTGGTTTTTGGTAGACCACCGAATATGTGGGGTACGCCTATGCCAAAGAAAATTACCGATGTTGACAGTAATATGCTGACAGATTACCTGGCTTCCTTGATGTCTGCACTCCTCTCTTGTCGTTCACAGGTTGCAGCCGCTTTCCCCGACAACACCCAAGTGAAAGAGCACACCGTCGTTCCAGGAGACATAGTGCTGGTACGGAATTTTGATTGTTCAAGCCCTCTCGAGCCCCGCTGGCGAACACCGAAGTTAGTACTGCTTACAACAAGGACTGCTGTCAAGGTCGAGGGACGTAAGGGCTGGATTCATGCCCATCACATCAAGAAATTCCATGGACAAACCGGAACTGTGATCGAAACTAAGGACTGCCCCGAAACCAGTGACTCAAAGCCCCCTTTGCTAGAAAAGACTCCGCAACAGGAGTATAGGTCAAAATTACAGTCTAGTAAGTCAGACAGCGTTTAATTGTTTAAGTCCACCCTGTGGTGAATCGGTTAGACAGGTTCCTGACATGTATAAGATCGTAGACCAGAATAGCAGACAGAGAGATAAGAAAGAGAAATACTGCAAGACCTTACGCAGCAGATGTATAGTAACTCTGATTATTATGTTTCTTCTAAGTATATCGATTATATGTATCAGCTTGATGCTACATGTTTTCTTTCCTCCTATTGGTTCACATATACACTCTTCCTCCAACGACACTGTAGAGCACACATTCAGTGATCTGCCACCCCATGAACTGTCATATCGACTAGCACTGCGCAACAATACTTTTATTCGAATGTTGCACCATTCTCATCAGACCAGCAATGAAACGAATTGCTGGGTATGTGGCCGACTCCCACCTTATCAGAAAACGAAGGGAGTTCTGCCCCTCTTTCCTTTCCCGTTCTCGCACAATGGTTCGTGCGGAGCATGGTTCGCTTTAATGTCATCACAAGACAGAAAGCTCACAGATTCCCAGAGTGATTGGATTTGGGGAGATTTAAATAAAGTAATGAATGAGGCATGTTTTCCAGACGAAGATGGTCTTCCCCAGAAAAAAGAAACAGATCTAGAAAATGAAGTGTATGAACAAGGAAATGCTTCCCTTAACTTTATGATTTTGAATGTCCAGTCCGAGAAAAATATAGGTCCACCGTTCATAACAGTCTTACCAGTAAAAGGTGAATTATGCGTTAGAAAGAAAGGATCAGTGCATTTGGGACACAGTGATTGTAATACTGTGGTCGAGTTCAATGATAAAGGAAAGTCTACTTTCAAAGCTTCCCACCATTCCTATTTTATTTGCGGTCAGACAGCCTATGTACGTCTGCCCTTAGACTGGGGTGGGACGTGTTATATAGCATTCCTACTGCCACCCATTTTTCTAGCCCCATCCCATTATCATCGAGATTCCCGACTGGTACATGTTAGACACAGGAGGGAGACTGATTCCCCAGTTGTCGATCAGACTGAGACAGCTTTAGAGCAATATACAGATTTCAATAAAGGATTCTTTTTCTTCATAGGTCCCGTCCAAAATAGTAAATTAATATGCAGGTTAACAAGAACCCTTGAAGCAGTAGTGAATGAGACTACTTCTGCCCTAGCGAACTTGACAGAGGAGCAGTCTGCTATGAGACTTGTTGTTCTTCAGAATCGCCTTGTTCTTGACGTCATCCTGGCATATAGGGGCGGGGCTTGTAGAGTGATCGGCTCCAGTTGTTGCGTGTTTATTCCTAATAACGCGCCATCAGTGTATGCAGCAATAACAAGACTCCACAAGATAGCTCACGAGATACATCAGAACCCAGGCACATGGACTTTGTCCGGTTGGCTCTGGAGTGTAATATCAGCATAGGGATGGAAAGTATTATCATTCCTAGGAATAATACTGCTAGTTATATTTAGTTGCTGTCTCTGTCTGCAATGTGGCCCAGCGATTTGCGGTTTGTGTGCCACTGCTTGTATTCCCCGTCCACGTATTCAAAAGAGAAAAGACGAGCAAATGATGCTGTATGATCAGATATATGGTATCATGAATATAGATGTGTCCTGAAGGGCACAGTAGGGGACAAGGAGGGAATGAGGAAATAGAAATTTTACGTGGCCAGTGTGTCCCCTACATGCACCCTATGTATGTACATATACCCTATGTATGTCCATGTCACCATGCAATTCCCTTCTCATGCCTGTAATAATAATGCCTCTGCATTTCCGTTCAATGTTAGTATGTTAGTTACCAGGCCCTCCATGAAAGAAGCGTTAATTCTACACTGAGGCCTATGTTGCCAATGTATTTACATGGTGCATGTTTAAAAGTCGAAATGAGCACGTTTTGTGGCTCAGCCGAGCCAGGACCCGAATTCAGGCTCCATGCCTCCTGACACTCTGAAGGCTGCAGTTCAGTTATGTATCCCTGACCTCTCACTTACTTCCTGCTCAGCCGAGAGGTGCCCAGCTCGGCCTGCCAAGACAGTTTTTTGCCTACAGTTATCTGCTCTGCTCCACAGAAACACATTCCTGCTTAATGAAAAGGGTAAACATATTCCGCCTGCAGAAGATAGGGCCTAGCCTTTCTGTCTCCATTCAAGTGATTTACAGACCCCGCATCCATAGAAGGCCCATGGCCCCACGCAATGCACAAAGAAATATATGCACACACTAGCATTTAGTGATGAGCAGCCTTTGCTCGAGCGACCTTGAAGTCAGATAATACATCCTCCAAACTCAAGATATCAGATAATACCAGAAGTGCAGGTCGTCCTGACATTCAAGACTCCTCTACTAGCACGAAAGTCAGCTCCCCCAGCTTCCCCCAGTTACACGTCAATTCTACGTCATGACCAAGTCGCGCACACAAGTAGGGTAAAGGTTCCTGCTGACCATGCAGACCCCCTCCATGTATCCACCCATCTATGACACACCTATGACTCATCAAGTGAACACCCACGTGTACGCCTTCTTACACGCCCATGTGCTCTTATCTCTCTCTTTCACTTGCTCCGCCTGGAGCGCTCCGCCTTCTCTATGCAAGTTAATGTATGTTTTAACTATAAATAATGTACTCTGTGAATAAAGTTCAGATGACGATCCTTCCTGATCCCTAGTGGTGATGGAACCCGATTCTCCCTTAACTCGAGTTACTGAATAAAGCCCTTCTGAATCGGACACCACGGACTCTGCCTCTCATTATATGCATGATCCTTGTTAATGTATAGAAATTCCGACAGGGTAATTATTTTATTTACCAAACAGGGCAACAGTACAGAGCACGACATCTGTTCTTTTGTTTATACAGCAATTGGCTTCATCTTATATTGTTCATTCACATAGTGCAGCCATAATAATGATCGTATGCTTTACTAGGAATACATTCGGTACAACACGTCTTTTTTGCAGTGATCTATGTCCTGCGCACATCGACAGTGTACATGAATAAAATCAATTCAGATTACACATTTATACATTTCTTTTCGGTAGTTACAGTCTTGTGAGAGGTGTGCTGGTAGTTTGAGCAGTTCCTATATCCCCTCCTGCTATTTCGTCTCCATCTACTGCTAATTGGACATCTGTTTGTCTTTGTAGATATTCCATGAGGGGCTGCCAAAAATCCTTTGGCCTTGAGGCCTGCGGCAGTTCCTCCTCATAGGTACCCAGAGTCTCTTTACAGGTTATCATATCTGATAACCAGCCCTTGAAACTGGGTGGGCGTCTGCTTCCCCATTTAATAGCTACGCGCCTTTTAGCCAACAGAAGTGCCACTGCCAGTAGTTCACGACGTCTAATTGTCTTAAGCCCGTAGGCGCCTAGGCAGCACGTCAGCAGTGTGTTTGAATAAATTCTGCCAGCATAAGTGTCAGCGCCTTCACCACCTCCCGCCAATACGCTTCCAACATCGGGCAGGCCCATGCCATATGGAGAAAGTCAGCCCTAGGGGCCGCACATCTTTTGCACTTGTCGTCCGTTCTAAGCCTGTACCTATGCATTTTTTCTGGAGTGTAATATGTTTGGTGCAAAAATCTTAAATTGTATGATTCGCAGATTGCAATTTGGAGTAAGTAGGTGTAACTGCGTACAGCTGTAAGTCCAATCCTCTTTGGATATAGGGGACCCGATTGCCTCCGCCCAGCGTGTCCTCGCCCTGTCTGGGCTAGTTTGCTGCTCATTTTGAGATCTTGTGTATAATTTGGTCACTAGTGCCACTCGTGTTGGCGCAGTCAGTAGAGTCTGTAATGCTTTCAGTGGTGTTGGTTCATTTAGGAAGTCGTCATATAAGTCTTTCATTGCCGCTCTTAGCCTAAAGTAAGCGAACCTTTTCATCTGCGTCTGATGTGCACATAAAGATGGGTCTTGGTATGATATAAATGTATTCTGCGTAAATAATGAGCCTAGTGTCGTGAGTCCCATTTCCCCAAAGAGTCTTCTCATGTTGTGTTCTTGTGTGACCGACAGTTTGGGATGGTGTTCTAATGGCAAGCCCGGCGCATACACCGGTAGCTTTCGGGCTCGTGTTGCCAATTTGTACCATGCTCTCGATGTACATTTAACTGGGTGTATGATATCATTAGGATACATTCCCCCTGGGTCTGATATGTATTGTGTCAACTTGTTCGGGTGTACGCTATCTGTCTCTACCGCTATGTGTGGTATGTATGAATGTGGTTGTGTCCAGTAGTGTGCGTGGTGTGCCTGTGCACAATAACAGTACAGCTGCATGTGGGGCAGAAAATCCTCCCTGATGATACGGTCTAGAAAGGATCTTCCAGCTCACCCTAAGTTGCTTCCCCGCCCAGGCAAGCCTTTGTAGAAGCGTTCGTAGTTTAGCGAAAAAGACCTGCGGGAGCCAGATCGGAATGTTCCAGAACAGGTATAACAGGCGAGGCAATACCACCATTTTTTGGAGAGCTATGCGGTCTGCCATCGAAAGCGGTAGTTTAATCCATTTTTCTATTTGCTCTTCCAGTTTGCTTATAGCCACTCCGTAGTTTGCCCTAACGACCGTCTCAGGGTCGCGGTGTATCCAGACTCCTAGATATTTTACCGGATCAGTGCACCATTTTAGGGGGTAGTCCATCTGTGGTTCCGGGGTCACTGCCGTCAAGAGGACCACTACGGATTTATCCCAGTTTATGCTAAGGCCCGAGTATTCAAACTTTATGTACTCTGTAATTAGCGGGTTTAGGTTCATGTCCGGATTTCTAGTGTACAGGACCATATCATCTGCATACAGAGATATGCTCACTGGCCGAATATTAAATTGGAGTGCAGTTTCCGGGTGTTTTTGCCGGATTTTACAGGCCAGCGGTTCTAGTGTAAGTGCAAACAAAATTGGCGATAGTGGGCACCCCTGACGAGTACCCCAACTGATCTCAAATGTTTGTGAAGTGTGTCAATTAATACGTACTCTGGCTCTGGGTTCGTTATACAGTAACGCTATCCACTTCAGGAAAGCGGGCGGGAATCCCATCCTAGTGAGGACGGTCATCATGAAGTCCCATTCGGTTGAATCGAAGGCCTTCACCGCATCTAATAGTGCGGCCGCTGCCGGCAAGTCGGGATCTAGACTATGATACATCGTGAATATGGTTCGAATATTGCGAGTTGTGGATCTCGTAGGTATAAAACCTGCCTGATCAGGGAGCACCAGGAGTTGTAAGAGCGGTTGTATTCTGTTTGCTATTATTTTGGCCAGTATTTTCGCATCTATGTTTATAAGGGATAGGGGACGATAGGAGGCACATTGTGTGGCGTCTTTACTGGGTTTCGGTAGCGCTATCAACAGCGCTTCCCGCAAGGTAGGTGGGAGAGCTCCCTCCTCATATGCCTCTTCTAACATCCGCGCTAGTTGAGGAATCAACAGGTCTTTATATTCCTTATAGAATTCACCTGGCAATCCGTCAATCCCGGGAGCTTTATTGTTAGGTAAGGAATTAACCGCCTCCCTAAACTGGTCCTCTGTGATATGGTGTCCCAGGAATTCCCTGTGGGTGTCTGACAGCCAGGCCAAACTCACGTCATCAAGATAGTCATGGATGTCTGATTGCGGGTGCGTTACTTTCGTGGTGTATAGTGTTGAGTAGTAGGAGCTGAACTCCTCCTGTATAGAGGGGGTGTCATGCAGATGCTCTCCTTGTGCATTCGTAATATGTATGATTAGCGAAGCGCCATTCATTGGTTTGATTTTGTGCATCAGCGCTCTACCTGGTCTACCTCCTTCTCCATACGCCCTGGCCCTGTATTTTCTGGATAAGTATTTTATTTCTGTGTCGGCATATTCGTTATACGTATTGATCTTGCTCCGTATATCGGCCAAGAGTGGTTTATTTAGGGTAGCAGCGTATTCTGTTTCTAGTACCTTGATGTCTTTTTCTACTTTGTGTAATTGCTGTCTGATGTCTTTAAGGATTCCGGCGTGTGCGCTATGCAGTGTCCTCTTATAGTGACTTTGAATGCCTCCCACACCAGCCCGCTGCCCTCCACTGACCCAGTGTTCCTTTGAAAAAAGTCCGTAATAGTGTGACGAGTTCCTCTTGGAACACCTGATCTTTCAGTACGTCTGGCCTAAGTCTCCATGTGAATTGTCTCGGGGTGTGCATCGGCACCTCCAACTCTAGTCGGACTGGGGAGTGGTCCGAGAGGGTTCTAGGTAAATGCTCCACTACTTTGGGCAACGTGCTCACCTCCTGCGTGGTCAGCCAATAGTCCAATCTCGACCAGGTATTATGTGTGAGTGACGTGCATGTGCCCTCCCTTCGCCCCGGGTGTCTCTTGCGCCATATGTCCTCCATAGCCCAGTCCTGCATACCGTCCAATATGACCTGGGCTGCGCGTCTCCCATGTTTATCTGTGCCAGTGGCTCTATCCAATAATGGATCTAGACATGTATTAAAGTCTCCGCCCCATACTGCCGCAGTTGGGTGAATCTCTCTTATTTTTGCCCATATGACTTCATAAAATTGTGGATCGTCTGTATTAGGCCTTTATGTCGTTATGATGGTAAGGTTTGTGCCTGCAAAATCTCCCCTGAGTATTACAAATCTGCCCTGATCATCTGTGTACGTAGCATGCAGCGTAAATGGGGTGTTGCATTTAATCAGTATTAGGACTCCTCTAGCATAGTTAGAATAGGATGATGCTGCTCGAATCTCCGTCCAGCGGTTTCCAACTCTACACTCTCTCTGAGGCGCTATGTGGGTTTCCTTAAGGCATGCAATATCTACGTTGTACCTGTCTAGGTATGCAAGGACTTTCCTTATTTTTTTCGGGTCTTGTAGTCCTCTCACATTCCAAGACATGAGAGTTAACTTCCTAGTCGGCTGTGTCATTTCCGTTCCTTTGTATTGTGCCATAGCGCTGTCGTGGAGCAAGGCTCCCTAGACTTCGCAAACCTGTGTCTCGTAAATGAGTCGTGTCATCCAACCCCGGTGCCCTGTGAGTTTTTCTGGTAACCCCCCCATCCCTCCCCCATCCACTCCGCATCAATCCCCGTGACGAAGACATCTCCCAGTGTAACAGCAGCATGCTCTCCACCTTTCTCCTCGCATGCTTAACTCTCAACCCCCCCTTACAATTGTTGTGATGTGCACTGTGGGGCGGAATTAGCCCGGGCCCATCCTCCTCTGATATTTTACCCAGAGGGTAGGCCATTTAATAACTATAAGTGCACTGCTAACCAAGGACCCACAATTTATACTAGACAACCTGACTGTATGTCAGTGGCATACTCTATAAATGCACACAGCAAGTTTCAAACAGTTCTTTGTGGTTTAAACAGTGTGCAAGTCTATTGTTCCATGGTATCACTTATCTGTTCCTGCATCACTCGTCGTGCAGCGCCCGGGACATACGGGATCACGCAGTGCTCAGTCTCAGTTTAGCCTTACGCCACAGTCCAGACTCATCATGATGCGGCTCTTTCGTTTCCTTGTTAGCGCCATGTGGTGTTAATCCCATTTGTCCGCATGTGGAGTATGAGGTACTCTGTAGTTCCCATCAATATAAACTTCTATTCCACATCTGATAGGTGCTCTTGTTCCTGTTGTCTATCCCTCAGCGATCGTCTGCGTTCTCCCTTCGGTTTTCGATGCTGTAGGTACTTCTGGATACCTTTTGGTTCGTTGAATATCTTTACCGAGCCCTCATCTGTGATCTTCAGCCTGGCCGGATATAGCATGGCATATGGAATTTGCAGGTCGTGCAGTTTTTGTTTGGCTTGCGTGTACTTTTTTTGCGCCTCCTGGACGGATTGAGTGAAATCAGGGTAGATAGCAAGTTCCATTCCCTCCTGTCGCAAGGCGCCTATTTCTCGAGCCTTCCTCAATGCCGCGTCGCGGTCTCAATAATTCAATACTTTCGCTATGATTGATCTCGGTCTGGAACCCACAGGCGGCTTCGGGGCCAGGGTTCTGTGGGCTCTCTCGATTAGGAAGACTTCTGAAAACGTGTCTCTGCCCAGCAATGTGATCAGGAGGTGTTCCACGTATTTCTCCATGGGGCCTGTGTTCGTGGTTTCTGCTACGCCCATAATTCTTATGTTGCTGCGCCTAGACCTGGCCTCCAAATCCTCCGCCTTCGCAGTTAGTGCCGCCAGTTGTTTGGCCACACTAGTTTGTTTAGACGTTAGCTGGTTGTTCGCATCTTCCACATCCGATATTCGGCGCTCGGCCACATCTAGCCTTTCGGTATGTCTGTCCAGCCTTTCAGACATTCGATCCACTTGGTGTGTTAGGTCGTCTATTTTACCATCAATGTTCGTTAGTGCCGTCTGGATCATCATGAACATGGTTTGTATGTTGTCTGAGACCTGATTCCCTGCTACGTGCGCCGTCTGCGTTTCTGATGGAGGTGCGTCGCCATTTTGGTCCGGTACCTTCTTCGACTGGTCAAAGTTGAGTTTCGACTGGTTTCTGTCTGGTGTGCCCATCGTGCCTCACCTGTGCCACCCTGCTTCGCTCAAGCACTGTCTGCGCTTTGT
This sequence comes from Lissotriton vulgaris, assembly GCF_964263255.1. NCBI lineage: Eukaryota > Metazoa > Chordata > Amphibia > Caudata > Salamandridae > Lissotriton > Lissotriton vulgaris. The sequence continues at coordinate 380,229 of NW_028248679.1, forward strand.
ATTCCTCGATTGGTTTAGGTGGTATCCGCCACCGCCCGAGCAGATCCTGTCCCTGTCCGATCTTTCCAGCCTTGGACAGTTCGTTCATTACGAGCCCCTTCACCCGATACTCAGTCCTCTCAGCCTCGGAGCATCTCGTTCCGTAGAGGTGCCGTTATGGAGGGCCTCCCCGCCCAAGCGCGCTTAATTCTCCAGCAAGGTCTTACTCGTGGTCTGCGCAGTGGTGGTGGGCGGGGCTTCTCCAGTCCGCTCTACGTGCTCTGCGTCTCGGTATGGCTCTCCACCCCAGGCCGGTGCTTCTAGAATTGTGGCGCCTAGTAGGCCGCAGTGGGCTTTTCCAGCTTCGAGCGGCAACAAGAGCTTTTAAAGCAGCGGTGACGCCTTGTCAAGTGTTCAGAGTGTCTCAGGCTACACAGGCGATGCAATTGTCAGCGTGGTATCCCCGTTTACAGTGTAGGATAAGGATGTTGTTTACGGGCCCCGGAGGAGCTCGTTCACAGTGCGGCCATCTCGTTCCGTGGTTAGCTCCGCCCCCGAGGTAATATTTAAACTTACTTGTGAAGGCGACTTGCTATTTTGTTCAAGGCTTCTTTCTGGCTTTTCTTCATGCCGTCCTGAAGAGTCTTGTTTTCTTGAAGTTGTTAAGTTTTTCCTGTGACAAAATAATGAGGCATTGTGCTCTTTTTATATTGTTTACTTAATTAGGTTTATATTTGTATTGGGCATTTTGGTTTATGGTAAATCTTATTGCCCACTTTGTGTGTGGTTTAAATATTTTTCCAGTAATTACATTTTTGGTGGTTATGTTATGTTAAAAGGGCTTATAGAGCATGAAGAACTCACTCCCGAATGAGTATCTCAGTGCTAGAAGCTGATCTAGCGAAGTAGTGAACAGATCTTCAGAAAAGCCAGGTTTTCAGCCGTATTTTTAAACCTTCTAAAATCAGAGCAAGATCACATATGAACTGGAAGACTTATCCAATGATGGGAGTTAGATAGGAAAACATGACTTCCATACCTGGAGTTTTGGATGGGTGAGGATTTAAGAAAGCCTTATCCTTAGACCTCAGGTTACTGCACAGACAATACCAGGATAGCCTAGCTCATAGGTAAGTGTGGCCATTCTCAAATAGCGATTTGTGTGTGAGACATAGAAACTTGAACAAATCACGCTTTCTGATTGGTAGCCAGTGTCATGCTCTTAGGGTAGGTACAGAGGGGGAGCTGGGCGAAAGATTACATACTAATCGAGCCACAGTATTTTGTACCTGCTGTAATTTAGAGAGGAGGGCCCGTTAGCACATTCCCATGGTCGAAGCAACTATTAATAAGTCCTGGATCAACATTTTCCTGAAACTCAGCAGATGCCAATGAAACACTGTTTTAAGCAGACACAGAGTGTTGAAACAGGTACCACAAATAGAGGTAACCTGTTCCTTGATGGATAATCTATTATCTAGCAAAAAGTCAAGATTTTTTAGCACACTCTTGGGGCAAGGTGCTGGACCTAATTCTTTAAGCCACCAATCTTCTGACCGGAGTTCCTACGCTTTCCCAAACAGAAGGACTTCAGTCTTACTTCTGTTCAGTTGTAAGCAATTAAGACTCATCCAAACTTCAACCTTTCTATCAATTAATCTAACTCTTTAGGTCTCAGGATCTTGCCCAAATTATAATAACAGTTGGGTGTCAACCACATAGGATAGTATTTCATAACCGCAGGCCTTACCAATCTTTGCAAGTGTGACTCATAAATATTGAAAAGGGTAGGACACAGGCAAGAGCCCGAGGAACCCCCTTATCAATAGTAACTGTTCTAGATTTGAAAGGGTGATTGAGATCACGTGTTTCTTCCCAAATAAACCTATTTCATACAGTCTCTGAATGAGAATAGATGGGAGACCGTATTGAAGGCGGATGACAAATCAAGTAATACCTGCAGTGCCTTCATCTAGAAGTATGCTGGCGGAATCAATAACTGCCAGAAGGGCAGACTCCGCGCTGTGAGAAGTTCTGAAGCCCGATTGTGATGAGTCAAGTATGCGGTTGTCCTCTAGGTATTTGGAGATTTGTTTATTAATTAGGCCCTCTAAGACTTTACCAGTGGGGCGAAATGGGCAAATAATTTGTGTGCTCGTAAGGGTCAGCATTTGCTTATTTCAAGATGAGAATGACAAATGTAGACTTTCAAGCCTGTGACAGTTTTGCTGAGTCCTAGGATAAATTAAGTAGATTTTTAATGCAGGGGGTTAACAAAGATGACAGAGATGAGACTATGGGCCTTATTACAACTTGGCGAGCTTCCAATGGGACCACAACCACGGCAGTTCCAGGAAGACCACCAAGGCAATGGTGAGCCCGCCCGCCAGATCATGGTTTTAATCCAGGGCGTGCAGGTGGTGCGGTGGCGGTCTCATGGTGGTAGCTGTGTTAGGCTCATAGGAAAGCCTAAACAGCATACTGGCACAGTGAGAGTGCCTGCAGCATGTTCATGCAAGGTGTGGCATGCACCATGTCGTGGAACAAGGGTGCAATTTCAGGGGGGTACACAATGTAAAAAATAAGGACCCCCTGAGTCACTCTAGAGCTCCTAGGACCGGGTAAATTACCAATGCAAGAAAAACCTTCCTATGCAGTGAAATACATGTGTATTGCATTGAGTTATTTAACCTAATTAGGGGGATAGCCCAAGCACAATGCAATTAGTGGACAACTATTTAAAACATGGTCATTATTCTTTTATTAGTTTTTTAAAAAAAAGTTTAAACATCAAAAAGCAATGACCAAAAACATATATATATATATATATATATATATAAGTGCCTATACATCAGTAGTGTTGTATTGACCATGAGTAACGGGTGGCGAGCACTTTTTTTAAAAACAGCACAATACAGATATACATAAAGAGACAACAAATATGCATTAAATATACTTTTGAAACAATTAATTAAAAAGTAAAAGAATTAGGGCAGTGGATATATTGTGGCAGATGGTAATTGTTGTTACAATTCTCTGCGCGTGTTTCGGCACGGATCGTGCCTTCTTCAGGAGTGCCACGGAAATATATCCTAACCCCTTGTGTGCGGGGCGTATTTTCCGCCTGTGCTGACTCCGCCTTGCGCGGGCGGAGTCATGACGGAATGGTTCCGTCATCAGCACAGCTCAACCGATGCTGATGACGGAGCCGTTCTGTCATCAGCACGCAAGGGGCTAATAGGTAGATCAAAGGAAAGATATATACAACACTTAATAAATATAATGGATATGATACAATCTATATATACATTTTTGCAAGGACTAATCAAATGATGCTAGTCTGCTCAAGAACGTTGCCAGGTGATACATTGTGAAGAGACAATGCAGTTTAAAGTGAATAAGCAGATAAAGGAGACTGTCACCCAAGTTAAATCAGAAAGACGTTCATGGAGAAGACATTGAATCACCAAAGTCTAGTGCTAGTGTCGAGAAAACCCAAGAATGTGGATTGTTGCTTAGCAGTTGCTCAAGAAGCCCAAAAAAGTCAAGAGCCAGACGATAGCAATCGTGGGTGGATCAAAAGGCACTTACAAACTAAATCAGAGCGTGCAATAGCCAAGAAATGGTTGATAAAACATACAAGTAGATGGGTACTGCTTCATCAGATGATTACCTGAAGGTACAAAGGCAATACACAGTACTGAGGCTAGGAAGTGTGAGGAGGATAGAGGGAAATTATTCTATTTCGGGAGGGGGATTATTTTATCAATCGATCTGACACTGTCTGGTCCCTTGTTATTAACACTGTACACATTTTAGAGTGGAGCTACCTGCCCAAATATTTGCCAGATATCAGATTACATAGGAAATGAAATAGTGATGTTTAGCTAGCTGAAACTGTGCAAGCTTTAACAGTTACCAAACGGAGTAGTCTGCTGGGCAATATGTATTAAAGATGTCTAATGATTAACTACTGGAGATCATATTTAGTTTCTGGATATAATTTATAGACTTACTTTTAGTTAAAACACACAATCCAACTTAGATGTAGTGCGGCTGTAGCAACAACCCCAGATTTTGGAAATGAATGTATTGATCTAAAAGGTATAAAATGAACATATATGATTACCTAAAACCCCATGGAAATGAACAGACTAACTGAAAATGTAAATAAAATGAGGATTTCCTAAATATAACAGTAGTTAATACCGACATCTTGTAATCTATAGTGTGTTGATGGCTGTTAAAATCACCACAATTAGGAAGTTGCACCTCTGTAAATGTGTACAGCGGCAGAATGTGTGCATCCATTCTGGATACGGAGAGTGAGGACCAGCTAGCGGGTAATACTTACTAAGGCCGGCTATGTAGCTCAGATGTGGTGCCTAAGTGATGCGGAGATCATACGGCTTGGGCCCTCGAATCGTGTGCCTCGTGAAGATGAATACGTTAGAGTATTTCAATGTATGGTGACAAAAATAATAAGATAGCCTGTTTGTAAGTGGTGGCAACGTAAAATGTTGCGATCTGCCAAAGGATGTCTAACTTATGTGGCCAAACTAAAGCAATACTTACTGTGGCCTGCCGAGGGTTGTGTGGATGTGCCAGGCGAAGCTGGAGGCGGTGGGGGCTCAAAAGATTTTAATCAATTAAAGTTCCTGTTATCTGTTAACAGGCAAGGTAGATCGGATAGCGCGGTTAGTGATTCGGGCGTACCACTCAATGACATGTTGCCTAAGGTCACAAATCAAATGTGGCAGACAGAAGCGATACTTACTGAGGTCTGTGGTATAAAGTTGGCTGTAGGTTCAATCGGAAGGGAGTGGTGCTTTGGTTCGATGTAGCGCGCTAGTGCTAGAGGTATGATGGCCACGTCTTGCTATTGAAGAAATGGGACAAATTAGCACGTCAATCTCGGGGTGATGGGCGTATGATCATTTCAAGGCAAGATAGCACGTTTGGTAATTCCGGAGTGCCATTCGATAACCTGCTGCTTAAGGGTCACTAATCAATTGTGGCAGTCAAAAGCGATACTTACTGTGGTGTGGCGTTGGCTGTTGACTCAACCCGGAGGCAATGGGCACCTCAGTTCGATGAAAATGTAGCGTGCTGGGGCTAGAGGTGTACTGGCCTCGTCATGCTATAGGATAGCTAAAATGAAACAAAATAGCGCATCAGTGTTAGGGTGATGGGCGCATAATCATATGACGGTAGGCCCCTGTGGAGTCTATAGGGGTAAATTAAGCTTGGATGTGCCCAAGAACGTATCGGGCAGGGGAAGTGCTTACCGGTTGTTCGATGTGTGTGTCGCTCTGGTGGCTGCCATAACGAAAATGAATGCATATTGCCGGTATGTAATATAGGTCCGCCCTTCTGTCACATGGTACCAGTGCCATAGAACTGGTAGACAGACTCTGATAGAGTATACTGGGGAGAGTCATTGCTCAAAAGAAAAGTTACTGTCCCATTGTGATCATATTGTGTGATGTATACACAATATAAATGATCACAAGTTTTAAGATGTGGTGTGCAGACCAATTCTAGGAATGTATTAATGCAAAGGGTGTATAAACAAAAACATTTATGAAGAGAAATAATAAACGGTAATAATTGTATCATAACGCACGAGTGACGGTGATGGTTAGAATACATCACATGGTGTGTCTAAATACAAAGAGAAAGGAAAAACACAAACAGCAGCTGATAATTAAATAAGAAGAACACGAAAACCGAGATGTTGTAGATAAAAAGGGGAGATATGTGTACGGTAAAGGTATTGGTGTGTAATGGTGTACGGCTCAAGGTACACGAAAAGGGACTGTTAACTTGTGTGGTCTTAATCGAGGCCAAACAGACAAGTGAAAAAGGCTCGGCAACCGAGCTGGGTGTTTCAAGTATGAAACACAGGAATAGAATTTGGTCAGACACCAATGATAACCAGAAATGCTCGAAAGCTCATTGGAGTGCAAAGTATCAATGACGGGGACCCCCCAAAGGGAGGGGAGGAGGATGGAATGTCCACAAGGAACCTAAGGTCCTGATGGTGCTGATCCTATATCTGGATGTCTAATAAAAATTTGAACCAAGTGGGCAAGGGAATTTGTATATGGGAGGATCCAAAGATAAAGGAAATGGTTCTGTATGTGGATTTTTAATAGAGATATGAACCAAATGGACAAGGAATTTATGTGTGGGAGGACCCAAAGGTAAAGGAGATAATGAATAAGTGAAATGGTTATAAAACTAAAAAATGCTGATTCGAAGTGCTAGCTAACCCAAAGTTGTCAGCTATTGAATAGAATTGCGTTCTCCCAAGGGAGATTCAAATTCAATCCCTTTTTCCAGGTGTTCAGACTGAAGGTCCAGAATACCTCACGTTTTTTACGAATGTGTTCACTCCCAAGGGCAGAGGTGTTCTGGATTTTCTCAAAAACCATCTCATATCCGATGTAGAGTGTTTGAACTCCAAGAAATGTTTGACCATGGGTGCATTAAGTTTCACAGTGCGAATCGCTGAATGATGTTCTGAGAGGCGGGTGGCTATGGCTCTACTGGTTTCACCCACATAGCCTAGGTTGCAAGGACAAGAAACGAGATAGATGACGTTGCTTGTCTTGCAATTACACATGGTGTTTGATTGTATCAGATATCCATTGTGTGTATGGGAACATCCTTCAATTGCACTTTCACATGCTTTACATTGTGAGTGTAGGCATTTATAAGTGCCTACAATGGGTGCTGTTCCCGCAATTGTTTTTTGGACCAAAGTGGTGCTCTTGTCAAACCGGGAATGAACTATCAGATCTTTGATGTTTTTGTTTCGTCTATGTGCAAATAAAGGCTTTCCCAGTTTTCTCTCGCTATGTTGGTTTACATTGAGTTTGTGCCAGTTGGCATTCACAATTTGCCTAACGGTGTTATTCATGGTAGAATGTCTTGTGACACATACTATGGTTTCTTTATTCTTCATGACAGTTTTGGTTCTTAGTAACGAATCCCTGTCGTAGAAAAGGGCCCGTTTAAGAACCTCCCGCACCAGCCGGTGCGGATAGCCTCTATCCAGAAAACTTTTGTTTCATAATTATTGCTTGAGTGTCGTAATCAACCAGGTTGGTGCAGTTTCGTCGTAATCTTAGAAACTGCCCAAACGGGATACTCTGTTTCTGGGTTTTCGGTTGGTAACTCTCAAAGTGTAGAAGGGTATTTCTACTTGTTGGTTTGGTGAACAGATTCACCTCTAGGTGGTCCGTGTTACATTGTATGAGAATGTCTAGGAATCCCACTTGTTGTTTACTAATGTGGCTAGTGAATTTCAGATTGATGTCGGTCGCATTAAGCCATAATAGGAATTCTTCCAGATTTTCCGTACTATCAGTTCATGTAAAGAAGATGTTGTCTGTGTACCGGGACCAGTTCGTAACTGATTCGTAAAAAGGGGCCATGTCATTATGGATGAATTTCTGTTCAAATTGGGCCATGTATATATTTGCCACCAAAGGTGCTACTGTAGCACCCATACTTACTCCCTTTGTTTCAGCATGTGCCCCCCACACACACTCCCAGGCCCGGATTGGCTGGGGGCCTTGTTAGGGCCCCCTTACCAGCATGTCTACCACCCTTTTCATGGTGGGGTCCTAGGCATGAAAAAGGCGGTGGATATGCAGGTCGCAATATGCCTGGCGGTGCTGGTATTGGCAATACCAGTATATTCAGGTTGTTTGCAGACCTCTGCCTTAGCGAGTTCCTTGATTCCGGCAGAGGCGGTGGTCTTGTGGCGTTCCCACCGCCACTCTCATACTACAACGAGTGGACCACCGTACTCGTAATAAGGCCCTATGTAAGTCGGACAGGAGGCAGACTGAGAGCTAATTAGTGTTTCTATTTTATGTTACATATGTGTATTCTATGGCTCGTCATATTATTAATGTATTTTAAATGTTACATTCATTGTTTTTATTTTTATGTGTGTTGTAATATTTCTTTTCTTGTTATGTGTGTTTTTTAGAATGTGTTTTTTTAATAGTACACGTATTGTGAATGAATGTGTTTATATATGTGAATAATTTTATGTCTGCTGTTTTTTTATTATTATTAATTTTTTGGGTTTGTTCATTTGAGTTTATGATTTAAAATATAATCTTTTTTCGTCATTTTTCATGATTATATTGTAGTTGATATTGTGTATTGTGGTATTTTTATATATGTTTATATATTTAAATAGTAGATATTTTTTGTTTCGATATTTGTGTATTCTATATAGTTAAATGTAGATATTTTTGATGGCAATATTTTTGTCATTGATATTTGTTTTTTTTGTTAAGTATAGGATGCCGATCTTTTTCCAATCAATAATATTTTGACAATATATTGGTGATTCAATATTGTTTTCCGTGATATTATTTCATGCAATCCTATAGGTAGAATCACCTAATCATGATTCTGAACATAACTAAGGCTATGGTGTTTAAAAATAACAATGTATACACTAGGTGGATATGGGCCACCAGAGTGACATTTTTTGTGTTCCGGATAGATTTTTTCCCAAATTATCCACCAAGGATGCCATTCATGGGTAACAGGCCATCTTTTTTGGAACAAAGACAGGAAAAAGAAAAAGACAAGGAAATAGAGCCCACAATGGTGCAATCTTAACACTACACCACATAAAACCCACACCAGATCATAAAAAAGTAAAAGAAGGGAGCAACATACGGGTCACAGCAAAGCCCAGACTTAGTGGTTAATTTGACAAAAATATCCTCATCTGGAGAACAACAGCCTTTGTTAAGTAAAGGACTCCATTTTGAACTGACTGCTAGATTTGATACTTTAAGTTTAGATTATGAATTTGGTGAATTTTTCAAAAAGATCAGATTAAAAATATTTTTTTCAAGGACAGATTCAAACTATGCAAACACCCAAAAGAAAGATTTGAGGAACAAGCACAGCCTTCTACCAATGCCTAGTAGCATTCCACCAGGGTTTAGCTTTAAACATTTGAACAAACAGTCCTTTAATATATGAAGGTGGTTCAGGCACAGGACACGTGCACCTATCAAAACGTATCTAGCAAGGAATGCCCTTCAGGAATTTATACCGCTATCTTTACCACGCAATGCCTTTACTATGCAGCCTTTACCACATATACATTTACCACACATTCCTTTACCACACAGGCAGGTATTTGTGCCTTTACCGTGCATGGTAAGTATTTTTGAGGTAGGTGTGTGTATCTATACATATTTATATATTCACTGGAAAAAAAACAAAGGTTAAGGTAACATTATAGTTAGGTGAATATGTCAGTGACAACATTAACGTTTTGAACTAAATAAACCAAATAAATTCACTAGTTATAGTTAGCAGAGCTAACTATAGCTTGTGCACCCACGATGCACTGCTTTTGACCTCACATATTACATCACTCATGCCATGTTCTATGACATAATTTATGACATCACTGATGGCATCTCAAATTACATCAATGATGACAGCACTGATGATATCACTGAAGACATCATCCAGTGAGTGTGTTATTTTGTTTTATAGTGTACATGGTGGGGGGTAACTACAACATTACTTTTCTACCTACTTTTGTTCAGCCTGTGGCCATCTAACTGGTGTATGTGTTTATAAAACGCACATGCTCCAGAAGCACAAATAGGTGTGAAGAGTTACTGATCATGTTATACATTTTTGTTTTGAAGAGTAAAACAAGTTTTTTGGTACTTCAGAAAATATTTCCAGCAGGGCAAAGATTCTTCATACTGCATACTAAGGGGTGATTATGTTGGCAGACGGACTTAAATCCGTCTGTCATCATCCCTCCCGCACCTCAAATTACAATGCAGCCACCACCACGGCGGCCTCAAAAAGCAGATTTAACATTGCGGTGGGTGCTGCTGGCTGCTGCACCTGCCGCAATGTTAAAAATACAGGGTTTGATTGGGGACCCTCAACAAGCCCACTTATTAATCCCTGCCAGCTTTTCCATGGCGGGGGAACCACCATGGAATGGCTGGCAGGGATGCAGCATCCTAATGTGGCGGACGGTGCCTGCTAGGCACTGCCACCATTCCAGAGACTAGTTGTGGGGGTGGGTGACCCAATAAACCCTTGCGGGCTTGGGCAATCGTAATGTTTGAAGAGAAAAGTGCCAGCAAGGGATTCGTTCAAAAGCTAAAGTTATGCAGTATGATGCAGTCTATATTATTAAGACTTGGCAACTGAGTGAAACAGTCACTGCTCTTTGTGTTATTGTCTGTTTCCAGACTCCATAGAAACTACCACACTAGCCCTATAGAGGTCAAACAATTGAAACAGTTGTCAACACTTAATGCGGTTTTGCTCAACAAATGAACTTTCAAAAATGATGTAAAGCAACACGGACAAGTATGTTCTTCAGAGAAAATTATTATTTATATTTTTGCATTCAATTTGTCAAATTTACAAGGGTACATAATCAAAGCTAATTGCATATAAGTCTTAGGTACATGGAAGAGATAAAACGATCCATTGGTACATAAGAAACAATCCAGTCTAACAAAAATATATATAAAATTGACTTCTTTTAGAAATAATAAATAGAAAGTCAAAAAGTAGAATGTAGACTTGGACTGGTATGTCGACGTTTCGGTCTCACAGGTAATATCCAAAGACCATCATCAGGACAGTGAATTTAATGCAATGTGGATGACCCTTATAGTGAAATTAGGAAAAGCTATGAAAAATGGAAGCTGCAGTTCAACATGAGGGAGACTGTTCAATGTCAAAGTTCATAGCCTTGAGGGACCGCCAAATCTTCCCTGCAGTTATGTTCATACAGGTAGTGTCTTTGTATTTAATCACAAGGTTCCAAATCTTTTTGAAGAAAAAACAGCGTAGCACACGCGAAGGCTCCTCAACGTCAGATCAAAGCTGATTCCATTCCAGAGATGCGGGGCGGGTCCAACAGGCAATCGTTAATCAAACCCGTGGCTGACGGGCTTTCCGTCTGCCAGGCACACTGCCCGCCATCCTGATCTGGCGGGCGGAAAAAGGCTTACGATGGCAGTGAATTCCTCACCGGTAGCCTGCCTGTGGCAGGTTCACCGCCATTGTAATCACCCCCTAAGTATTGTAAGCAGCTGGAGTTATTACACAGAATCATCTTGACAATTTCTACTTAACATAGAAAACTGTGTGCGCCAGGTACTGACCTATGTACATGTGCTTGTTTTGCTTCAGAAGATGGGATATCTGTTTTTACCACAGAATGAAAGCTGCAGGTAGTACAATCTTCAGGACCTTCAGACCTTAGTTATTTTAAGTAATGGGTCACTCTTTGGATACGTTTTGCATAGAGTATACACTGCTCTTAGTAGATACTTTTTAAAATATTCTGTGATGCATTTCTCATGATAGCTTCTCATATCAACTTATTTTCTCTGTGTAGGTTCAGTAATTGTCAGGGGTTTAATAATAGTATTCATAGTAGAGCATTAGTTATAAAATAGGGCTTCAGATGATCTAGTCTATGCTCAGGAACAGCTAACCACCTATGCTGAACTCCTCCCACCATCTTTCCGCCCTCGAGACATCTGGGCCCCCCTTCAGACATACCTCCTGGAGCAGGCAAATATCGCCGATACAGACGCAGAACCTCCACCGACCATTTGACGTGGTCCTAGGACGACGACTGTGTTATACCATTACACATCCTGATATGGTCCCGTAGATCGTAGTTAAGGTGGTCAAACCTGTAAGACTTGAGTCATACACGATACACTGCTCAGATTGTTTCCTGTACTGTGTTGCTGGTCAATTTGCAATGTCAATATGTTAAGTGGAATTGGTTCTTAGTGAATGCTGTAACCTTTGCTGAAAAACAAACCAATAAAGAAATCCACCCCCCCCCCCCAAAAAAGGGCTTCAGTATCTGGAGGAACTTGGTTTTCTCTGAACAATTGTATACGATTGAACACCATGTGCAGGATAGGGTCCCCTTTCATCTGTGGTTTATAGTCAACATGAACTTGGCCATCCATGTAGTGTATGGTATATGGTAAATGTTGCACATAACTCAAGCTTGTGTTGCCTATGGGGCTTGTACGTATGATGGCAGTTATGATGCTTCATATTTATTCAGAACTATTTTGCACTTACTTTCATAGGTCTCATACTATACCTGTTTATAAAGCAATGTGCACAAAAGAAGCTTGGATGATGAAGCCAGTGCCAACAACAGCACAGAACTTTTCAACATTGTTAAGAAATTCTCGAACCGACTGCCAGTATAAACAACATCACGCCCTCACTATAGCTGTGGAACAACTCCTGGTGGCCACCAGACCTAGGATCCGCACCCACACTTGCGGACCAAACCAAAAACCTCGGAATAATCATTGATAACAAGCTCACCATAAAATCACAGTTCAATGCAGTCTCCTCCCCCTGCCTCCTCACTCTAGGCATGGTATGTAAAATCTTCAAGTGGCTACCAATGCAAACTAGATGCACCTTGACACAGGCCAGTAGACTGGACCATAGGAACGCTGTCTACATAGAAATCGTTGCACACTTCCTACAGAAACTGCAAGCCATAGAGAAAGCCACAGTCAGACTCATCCTCGGACTTCCCCGACGAAGGCACATCACACCTCACCTCATGCAACTCCACTGGCTCCCCATACAGAAGAGATGCCAATTCCAGCTGCTGACTATTGCACACAAGGCTCTACACAACCAAGGAGGCACCTACATTAACAACCGTTTGAATTTCCACCAACTGTTGAGAAGATTATGTTCTTCCTCCATATCACTCGCCCATACTCCCCGCATCTACCAAAGCAGAAGTGGAGGAAACTCCTTCTCCTATATCGCAGCATAGATCTGGATCAGCCTCCCACTCAGCTCTAGACCATCACCTTTCTTCCGAAATTCAGAAGTGCTTTCAAAACCTGGCTGTTCGAATGAGACATCCAAGACCTGCAAGCGCCTGGATCCTGATTGATTTGATCAATGATGTCATCAATGATGTATATTAAGATGGCATCAGTGATGTCATAAATGATGTCATCAGTGATGGAATATGTGAAGTCATAAGCAGTGTATGGCGGGGCGCAAGTTACAGTTAGCTCTGCTAACATTAACTGGTACATTTCTGTGGTTTCTTAGTTCAAAATGTTGTCACTGACATTTTCACCTAACTATAACATTGCCTTAACCTTTGGCTTTTTCTGCGATTTTCTAACATTTCTTTTAAAAACAAAAACAGATCTTTTTATTGTACCCAACTTTAACATTACTTTAACCTTTGTCAATGAATTTCTATGTTTTGAGTTTGGCCTTTGGCTGTGCACAGGTTGGCCACACGGCCTCACATTTTTTGAAGGGGAGGGGGGCTTCCAAAGCCTAATTTAGAGGCCTATTAGGATGGTCGGTCCGCCACCCCAGAGGAGAAGGGACCGTCTGCAGGGGCAGCGGCGGTCCCTCCGTGCTAATTAGGAGGTGACCGCCACCCTGGCGGTCACATCCTGTATTTTTAACATTGCGGTGGGTGCTGCTTGAAGCAGCACACGCCGCAATGTTAAAAAATGCATGTTTGCCTTTGCATGCACGAAGCTGCAGGCACCGAGTGGTGCCTGCCGCTTTGTGCACGCAAAGGCAGGGGGGTACCATAGGTACCTTCCATGTGCACACCCCCCCTCCACCCCCCCTTCACCCCTGGGGGCCCGCAATGGGCCCCCGAAGAAAACACTGTATGCCCGCCGTGGAAACGCATAGGAGCGTCGCCATCCTAATATGGCTGGCGGTGTCAGCCATGTTAGAGCTTTTCCGCTGCGGTCGGAAGGCGACCGTGGCGGAAAAGCGGCGGACTGAAAAAAGATGCCCCAGCCATTCTAATCTGGCGTGGGGTCTTTTCTCAGTCCGCAGCGGATAATCCGCATCCTCCGGGCCGGCGGTGGCTTCCGCCGACCCGGAGAATGTGGATTATCCGCAATCATTTTCGGCCCCTAAGTTTGTTAGGCACTGGGGACGCCAAGGCCGTATGTTTTTTAAAGAGGAGTTGGGGTCAGGTGCCCCCAATCCCTGACCCTTATTAGTCCCTGGGGACCCCATCCCCAAGCGACATAATTCAAAATAAAGGGGAGGGGACTATACGCCCCGTCCCTGAACCTGGGTAAGCCCTGGGGACCCCAACCCTCATGGCCACTCATTTAAATATAGGGGTGGCGGCCTTGCGGCCCTCCTCCCATTCTTTCATGATTTCAGCCCTGGGGTGGGGTCAGGGAGGGGGGCACACAGCCCCCCTCCCCTTATTGAATACTGCCCCGGGTGGGCTCTCCATGGCATAAACTTGATGAATGTAGCCTGCCCGCAATTATTTTTTTTTTCCGACCCCGCTGGATTTTTGGGGGTTTTGGCCCCAGATGGGTCGCTATCCTGCCCCCTTGTATTACTTTTAATTTTATACCTCAGGACAGGGTACTAAGTCCCAGAGTCCTGTAATGGGGTCCAACATTTTTCTGATGTTGCAGGCAGCCAACCGAAGTGCTTGCAGCTGCGAAAGCGAGATGGTCCAAGGGAAAAAAAGCTCCCTGGGCCAATCAGAACTCTCCATTTTTAAATAGCACTCCCGCAAATGTCTTTCAAACCTCTCACAGACCCAACGAAACGGTCATGTAACCAAGACCCTGTGTGTGGTCGAAATGCGTTATTTCTGCCCACTTGATTAAATGAATACTTATAAACTGCATACCAGAGTAGCTCGCCGAGGCGGTGGAATTTCTGGCCACCGCCCCATCATCTTGGAGAATTTCGCAAAGATTCGTCGACCGGCGCCAAAGTTATTCCAAATAGAATGTTGCGGGTTTTCTATGGAAACTAGGTCCTAACTATATCTACCTACTGGCGACCGCCAGTAGGTAATATATATATACACATACATACAGATCAGTATATGACAATATATCTTATACCTAAGATTCACAAGAACATTTCACCCATCACAGGGCGCCCAATTATCTCAGCAATTAACAGCATGGGTGAGCATCTATCCCAGTACGTGGACTATATCCTACAGGGTTTGGTCAAGAACTTACCAACCTATGTGAGAGACACTGGGGATTTCCACAATAAAATCAAAAATATCAAATGGGAAAAAAGGAATGATCTTTATGACTCTTGACATCGAGTCTTTATATACTTGTATTGACCATCATATAGGAATCCGGGCTATCAAACATTTACTAGAAATGAGACCAGTTAAATGTTATAAATATAACGGCATGTTACTGGATTGCATATCGTGGTGTCTCAACAATAATTTCTTTCTGTATAACACAGATGTATATAGACAATTGTGGGGAGTGGCAATGGGAGCCTGCTTCTCTCCCAGCTATGCCTGTTTAATGGTTGGCTGGTGGGAGTAGCAGGTTCTCAGAGGCACCCATTCAGAAATGTACAATCAGCATGTCAAATACTAGTATGGGTATATTGACGATGTTTTTGTGGTGTGGGAGGGAATGGGGACAATGCCAAAAATGTCATTATTAACATCAATGACAACTCTGTAAACCTGAAGCTTACATCAAACATTAACACTGAGAAGATAGAGTTTTTAGATGTAGAGATAATTGTCAGAAATTAACAGATAATTATGACACTACACAGGAAAGTGACAGCTGGAAACTCCACACTTCATGCCTCCAGCAAGCATCCACCACATCTGGTGAGAAGTATCCCATTTGGAGAACTTCTCAGAATTAAACGAATTTGCAATGATGAGCAAGAATTAGAAAAATTTACACAAAAGGCCATAATCAGATTTAAACAAAGAGGCTATAGCGAGACAGTTCTCAGAGATGCCCAGGCCAAAGTTAAACTGAGAGATAGAGACGTGCTCCTAGAATCAGCAAGTGAGACAAAGCAAGAAAGGAAAATTCAAACTATCCCCAATTGGCCTATGAAAAATGTAGAAAACGGAAAAACAATCATTCAAAAGACGTAAAGGAGGCAGAGTAGAAACTAGGCCTAGGCCTGCTCAGGGGGTCCCACAAGGACCCCCAAGGCCCCCAAAACTTAATATTTTTTAAAACTGTGGAATACGCGCATCATGGCAATAAACAAAAAAATTCTTTAGCCCCAGGGGGAGGGGGGGGGGGCAAATCCTGGGTCATTTGTAAAAAATAGTGTGGGGGTCCCAATCCCCCCACACTGCTTTGGAGACTGCCACCCCCTGGGGCTTATTTAAATTACATACGGGGGGCTCTCAGGCCCCCCCAGTCCTGGGAACCACCAACCCCCGGGGCATGAAACAAATGTGGGAGGATGGCTGCGCGGCCCCCCTCCTGGAGCCTTGTAGAGGCCCTGGGGAACTCCATCCCCCAGGGCCGGCTCCTGCAGTGTCCCGGGGTTCCCACCCCCGGGACACTGCTGTTTGCAATGGCAGGGCGGGAGCCTAGCGGCTCCCACCCTGCCATTGCAAACTGCTTTGCTTCATTGAAGCGAGAGCAGGGAAACCTGCTCTCGCTTCATTGAAGCAAAGCAGAATGCTTTCCCATATGGGGAGCAGCATGTTAGCTGCTCCCCATATGGAAAAGCATTGCCGGCTCTCGCAGGATTGTGGACCCCCCACGGTCACCAACGGTGAGGGACAGCCTCGGGGATGGGGTCCCCGGGGCCACGCGTCCCCCCTCCCGTTAAAATGTAAAAAAATAAAAAGCAAAAAAAAAATCGCCGGCCCTGGGGGATGGGGTACCTGGGGCCTTGATGGGCCCTTAGGAGGGGGCTACGCAGCCCCCCTCCATTAAAAAAAAAACAATTGGGGGGGGGCAAATCCTGGGTCATTTGTAAAAAATAGTGTGGGGGTCCCAATCCCCCCACACTGCCCCGGAGACTGCCACCCCCTGGGGCTTATTTAAATTACATACGGGGGGCTCTCAGGCTCAGAGGTGTAATGAGGCCACGCCCCTTTTTACACCTCTCTGCAACGCAGCCCCCTGGCGTAAAGTGGTGGTTCCTGGTGGGCTAGTTGGCCCCCAGGGACTCCCAGTATTCAAGGGGACTTAATCTCCCAATTTAGAACGCGCCGCAGGGCGCATTTGCACAGTGGTGAAGGTAGGGGGCGGGGCTTGAGGTGACGAATGGCACCATACTGCAAACATGCCCCCTGGTGTGTTTGCAGAGGGGTCAACTAATTCCCCTTGAATATTGGGGTTCCCTGGGGGCCAACTAGCACACCAGGAACCTCCAGTCTGCGCCAGCGGGCTGTGTTGCAGAGACGTGTAAAGACGCCATGCCCCTTTTTACACCACCTGGCGCTTACTGGAGGTCCCTGGTGGGCTAGTTGGACCCCAGGGTCCCCCCAGTATTCAAGGGGACTTAATCCCCCAACTTAGAACGCGCCACGGGGCCCGTTTGCACAGTGGTGAAGGTAGGGTGTGGGGCTTGAGGTGATGTGTGTACAAACGCGCCCTGTGGCACGTTTTAAGTTGGGGAATAATTTCCTCTTCAATCCAGAGGTCCCCTAGGGGCCAACTAGCCCTCCAGGTACCTGCTGTAAGCGCCACGGAGCTGCGTTGCAGAGTGTTGTAAAAAGGGGCGTGGCCCACAGGGGACCTCAGGATTGAAGAGGAATTCATTTCCCAACTTAAAACGCGCCACAGGGTGTGTTTGCACACACGTCACCTCAGGCACCGCCCCCTTCCTTCAACATTGTGCAAATATTCCTCTAAAATCAGCCGTATTACAAATTCCGATTTACTCACCTGTTATCAGGAGTGACCTCAGTGCTGCAACTTTAAACCCAGTAGTGATCCTGAAAAGTCATTTTAACCGTACTTACCAGTTACTTGAATTTCCTTCCATAGGAATCCATTGCGTGGTTTTCACCAGAAAAGTTTCAAAGTGTGGAGTTTTGGAACTTTAAAATATTCTTATAAAATCAGCAGAACTACGAATTCCAATTTACTCACCTGTTATCAGGAGAGAACCCAGTGCTGCATCTTTTAGCCCAGCACTGACCCTGAAAAGTAATTCTGAGCGTACTTATCAGTAACTTGTATTTCCTTTCATGGCAATCCATTGTGTGTTTTTTTTTATCAGAAAAGGTTCTAAGCGTCTATTTTCACAAACTAAAAATATTCCTTAAAAATTGCTTGTATGACTTAAACGCATTCTTTCGACTGGTTACAGGAGATGCACCCGTGCTGGATCAAGGATCCACCACTGTGTAAGAAAAAGTAACTTTAACACTACTTAAGTGAATTTTTTCCCATAGGATAACATTGGTGATTTTATGTGAAAAAGTTTCAGTCAACTTTTAAAATACAATAATATTCCTTAAAAATCACTACTGTAACCAAAACGCTTTTACTCAGCTGTTTACAGGAGAAGTCCCAGGACTGAATCTGGGATTCAGTCCTGTGGTTAGAAAAGTAATCCAAAAAGTAACTAATTGCATTTGACTAGAAATTCATATTGAGCTCAATGTTGCATTGTGTCTGAAATTGTGTTGTGCATTGCAACAACTGAAACTACTGTACATAAAAGTCTATTGTTTCTTTGCAAAGTATTTAAACTAAAGTAATTCATTCTGAGAAAATATATTTTGTAATGTAATGCATAATGTAATTATAATGTAATTAAAAAATAAAATATCTAAAAATAAATAGTTTAAAAATTTAGTAAATCTGTATCAAAACAAATAAATATAACAATTAATACATTTAAAAATGATCATTTACAAAACCTTTGAAATTCACTGAAAAAACCATAGGTTTCAGGCCTGATATAGTTAGGAATTAGCATTTAAAAACCTTTGACATTCACTGAAAAAACCATAGGTTTCACACACGTTATAGTTAGGAATTAGCATTTAAAAAACCTTAGAAATTCACTGAAAAAACCATAGCTTTCACACATGTTGTAGATAGCTGGACATTTCACTCACACACAACCATTGAAATTCCTCCGTTATAGTTAGTTCAGCTAACTATAACTTGCGCACCCGCAATCCACTGCTGATGACGTCAGATATTACATCACTCATGACATGGTCAGTGACATCACTCATGACATCACTGATGACATCTCAAATGACATCACTGATGACATCATCCTTGTGAAAGAGTGGCAGACCTCCTCTCACCCTAATATAACCTTTGATACACACATTGAAAAATAGAAACTAAAATGTTCAAAACAATGGAGATACCAATACCAGTTAGAACAACGTATAAAGTAATTCCAAAATCTACATACACATCCACTCATTCACCAACAGTTCTATAGAGTCACTCATACAAGTACTCACTCATCAAATGTACTCATACAACCTGTTACACACCTATACTCATACATGGAGTTACTCACACACACACTCACACATGCAAATAAGCTATCAAACCTCCATTTAATTGCATATACAGCTATACACACACCACTACACTTACTTCTACAGAAACGTACACATACTGACTCTCTTAAACAATCACTTATAGAAACACATACTTACTTATTTATACATGAACTCTTCCAATCTCTCACTCTCATATATACTCACTTATATACATTAATACTCACATATACTAGTTTAAAACATATGTACTTACTCATAAAGACACCATTGAGACATTCAACACATACAAACAGTGAATCACTCATTCATGCATCTATGCGCTAAGTAATATCCCCCAACAAACCATACACTCAGACTGATACTCAAAAAACCAACTAATAACCCATATACACACTCATGTAGCTACTCACCAACCCATGTAGCCACTTATACACAAAGTGAGACACTGATACAGATATTTAAATATTTAAACATTACTCGCTAATACATGTATTCAGTAAGATACACTTAATAAGTCAGTTATACAATCAATTTGACAAAAAACATCCATTTAGACACTTATTTACCCATTTATTCTTCCATTGACCTTTAGATATACATATATAAAAAATATTTATTTTTCAGAAAGACACACATTCGCTGGATGATGTCATCAGTGATGTCATTTGAGATGTCATCAGTGATGTCATGAGTGATGTCACTGACCATGTCATGAGTGATGTAATATGTGACGTCAGCATCAGGGGGGAATTTCAATGGTTTTGTATGAGTGAAATGTCCAGCTAACTATAACGTGTGAAACCTATGTTTTTTTCAGTGAATATATATATATATATATATATATATATATATATATATATATATATACTATCTTACCTGAAGGATACAACCGATTTTTTTTAACAAAATCAAGAATGTGAAATGGTGTTCGACCTATTTATTCCTAGTGATGGACATCGAGTCACTCTATACTTCCATCAACCATAAGCATAGTATTAGGGCGGTTGAACACTATTTAAATACCAGTGATGTTCTCTTTCGAGGGCATAATGACATGTTAACTGAAATGATCAGGATTTGTCTCACCTCCAATTATTTTCGATTTAACAGCAACATCTACCAGCAGCTACGTGGGGTGGCGATGGGTTCATGCTTCTCCCCCAGCTATTCGTGCTTGCATGTTGGCTGGTGGGAGGAGCGTGTGCTCAGCGTCGCACACAAATGCTGGCAGCCACATATTGTCAACTACTGGCGATACATTGACGATGTTTGCATTATTTGGAGAGGTACTATTGATGAAACGTTAGCCTTTGTTAATGAGATAAACATCAATGATCTCAATTTGAAATTCACTACCACCATCACCAACAAAATGGCGGAGTTTTTGGATGTTCAGCAGTATGTTGCGAATGATCAGGTGGAAACTAGACTTTTCCGCAAAACTACAGCGGGCAATTCCATACTTCATGCCCAAAGCGGCCATCCCATACACACCATCAACAGGATCCCTTATGGTGAATTTATTTGAATACGACGTATTTGTAGTGAAGGGACTGTAGCTGACAGCTGTTTGGATGCATCGGTTAAACGATTTCTGAACAAAGGGTACACTCAGCAAATCCTGCATCAAGCTTTGACTAAAGCAAAGAATATCGATAGGGATACACTGTTTGCCCCTAAGGTCATTAGCCCCAGTGATCGCTCTGAAGTTTCAATCAGATTAGTCACTACTTTTTACGAACAAGAGAGAATCATCCACCGTATCATTTGTACTGAATGGCCTATTGTCCTAACCGATAATATCTTAGGACCCATCCTTCCCAGTTTGCCAGCAATCACATTCAGGAGGGCACCCTCTATGCGGGATGCACTCGATAAACCAATGCCTGAGGTTCTGCCTAAAAAGGCATGGCTTAGCAAAATGGGTTTCTTTAAATGTGCTTCGTGTCGCGCTTGCACTTTTGCGAGAAACAGTACTCACTATGAAACAGCATTTAGTGATACTAAAATTCCCATTAAGGAACATCTGACTTGCAGGACCGAATATGCCATCTATAAACTGAAATGTACCTGCAATCTCGAGTACATTGGGAGTACCAAACTCCCTGTGCATAAGCGCATTCTGCAACACATTAGAGCCATTGTGAACAGCAATAGCGACTATCCGGTCGCTAGACATTTTAAAGCAGTTCACAGTAACCAACTAGAAGACCTAGAATATACTGTCTTGTGCTCGGTACCACTCCCCGGCCGGGGAGGTAATCGGGACAAATTATTAAGACAGAAGGAATCCCACTTTATTATGTCACTTGAAACCAGAGCTCCTAATGGTTTGAACCTCACAGAGGACTTACATAACTTTTTGTAGATCCCGAATAAATTTCATCAGATCGGTTTCTTGATATCCTTGATGCACTAAGTCACTTTTAACATGATGAGTTAAGAGCTTGTTATTATTGTTTTGATTCAAACAACAGGGTGACTTATTATGCATTAGTTTTAAATTTGCATATTTCCATTAGCAGTTTCATTGCGTATCTTTATTCTCCAGGTCATTTGATTAAGAGAATTCTAATTTTGTTGCTAATTAAGCGATATTTTGGTTTTCTTCCAGTTGCTTCTAGCTGTTGTTTTGTATAATGTTTTTGTTGTCAAATCTTTTTTTATTTCACCCCCAGAACAGGGAGTAGCAATAAGGTGACTAGTACACAGCGTTAAGCCTACAACCCAACAGGGCCGGCCGCGTTATGGCTTGAGAAAATGGAGTAACGTTGACAATAAGATTAGATTAGAGATTTGTACACAGAGTTTCACCTACAACCCATCAGGGCCGGTCGCCTCATACTCCGCCAACGGGCTCTGCGTAGTCACCGCCTAAGATGACCCGGTCCCAAGACCATCTGGAACCATTAAACCAAAAAGGTTAGAACTATAAGACCAAGAGGGTCAAAACTTCAATAGAATGTCAGGAAAGAGGACAGCAGAGCAGAGAGGACAGTAGGAACAAGCAAAGAGAGAAGACTAGGAAAGAGAGGGGACGTAGAGCGCCAAGAGGGGGGCAGAGGTGGGAGGTGGAAGGGCATCGCGTCAACTATCGGAGCAGTTGGTATCATTGACATTATTCAAGGCCTCACACCCCACGGCCTCACGCCAGCAGCCTGTCTGGGTCAGGGGGAATCACTGCATCCTCCACTAATCGCAGCGCCCGGAGCTTAGGAGGCATGTAGCGCGCGTGCTCTACTGGGCATAGATGCTTCACCAAGGGTTGCCACACCGCTTTGAAGAGCGCGTCTCGGACCTGCAGCCGAGCTGTGAGAAGTTCCATTGTTATGGCATGCCAGAGACGCACAAACCACGCAGTAATGGGCGGCGCTTCCGTCTTTTTCCAGTATAAAGCAATGAGCTGCATAGCGGCTCCCAGCATTTGAAGTGCCAGCGCCCAGTCGCTCCGGGTGAGGGACCGCAATCCTGCAGGCTTGATACCCAGCAGTAGTGTGCAAGTGGCTTCAGGCAGAGGAAACCCCAGTACCCTCCTGATGTGACTCAAGACCCCCTTCCAGAAGAGGGTCAGCGAGGGACAAGTCCACCATATATGCAGGAAATCCCCAGTCGCAGACCGGCACCTCCAACACTCAGGCGAAGAGGTCGGAAAAATTCTATGCAACCGCTGCGGCCTGTAATACCACAGTGTCCTCATTTTATTGTATAATGTTTTCAACACACTTTCACTTATGAATTATGATGGTCAACATGCACTTTACACTTTTTTTCTCTTGTTTCTTATGCCATGGAATATATTTTTTTGTCAATCGAATAGGGGATGGGTTTTTATTCTTGAACTCTAGTGCATATAATGAATCCTCAATATACAATGAATGACTTCTTCAACAAATGTGTAATATTGTGACACTTGTCATCAGTTGTCTCTACTTATGTTGTCGACCTTACAAACCTTTCTGTACTATACACATAGTGTCCCACCATTACTTTGGTGTTATTTTGACAACAATCTATGCACATAATCTTGGGAGGTTTGTCATCCATATTAATTTGCATGTTGCTGAATTTACAGGCTTTATCGTGAAGTCTTTGAACTGTACTGATATTTGTTTGGCGATCTTTGTAAACATGCTTTTTACACATACATTTTTTTAAACTTTCTTTGAGGTTTAAATTGCATGTAATAATTCATTTGTAATTTGATAATATTTGTTTGTATAATTTAGCGATTATTCTCTATAAATTTGACACTTGTCATTCATTCATTATGGCGATTTGAAACAGTATGTTTTCTATTTCTATTTTTCTTTCACTTGGGCATGTGTTAATTCAGACCACCTGTGTGTGTACTATAAATTAATGGTGCATTCTGGGGCGTGCCATGTGATCAAGCTCCTTCGTGGAGCGAAACGCGTCATGGACTGACATTATCTTTATCACTTGATTTTGTGTAAAATAAATCTACTCTGCTTCTTCACTTGAAGTCTCCTTTGCTTTCTGATTGCTGTAGTCGTTTTGCAGTCATTTGTGAGGTCCTTACCTGGCCAATAGGTAGTTATGGTTAGGACCTAGTTACCATAGGAAAATCGCAACATTCTATTCTCAATAACTTTGGTGCCGATTGACGAATCTTCATGAAATTTTCAAAACTGATGGCCCGCTTTGGTACGCTTCTTTCTTGAAAGATCTGGGGTGATTTGGTAAACCGGGGCTGAGAAAAAATGGGGCCCCAAAACATGTTTTCTCCATGCAATTTTCCATAGCAAACTTCAGACAAAGCTACAGCCCGAACTGCTGAATGGAATTACACCAAATTTGGCAAAAAGGTTGCCCTTGGTTGAAAAAGAGCCCTTTTTGTGTTAAATGGTGTAAATCCATTCAGTAGTTTTTTAAATATTAATGGAAAAAGAAATATATATATTTGGGCGGAGCCTAGTCACACATCTCATCGTGAGATCTGATTGGCTGTCAGCACTTCATCCAAGAAGTGTTGGCAGCCATCTTGGGACCAATTTACATGATAGCACCTCATTAAAAAGCATTGCAGTTAATAGAAGTTTTTAAGACTTTAGTTACATTATAAATCATTTGTTGATGGTACCATACTCATTTTAGGAATTGTGGTGTGCTCTAAGGTGATTTTACCATGTGAAAAAGCCTTCTGCTGGGATATCATGAATCATGTTTAAGAGAACTATTTTCTCATGCTTTTACCACAGAGGTTTGGAAGGTGATCTATAAGCTAAACTGAGAGCATATTTTCTGTAAATTCACATTATCTTTCTCAGTCATGTGAGAATGAAGTCTGACATTCTCAGTAAAACATGTACATCCAACAAGGGCAGAGACTGTCAGTTGATTCCTTTGTGTTTCTACTGCAGCTTCCTAGAGTGTAAAAAACAACTAGAGCGCTAACAGTCCTACTTATGACAAACGTATTGCACACCTGAAGCCATCTTGATTGGAATAAAGTGGTAACTCTTAAAACATTTAATTTAAAAAGGAACAAAATGAGGGGGTTCATTTGACATAGAAAGTATTATTAGTGCTGCAGAAAGAAAAATTAGGGCACATTTTGAGTGACTTCTCAAATCCTCTTCTATTTCATAAAACAAATTCTGAATGCAGACTGAAACATGCACTTTCAATACCAGCAGCAGACTTCCCTGGTGAGCAGTAGCTTAACTACAGTGATCTAATAAGCAACTAGACTGCTAATATTCAGAATTTATGGCAAATGTGTGACACATCTGAATGCCTTCTTGATGGAATCAACGTAAAAAACTGAAAGTATTTCCTACTGAGGAGACTGTAGTAAATGAGAAAATTAAGAAACTTCATAACAAATAAGTCTCCCAGGATGGCCACCAGAGACCAAAGAGCCCACATGTAGCACAAATATCACCCAGATGTAGCCCAAGTATAGCCCAATGACAGAATGTCCCAGAGTGTTCTAAAGAACAACTAGAGCGCTAACAGTCTTACTTGTGACAAAAGTATGGCACACATGAAGCCATCTTGATTGGAATAAAGTGGTAACAATAAAAACATTTAATTTGCAAAGGAACAAAATGAGGGGGTTCATTTTGCCATAGAAATTATGATTAGTGCTGCAGAAAGAAAAATAGGGGCACATTTTGACTTCTGAAATCCTCTTCTATTTCATTAAAAAATTCTAACTTGCAGACTGAAACATGCGCTTTGAATACCAACAGCAGACTTCCCTGGTGAACAGTAGCTTTACTACAGTGATCTAATGAGCATCTAGAGTGCTAACATTCAGAATTCATGGCAAATGTGTGACACATCTGAATCCCTTTTTGATGGAACCAAAGTAAAAAACTGAAAGTATTTCATACTGAGGAGACTGCAGAAAATGAGGAAGTTAGGAAACTTCATAACAAATAAGTCTCCCAAAATGGTCACCAGAGACAAAAGAGCCTAAATGTAGCACAATTATCATCCAGATGTAGCCCACGTGTAGCTCAATGACAGAATGTCCCAGAGTGTTCTTAAGAACAACTAGAGCGCTTACTGTCTTACTTATGACAAAAGTATGGCTCACCTGAAGCCATCTTGATTGGAATAAACTGGTAACACTTAAAACATTTAATATAAAAAGGAGCACAATGCGGAGGATCATTTTGCTATAGAAATTATAATTAGTGCTGAAGAAAGAAAAATGTGGGCACGTTTTGTTTAACTTCTCAAATCTTCTTCTATTTCATTAAAAAATTCTGACATGCAGACTGAAACATGCACTTTTAATACCAGCAGCAGACTTCCGTGGTTAGCAGTAGCTTTACTACAGTGATCTAATGAGCAACTAGAGTGCTAACATTCAGAATTTATGGCAAATGTGTGACATATCTGAATACCTTTTTGATGGAATCAAAGTAAACAACTGAAAGCATTTCCTACTGAGGAGACTGCAGTAAATGAGGAAATTAGAAAACTTCATAACAAATAAATCTCCCAAGATGGCCACCAGAGACAAAAGAGCCCAAATGTGGCACAAATATCACCCAGTACTAGCCCACATGTAGCCCAATGACAGAAGTGTGCAAAACAATTTTTGTTTTTTGTGTTTTTGCAGTTTTGTATAGTGCAGACTTGTCAGGTATTTGGAGTGCTTTACATGGGCATTGGTTACATCACACAAGAACAAATTCATGTTGGTTTTAGACATGGGTATATTAAGTGATTTGACCAGAATCACAGAATGTCGAGCTGAAGCAAAAACTCCAACCTGGTTCCCCAGTTGCAAAGTCTGCAGCTCTGGAAGTAACAACACATCCTCTCCCCTAAGTGCAACATTTAATCAAGTGGTCAACTGGATAAAAAAACATAGAGATACCACATAATTTAAAAGTGCTTTGTCGCTATTTGAAAACTCAGAAAATATGTTCTCATTTTTGTTTTTTAGAGCACTAACCATAATTTTGATGCAAATAAGACCCTCTCATATATGTAATATCTAAAGGAAATTCTCTAGGTATTACAGTTTTGATTACATCAAGATGACGTCAGGCGTTCCACACTTTTGTAATAAATATAGAATGTTAGCAATCTAGTTGTACATTAGGATACTGTTGAGAGGCAGAGGCCAGGGGCACGGACTCTGAACATTTAAGGCAGGTAGGAGGGTGCAGAGGCAACAATTTGACCACACTGGACAGGCAGGAAGGGCAGTGGCAGCACAAAAGACTATGGAGGGCAGTGGAAAGGGGGACAGGGGCAACAGACCAACAATACAGGACTGGCAAGAGAGGCTGTGTCAATATAATACACCATTGTGGGCAGAAGGAAGAGGCAGTGATAGTCAGACCCTCCAGCATTTCGCGATTTCGCGGGCCGCGAAAAAATCGCGAAATCTGCCCAGTAGCGCGATGGCCGCGATATTTAGTATTTTGGCCGCTATAAAAAGGTCTCCCAGCAAACCAGCCTTCTTATTGGCTGTATACATGCACGTCACTACGTGCCGAAGTCCGCCATCAAATAGCTGCTTCCTCCTGCAACATTA
The DNA here is from genome assembly GCF_964263255.1 of Lissotriton vulgaris. Lineage (NCBI taxonomy): Eukaryota > Metazoa > Chordata > Amphibia > Caudata > Salamandridae > Lissotriton > Lissotriton vulgaris. The sequence goes on from NW_028248679.1 coordinate 407,573, forward strand.
TAGGTGGCAGTTTATTCAGTGAGGGAGTTAGCCTCCGAGAACTCGCTCAGTTGTAAGTTATTTTAAGTGCAGCCGTTCCCGGGATCAGGTGGGACGGCCTGAATTAATTAGGCATTCACACAGGAAAGCAATCAGTCCGGGCCGGTCGTGCAGCTGGTAAGTCAACTGCTTCCCGGTTTCCCGGATTACTTTCAGATAACGGAATAGTCTAGTCCTGCTATTTTTGATATCCTACTCCCCAGACTCATCCCTCTGCCTTCGCTTTGGTCAGCCCCGCCCACCCACATCACTCACTGACAAGGCCCGGTGACTGGCGAGTATGTATGGGATGATGACGTTCGGAGGAGTGAGCTTCATAGGAAGACGGAAATGGGTGCCTTTGTGTCTCGCCGCAGGTGCATCTTGCAATCTGGCACTTCTTCCTCGCCTGTGTTAAGAAAATAAATGCTGCATACCGCGCAGACGAGAGACGGGAACTGAGGCCCTGTCCATGCCTACTATGAGGAAGCAAGCATTCAGATATTTCCGACATTCAAGGTCACAAAAGTCAAACAATTACAGTGTTAAGGGAGCGGGACTGGCCAAAATGTTCGAGCTGTTTAAGTTAGGTAGTGTTTCAGTAAGTGTCGCTGCACAGTTTTACGCTCCATCAGAGAAGTAGCAATGTGCAATCTGTTTGGGCTGTCTAGAAATACATGTCACTATTTACTTTGCAACAGTTGAAACCCGGGGGTGATCTTAATATGATAAAACCCTCACTTGCTAGGACATTTTGCGGGAGGGAGCAAACGTAATATGTTCCCTTATATCTACACCGTCAGTTATTATCCCCTTTATGTGTATACACCCAGGAAATTTAGCATCCGACTGGCAGGAGGGTACACTCAGCCATGACATTCCTGCTTCCATGCTGTAAGGAGCACAGTGCCAGCATCTTATCATTCTCCTATGTGTTGCTGCAGCTTTGGAACTCCATCCATTATCACCTATAGTTTAGGGAAAAAATAAAAACATACCTCAATCTAAAGTAACAGCAGGCATGTGATGTGGTAGTTAAAATCTAGTGTCTTGTGCCCATTACTCACAAAAGACTTGAAGTCAAATGTAGAGCTTCCGACTTTCCTCACCTGAGCAAGATGTCTTCCCAATGTTAAAAGAGAGGCAGGGTGACAAACACTAAGATGATGTTAAAACGTGTTTTCATGGAGATTCCTAAGGATGTGGGAGATTCAACGAGCTCTCCTATTAAAAAAGAGAGAATGCTGTGGTACAAATATAGCATTTGGCAGGGAGAGCCAGTAAGCATTTCTTACAATCTTGCGATATATATAACAGCTTGTGAAGTTTGAATATCGGTTGTGAACTTAGCTCAACACTTTATGTTTTATTGGTCCCATAAATTACCAAAGGACTTTATCTTGGGAAACGGAGCTTGGTCAAGATGGAAAAGGATTTCTTCTTCACTTAGGCCCTTGTAAGTTGATCTCTCTTCTTTCTTGTTTACATTGTGAATCCTTCAGAGTGACAGAGGTAAGCATGCATATTTGCGCTGAAACAAAACGTTACTGCTCCATTTGAGATCATTTGTGGTGATCTGGGCACCCACCACCATCAATAACAGCGCTTAGAATTACACGCCCTTCCGCCTTAGTGATAGCAGACAAAAACTGTGTCCAAACTGTAGGGAGACATCCACTTATTGGGGTAGGACTAGAATTAGACCTGATTTAGGAATTAGGGGCAACATATACCTGGATACTGGACACTCACCGTGACGCCTGCCTTGGGCATGACTGTTGAAACCCGGGGATGAGTGCCAACTATCCTGTGTGTAGGTTGCAGGGAACACTGGGTGAGGATGCATGTGTGAGAGGAAAGCAGTTGGATGAGTTTTGAATCTTCCCACTCTGTGAGTGGAATCAGACTCTCATCTTGGATTCAGTACAGCTCCCTCCTACAAGGTTAGGACTGGAGCTTTACTTCCGTAGAGCTGCAGATACCTATTTCAATGTGAAATAACCTGCTAAAAGAGTTTCCATTGATTTCAGACTGAAAATAAACGATTATGAGTAAAATAAAGTGCCGCAAAAATGCCGCTAAATGTCCATATTTGTGCCGCTAAATTTCCATATTTGTGCCGCTAAATTTCCTAATCCATGCCGCAATATCCTGGGGGGTCTGGATAGTACAACCATACATGCCAACCGGAAACGTCAAATGTTTTTAAGCCCAAATGGGCTTTATTTGATCTGTCTCCTGTCTACAATCTCCTCTTTTTCAATGTAAGTCAAAGGGGAAAATCAAACAAAACTCCAGGTTTTTTTTTAAATCTCCCTCTTATCAAGTTCAAAATGTTAGCAAGTATGGTACATTGGATCATGGAAGGCAGGAGGAATTGGGGTGCGGACATGGACTCGGATAACAGAGAACAGGAGGGACATGGAGAGGTGCACCAAACTGACCCTACAGGGCAGCATTCAGGGTTTACAGCAGCACAATACACCACACAGGGCATGCGGGATGGGAGTGCAGCACAACAATCCATAGAAAGCAATAGGGAGGGGACAGGACTATGCACATGGACAACAGAGAGCAGAGAGGAAATAGGAAATGGTAGCTAGCTGACCATAATGGACAGACAGGAGAGAAAGCTGCAGCATGACAACCACAAAGGGCAGGAGGGACGGATCTGGGGCATTACAATGGAACAGGCAAGCCGAGAGGGAGAGAATAGGGGTCTGCACATGGGAACAGAGGGCTGGGGGCAAGGGGGCAGGGCAGGCGCAACAAGATGACCATGGAGGTCAGGCAGGATGGGCACTAGAAGCAAGATATAAAAGGTTAGAATGGTTTTTAGATGTCAATCTAATTGGGCGCGCTGCCTGTATGGAAGCACTATTAACGGTAATATGTGGTGCAACTAGGTAAGTGGACAACCATGTAACCACTCAATGGAGAAGTCAGCAAGCTGAACTAATCCTAAAGCAGATAAGGAGACGTACCCAATGCACACACTCGGTGAAATTAAAGACGTTGGTCAATGTATAAATACTTCAAAATTACATATAAGTGCAGAGGAACAACAATAAAGCACAAAGATATCAAACAGATAGTGAGAACAAGTAAAATATGATGACAGGAAAGCGTCTTGGTGCCCTTGTTTAATATATCAAAGCTTGACAACAACCAGCCGACACGTGTTTCATCGCATCTCGCGAATCTTCAGGGCTTTGAAGCGAAATGCGCTTAAGAATCCCCCGGGAGATACAGTGAAGGCTAAATGGTGCTAGTAACCTCCGTATCCGGTAAATTAATGGTATATCGAAAGGCGATAGAGGTATTTATTTATTTATTTAATTTGTATAGCGCTACAGCTACCCACCAAGGGGTTTTCCGGCGCTAGTAGTTCAGAAATGCGTATTTTGCCAGTCAATATCAGATGTTAAAAAGCCACGTTTTTAATGCTTTCCTAAACTTCACATGGCTGACTTCCGAACGTAAGGAATGAGGCATCTTGTTCCAGAGGGATGGGCCTAAGAAGGCAAAGGATCTTCCCCCCATCCGTGATAATTTGATTTTGGGAATAATGAAATTATTAGCGGTTGCTGATCTAAGGACTCTTGAAGGTAAGTAAGGATGCACAAGGTTCCGCAGATATTTAGGAGCAGTTCCAGTTGAAATTTTGTGCATAAAGCATAAGGATTTGAACCTAATCCTATTTTCAATTTTCAACCAATGAAGGTCACGGATGTATTTAGTAGTGGGGCAGGACATAGGGATTTTGAAAAGAAGTCTCGCCGCTGCATTTTGTACTAATTGCAGCCTTCTGATTGTAGCTTTCTTTGCCCCTAGGTACAGCACATTACTATAATCTAGCCTTGAAGTAATCAAGGCATTGATGACAGTTTTTTTGGTGCCATCGGGGAGCATCCAGCAGATCTTCTTTAGCCATTTTAAGACTGCAAAACATGTAGCAGAAGTCTTAACGGCTTGCTGGTGCATATCTAAAGATTCGTCAATGATGACTCCCAAGTTACGTGCCTGTGAAATAGGTATAGGAAGAGGGCCCATTTCAGATGGCCAATGTTGTGGTTCCCAGGCCTCTCTATTTTTTCCAAGAATAATTAGCTCTGTTTTCTCGCCGTTAAGCTTGAGAAAATTATCTTGCATCCATCCAGCGATCTTACCTAACCCTAATTTTAGCATGGAAGGATGGTTACTTTCGGCTGAAGAAAGAGAGAAAAGGAGCTGTGAGTCATCAGCATATGAAAACATATTCAAACCTGTCTCCTCAACTAATCTCGCAAGAGGACTCATATACAAATTAAAAAGCAGTGGACTTAAAATTGAGCCCTGTGGTACTCCATGTTTAAGAAGTAAAGTCTCAGAGCAGGCAGACTGAGAAAAGACTTGAAACGTACGATTGCTTAACAATGACTCAATCCAATTTATGGCTGCGCCATGAATACCTATGGAGGAGAGTGTTCGTAACAGCACCACATGTGAAACAGTGTCGAACGCGGCACTCAGGTCTAATAATATGAGTGCCACAGTTTCTCCTCTGTCTATCATGGTGCGGATGTTTTATGTCACTCCAAGCAATGTCGTTTCCGTAGAAAAACCTACACGGAATCCAGATTGTTGTAAAGGAAGGAGATCGTGTGTTTTTATGAATGCCGACAGCACCTGATGCACGTGCTTTTCCAAGATTTTTGAAAAGATAGGCAGAAGAGATATTGGTCTAAAGTTGGAGGGCATATTTGGATCCGCTCCAGCCTTCTTCAGCAATGGGTGGACCATAGCATGCTTCCATTCTAGCTCTATGTTCTCGTGAGGACTGCTTATATTACGACATCTTGATGTACTCGTTTCTCCCTGGTCTCTGTGGGGGGAAGGGGGCAGGGCAGGAGCAACAAGATGACCATGGAGGTCAGGCAGGATGGGCACTAGAAGCAAGATACACCATGGAGAGAAACAGTGAGACTATAATTGCAAACACACACACCATGGAGGGAAGGTGGGAGGGGGTCAGGGCCAGCTAGCTGACCACACAGGGAAGGTGGGAGGGGCCTTGGCAGCACAGAAGAACATGCACGGCAAGCGGGAGGGTTAGTGGCAGCAGAATGGCTATGATGGGCAAGAAGGAGGGTGCAGGGGCATGCACAAAGGACCATGGAGGATAGAAAGAAAGGTCAGGACCTGGGCACAGACAAGAGAGTTTAGGGAAAGGGGTCTCACAACAGACCGCGCTGGGCAGGAAGGGGGAGCAGTTGCAGCACAACAGACCAGGGAGGGCAGAAGGGTGTGGCAGTAAAATGGACCATGGGGGACAGGAGGAAGGGGATATGGGCATGGAATATGGGCAGGCCGGGTGGTGGGGGCAAGAACGGGGTACATTCATCTGACAATGCTAGGCAGGTGGGACGGGAGTGGCAGCTTAACAGAACACTCAGAGTAGATAGGAGTGGAAGGTCCATGGAACATGGTGGACAAAATGATGGAGCAGGGGCATGCACACAGACATCAGAGGGCAGGGGGAAAGAGAATAGGGGCAGCAAGCTAAGCACAGAGGCTAAGCAGGAGGTCAATGATGGGGCATAGAATTGGGCAATGGAGGGCAGGAGGAGTGGACTGGTACATCATGCTAAATGGAGGGCAGTGGCAGCACATCACACCATGCATGGCAGGAGGGAGGAGGATAGTCCATGGATTCAGTCAACAGAGGATAGGGAGGAGGTGGATGGGGCGGCAAGCTAACTGTTCAGAGAAGGCTGGAAGGCCAGTGGCAGAACAACGGCCACACAAGGCTGTAATAAGGGAGCAGGGACATGGACTTGGACAATGGATGGCTAGGAGGGGGAAGGCAGGAGCAGCAAGCTTGGTTGGGGGCAGCACAATGCCAGGCCCTGCATCCAACCCCCACCATCCATTATGATATGCATCTTACTTAACATTAAAAAAAACTAGATATTTGCTGAAAAAAACAAAGGTTACAGGGACGTATAGTTAGACTCAGATTTCACTCATACAAAACCAATGAAATTCAGCAGTTATAGTTACCTGAGCTAACTAAAACCTGGATATTCGACAAGTAATTCCCCACCCTTCTTCAAGCGCCTTGAGACCCTCTGGGTATGTAGCGCGCTATATAAATTAATTGAATTGAATTTAATTGAATAACGTACGCCCCCACAATGTACTGCTAATGACCTCAGACATTAAATCATTCATGACATGGTCAGTTACATCACTCATGACATCACTCATGACATCTCAAATGAACTGTGACTATAAGCGCTAGAACTTTATTTAGGGATAGTGTGTATATATATCAACACCCCTTTTATTTATTTTCTTTCGTGTAAGAACCATTATAATATGCAACGTGCCCAGATTAATGTGGCCGATAGCCTTTCACTTTAAAGTAATATGTAGTCCACTGTTTATGTTAATGTTTGCAATCCTAAGTATGTTTATTATGAATAAGTCACATTGACGAACATACAGGTATGGCAGTCATGGGGCAAGATATGCTGAAACGACATTGTGTGCATATTAACACTTGTTTTATTTTCGTTATTGTATCAATTTCTGAATTTTCACATCGTGACCAGGCCAATATGGCCGCCAGCTTTTTAGATTAAAGTAGTATGTAGTCCTTTGTTAATGTTGGCAACTTTAGGCATTTGTACATTTAAATAAGGATGCTACAATGACGTCTTGTATCGTTATCAAGGTTCGGACGAACCAAAACGCGTGGATCACGTCCTTTGCAGATTAAGAACTTCCAAACTACAACCTGAGCGCTGATTCTTTCCTTGTAAGAGTGAGAGGAGATGTAATACATATATATACAATTCATTGCAAAAAACACAAGTTTCACGGACATTGTTGTTAGAAATTAGCATTTAAATAACCTCAGAAGAAATTCACTGAAAAAAACACAGGTTTCATGGACGTCATAGTTAGTTGGGCATTTTCCTTGTACAAAACAAGAGAAATTCAGCTGTTATAGTTAGTTGTGCTAACTATAACTCGTGCCCCCGCAATGCACTCCTATGACGTCACATATTACATCGCTCATGACATGGTCAGTGACATCACTGATTACATCACTGATGACATCTCAAATGACATCACTGATGAGATCATCCACGTGATCATCTGATGCATCTACTCACACCCTAAAATACAGACTACCATTCTCGAAACCATAGACACACCAATACTAGTACAGCTACAATATTCTGTGCACTATGCATGCAGACCTTTAACCAGCTACATACTATTGATACGCTCTTCTAAATACCCAGTTAGTACCTATGCAGTCTAGGAATCCTTCTGTCTGTCCAGCACTATCTACGTATCCTATCACTCCACCAATGCCTAAGCACTTATGAATTCAGCACGCACTTTCTTTGCTACACTGAAATTACTCCAGTTATTAGTTGTATACTTAAGGAATGGCGTAGTCACTAACACTAGTACAGCTACAATATTTGGTACACTATGCATGCACACCTCTAACCAGCTACAAACTATTGGTATGCTCTTCTAAATACCCAGTTAGTACCTATGCAGTGTAGGAATCCTCTTGTCTGTCCCATGCATTTCTCCAATCACCCATCCAGCACTATCTACTTATCCTAATACTCCACCAATACCTGAGCACTTATACATTCACTATATACTCTGTTTGTAATACTGGAATTATTCTAGTTACTAGTCATGAACTTATGGAAGGCCTAGCTACTAACACTAGTACAGCTATAATATTGTATGCACTATCCAAGCAGACCTCTAACTAGCTACATACTATTGATACACTCTTCTAAATACCCAGTTGGTACTCATGCAGTGTAGGAATCGTCCAGTCCGTCCCATGCACTTCTTTAATCACTTATCTACCACTACCTACTTATCCTATCACTCCACCAATACCTAAGCACTTATAAATTAAGTGTTCACACTGTTTGCAGCACTATCATCATTCCAGTTACTAGTGGTATTCTTATAATATGACCAAGGCACCAACACAAGTACACATAAAATATTCTGTGCATAATCCCTACAAATCTCTAAGCAGATACATACTATTGGACCACTTCATTAAATACTGAAGTAGTACCCATGCAGCATAGGATACCTCCTGTCAGTCAAATGCAATTCTTCAATCGCCCATCCAGCACTATGTTCTTATTATATCTGTCTGCCAATACCTAAGCACTTATGGGGCAGATTTACAAGCACCCTGCGCCACCAGTACGTACCTTTGTGTAACGCAGTGACAGCGCCAGGCGTACCTTCATATTTACAAGGAGAGGAAAAGCCACCCTGCATGGTTTTTCCTCTCCATATAAATACGACCCTGTCATACTCAGAACTTTGCGTTGAAGGGGTGTTCCATAGGTGCTGCGTTGGGTGTTCCCACGCAACACCCATAGAACAAGACACATCTCCAGATTTATGAGAAATCGTAAATATGGAGATGTGTGTGAATGCTGTGCCATCCTAGAGTTGGTGTAGCAAGGCACAACGAGGAGAATTGTTTTAATTTCTCCTCATTTCTTCCTCTTTCAATGCATGCTGAATTCCACAGCATACTTGAAAGAGGAAAATGCCTTTACTGTCCCTTCCTGTACAAAAAACAATCTCCGCATGACACAGACATCCTTGCACCATGGTGCAAGGGTGCCTGTGTCACTACACAGCTGCAGTTTGTGCAGCAGTGCAGAGGGAAGCACAGAGTTGCAACATATTCATGTACATATGACACATCCCTGTGCTTCGGAAGTGCCGCAGTGCAGCTAAAGAGCTTGCAGTGTCACGCTGCAGTATTTTCTCATAAATCTTCACTTATAACTTCACCATAAACTACTAATGCATCTTTTAGTCAATCATGCTGTATACATATATTCAACAAAACTTTCACACATTACCTCGCAATTATACTTCTTTCTTTAACCAGATAAGGTAGTTCTGATAAGAACTTCTTTTTTTCTTTTGTATTTTTTTAACAATTTTGTATTTTTTTTTCTTCAAAAAATGAAGAAAAAAAACTGAAGAAAACAGGAAACTTTTGGAATTACTTATCATTCCAAAAACAACAACAAAAAATTAACAATGGTTGTGTTGCGCAGCACAAGGTGCATCCACCGACTGCTCACCAAAGCATATACGTTTCTTACACTTCACGCAGTGTTGCTCAAGAAAGGGGAATTCTGGCCTAATGTCCATTGCAGGTGTTCCTGAGGACGCCTTAGACATCCTTGCCACAGCAGGTGAGGAGTTCAAAGCAGCTCGCCTCATTTCATACCGAGCAAGATTGAGAGGATGTGTGGTCCGGAGATGCTTGTACCTAGAAGCAGTGCCACAATAGTATTTTTTTCACTGCCTCTTGAGAGAACTCAGTCACAAATCTAGCACGTCACCTTTCTCGCATTTACTTTCTTCTCTCCAGGTGGAAAAGAGAAGAATTTCCACATGACAGATTCTGGCCTCTGTGGACGTGGTGCCTCCTACAAGAAATCTTCTTCCGAAGATACTTCCTCCTGCTGCTGCTGCTGCTGTCCAGATGCCATTTTGTTTGATATTTTTTGAAAAACACCAAAAAAACAAGCTAAAAGGGTTCTTGTAGGAAAAGATATGTCTCTCTAAAGCTGCTCCAACAAGAATGATTAAAATGGGTGGGGTCCTTCAATAGTACAGTGGTAAATGTTATGAACCAATGAAAAGAAGCAAGCACCCGACGCGACGTCACGAAAATATATTTAAAAATAATATAAGTTTATTATAAGTACAAATATATTATTTTTATGAATATCTTAGATAATCTCTTGCCCACATACATATCATTTTAGAACATAATTTTTTTTTGCAGGAGTCGCACACCCAGCGCTTCCCAGCACGTATATGACGTCACGCGGAACCCACCACCGTGCAAGCGTTGCGTACTGTAATGTGCATGTGTCGGGAATGTGCGGGAGCAGTAGTTGAGGACTGGTTGCATACCAATCATGAATATCTCGTAATATTAAATGTATTTGATGTAACTGAAAAACACGCAGCCGTCGCACGCTGTACGCGAATCCTTCACGACTTTTATAAAATGGTGGCTAGAATCCGTGCGCCCACTGTGATGTGTATGCTTTGAATGCGCGACTCAGAGAATTTTGGGGAAAATAATATAAATATATTAAAATAAAAAACTACAACAAAAAAGAAACAATATTTCATTTTGAATTTTTAATTTCTTCTATTTTTTCAATTTTCAGAAAAATATATAATGTTATTTAATGAATAAAATATTTATAAATAAACAGTTACAAAAACTGTAAAAAATCAGTACACAAAAATAGGTATACCTACTATTACACTTAAAAATGAGCATTACTCATTACCTCATTACTCATACCTCATATACTATTATAGTTTTGCCTCAAGTAACACAACTCCTTCGAGCTTCATTTCTCTACGCCTGCTTACCTCAAGATTAAAAGTCAGTCAATAGTCCCCTAACCACAGCGCCTAAACGCGACCTACAACATCCTAACAGGATTTAAGTCCCTTAGTGCGATACTTAACAGTGCCACGCTAGACAAGTGTAGGGGATCTGTGACCTGACTATACGCAAAGAAGTACACTATGAGCGACACCCTCTATCGGCTGCTCTCAAAATGGGCGACAAAGAAAATGGGAAACCTCCAAACGTCTGAAGTCTGACCAGCCAGCTCCAGTCTCACCGTTTAAGGGCAAAAAGGAATTTAGTGATGCAATAGAGACTATCTTGAACAGACTAAAGGAAGTTAAAGACCTGGCCAAATCCACTAAAGAGGAGGTAGTTGCAGTCAGACAAGATATTAGAGACATCAACTCAAGGCTGGCGGAATCTGAGACTAGGATAAGCAAGCTGGAAGATTCTGAGAACAAAACCTGTGGAGCAATCAAAAACCTCACCCTGTGTTCTGACCACCTCTCGAGGAAAGTTGCTGAGTTGGAAGATAGAAATAGGAGAGGGAACCTGAGAATTTTTGGCTTACCAGAAAAATCAGAAGATTCCCATGAATCTTGTATAACTTTCCTTGAACAATGGTTCAGACAGGCCACAAACCTCACCTTCGCTCAGCCATTGGAGTTCGACAGGGCTCATAGAGTCCCGGGAAGAATAATGAAAGATCAGAAAGCCCCAAGAGCAATAGTATGTAAACCTCTGAGATTTCAGCATGTTGAACAAATTCTCACATTTGTCCGTAAACATAACCATGTTTTATGGAAGGGTCACAAAATTTACATTTCGCAAGACTTCAGCAAAGAAACTATGGACATCAGAAAAGCTTATCTTGCAATGAGGCCGCAGCTGAAATCACTTGGCCACCAATATGGGTTCATCGGACCAGCAAAATTTAAAGTAACAATACAAGGTGCGACCCATGTCCTCTCTGACCCGCAAAAACTAAGAAGCTTGATATATAACCAAGGAGAAGGCCATATGGAAGTATCCCCTCCAGAACTAGTGGGTGCAACGGCATCCGGATACAAGTGATCACTGTTATCGAATCCCAAGTGATTTCAACAAGTCCGACCTGATGTTCTGTATCTCCCACGTTTCATACTCATGCTATCTGAGTTCAAAGCCTTTAGCTCAGTGTCGGGTGTTTACGCTCTGTGAAATGGTCTATGACCTGCATTGTTATGGTTTTGGTCATTACCTGCTGATGTCTACTTAATATGTCTACTTAATACCGATATATTATAACTTTCATCCACTGTTACTACACTGTAAGTCCCAATGGCTACGCACTACGAATGATCACTCTTTGGCACAAGTTATGATAAATATGGTGACTATTTGCTATATGCACACTGTCATGTCAAGGTTTCGTTTGGTCATTACATTGGATGTTGCTACCGGTGGTCTTATTGATCTTACTGATCTCACTGTCCCCACAGGTAATCACTGCTGAGGTTACTGAAGAGTCTGATGGTGAAAGTTTTACACAGTTTTACGAGTTTACTTGTCTCTATGTACGTCACGCTGCTGATATGTCACATTGATGCTATGAAAAGCATTTACAACTCTAGCACTGCATAAGACATGTGTTAAAAGCTTGGAGGCGGCCTCGTGGTCGTTCCCGAGTGGCCATGTTCTGTTTCTACAATTGGGGTGGGACGTGGGAAAGGGCGGCGGCGGGGGGGGATCTAGGGGTTGGGGAGGGGATTAGCATATTTTGTTCTGTTTTCTCTTATATTTCCTATTTGGCAACTTACTGTGTTTCTGGACGCTACTATTGCACTTACCTACACTAACACTTATGATATTTTGCAGCTGTTTTACCCACAAGGTGCACACCTGTCACTAATGCTCAGAGGTACTACCGGTCTTAATTGCAATGTGTTTGCAGCAACAAAACGCATGTTCATCACCATACGCCTACTATGGGTCTCACCCGTGGGAATGACTCATCAGAATATAGCTTTCAACAATCCTTGTATATGGTACATCTATGACACATGATGGCTACCACCGTTGACACTCCCATAGGGACAACAATAATAGGTAACCTTAAATTACTCTGGTTGAACGTGAAGGGTTTAAACCATCCTGTTAAACGACAGAAAATATTAGATTACCTCCGTAGACAAAGAGGTGACATAGCTCTGTTGCAAGAAACGAAACTAGAGGCAAAACATTTCCATACTCTCCGTAACAAATTCTATACTGAACTGGTCGGCTCGGACGCAATAGCTAAAAAGAACGGGGTGGTAATGTTGATAGCAAAAAGGCCAATGTGGAAATAGTTTCCTCCTCAACGGACACGAAAGGCAGATGGGTCTCGGCGAAATTAATCAAGGATGACACTGAATTCTACATTACAACGGTATATGCACCTAACTCACACAAACCCTCTTTCTGGTCAGAACTCACAAAACAGATAGAAACAATTCCGGACTCAGCAGTCCACATACTGGCAGGTGACTTCAACCTCCCGTCCGACCCTACCTTAGATAGGGATTCCAAGTGTAACTTCTGCCCCAGCAAGGCACATTAAGACTTCACTAGACTGTGCAGCAGATTTAACATGATAGACACATGGCGTCTACAACATCCCGATGGTAGAGACTACTCCTTCTACTCCCCACCACATGACTCGTTCTCACGAATCGACTATTTGTTCATTACTGGAAACGCCATAGCTAGAATCGAAGACACAAGCATCGACCCAAGACTCGTGTCAGATCACTCATACATTTCACTAACCTTATCAAAAGTTAAACCAACACTCCGACAATCACTATGGCGCCTCAATGACGCAATTTTGAATGAAGAAAAGCACAGGGACACCATAGAAACCGCCATCAAAGATTATCTAGAGATTAATAAAGAGGGAGAGACCACCGACTCCATCAGATGGGAAGCTCTAAAGAGCACCATAAGGGGACTCATAAAAATAACGTCTGCGATAAACAAGAACCATAATGCCGCACTCTTGAAGCTAGAAAAAGATGTCTCGAGACTCCAATGTGAATATTTGAGAAATAGATCTACTGAGTCACTAAATAGGTTAACGAACCAGAAATATGCCTACAACAAGTTAATAAGTGAAAGAGCGGGGATCTGGCTGGACAGAAGAAAACGGTTTAAAATCTGCGAATCTAATAAGGCTGGGAAAGGCTTAGCTGCCTACCTTAAATTTAAAATACAAAAAAACACAATCAACTCCCTGGTAGATGACAAAGGTGTTCCTAATTCAGACCCCACTAGAATTGCGGAATTGTTTGAAGCCTTTTATGAGAAACTATATGCCAAAAACAATAATGTGAGAAGGGAAGGAATGGTGAAGTACCTATCTAAGTGTGAAATACCGACACTTACCTCGTTGGAACAGGAGACACTAAATAAAACAATATCAGAGACGGAGGTCACACGTGCAATCAAATCGCTTAAATGTGGGAGGGCCCCCGGCCCTGACGGATTCATGGCAAGATTTTATAAATGTTTCTCCGAAACGCTCACACCACCAATTTTGAATATGTTTCATGAGATTGGCGAAACTGGTGAAGTAAAAGGGACATTAGCTGAGGCGATAATTGCTGTAATACCAAAAGAAAGGAAAGACTCTAAGCTCCCAAAGAACTATAGGACCATCTCACTAATAAACTTAGACTGTAAGCTCTTGGCCTCGATACTGGCACAACGCATCCAGGAAGTCCTCCTGTCCCTGATTCATCCATCACAGTCGGGCTTCCTAAAAAACAGGTTGTCGAGCGACAATACTAGAATCCTAGCCCACGTCATTGACAAGGCAAAATTCCTATCCACCCCCACTACTGCGATAACACTCGACGCAGAGAAAGCGTTTGACAAAGTGGGCTGGACTTATTTGGAAGCAGTCCTTCACAAATTTGAACTAGGCCCTTTTTTCACTAAAATGGTAATGTCACTATATGCCTGTCCTACTGCACGGGTAAGAGCTGGTGGAGCTTTCTCCTCACCGTTTAAACTAGAACAGGGAACTAGGCAAGGATGCCCGCTATCTCCCTCCTTATTCCTCTTAGCTATCGAACCCATCCTATATCAAAATCGGAACAATGACAACATCCCAGGAATTCCATTCAGCAACTGCACTATAAAACTCACAGCTTACGCAGACGATATGCTAGTACTAAGTGAACAGGCTGATAAAGCGATACCTGCTCTACTGTCCACGATTGAGGAATTTTCTGACGTGTCTGGTTACTCCTTAAACAAGGACAAGACTGAGGTCAAGCTTCTAAACAATATGAGTGGTAAAGACATACTAGGTGACTCCGGTCTCACTTGGCAACCGAAAAGTTTCAAATATATGGGCCTAGATTTTGAAAAGGACCTAATCACGACACTAAAAATTAATGAGGAACAACTTCTAAAAAAAGTAAATAAGCTCCTAGAGGGGTGGTCTCCCAAGTACTTATCGTGGTGGGGAAGAGCGGAGACACTGAAAATGATGGTCACTCCTCTAATTAACTATTTGGTAAGCATGCTCCCTATGACTTTCTCGGAGGAGTTCCTGCAAAAAATAGAAAAATTAATCAGTACCTTCCTATGGCAGGGAAAGAGGCCCAGAATATCGATGAAAAAACTACAACTTCCAAAGATAAAAGGCGGTCTGGGCCTACACAACTTTAGGAGATATTAAACCGCTTTTCTGTGCAAACAAGGGGCATGTTGGTTCGATGAGGGGGCTAGTTATACACCACTGTGGATTGCTATAGAGAGCTCCATCTTCGGCAAAGCTCCTCTCCCAGCGATACTTACCATGGATCTGTCACACCTTACACACTCTAAGTGCATTTTGCTCAACACCAGAAGAGCACTTCTTACACTAGACCAGGTCCATAACTCTGGGCCTCAGGTGAAAAAAACGACTTCCTCGTCCCTGTGGCGCAACCCACACATCAAGATTAACGGAGCATTACCCTTTTGGGAACACTGGTCAGCTAAAGGCATCAACTTGGTCTCAGATCTATATGATGGTCACCTCCCACTCCCGTTCTCTGCAATTCAGGCTACACACTCCCTTCAGCCAATTGACTTCTACGCATTCTTAAAACTGAAATCAGCCTTATCCACACGCTCGTTCTCACACTCAGACCCTGGGTTAAAGTCATTACTCCCACGACTTCAGAATACAGGCCACTTCGTTTCTAAGATATACAAAATGCTCTCACCGGCACTAGGCAAGCCGCAAAGATGTAATGAGGTCAAATGGGAAGAAGAACCCAATACTATGGGCATAGACCTTAACTGGGATAAGATTCATGCTTCAGCCCTCACACACAAGGTGTCCCCTATCCTTTCCCAAACAAAATACATGCTAATCAACAGAGTCTTCTGGACCCCTCAAAAACTGTTTAAACTCAATTTCAGAGATACCCCCACATGCTGGAATTGCTCCCTTGCTGACGGAGACCTACCGCACATGCTTTTCCACTGCCCTTTACTCCACAAATATTGGTCTAGCGTCTTTGACTACATTGAACACATATTTAAGATTAAGTCAAAGAGGGAATTTATCTACATAATTCTGGGAGCCATTGACCCGATATTATCAAGAGATCTTGATAGACAGCTACTCGATCTACTACTTCCACTAGCGTGCAAAGTTGTTTTGTGCAAATGGAAGAGTGCCTCAGAGGTCTCTTTTGCTATGTGGAAGGATTGGCTGTCTTGCATTAGAGGAACAGATAACTCTGCTCTGCAATCTTCCCCATGGCGCGTATCTAGCAAAAAACTCTGGAGTGCTCTTGATGCTACCTCCTCTTTTGATCCGCAGTAGTTATTCAACACTCGTTGACCCTGCATACAGTTACCACCTCAAATGTACCGGGGATAGGCCACTGTGGAACCTGCTACTGGTAGTCCAAGTTCAATGTTTCAATATTAAGATGTTGGTGGTGGGGTTTGAGCTACCTTGTAGTGTCACAAATATACCCATAAGACCACAGTAAATCAAACACAACACAGTACTAATCATTGTTTATTCGTTGTTTTGCCCGCATGAGCTCGTTCTATTGTTCTCTATGCTGGCATTCTCACTGAAGGAAACTGCTTGGGAATTAAGAACTGTTCGTACTTGGAAACATTGATGATCAGTCTCAACTCCTATGTCGGCATTATAAGCATAAGTGTCCATCTGTCTTTAACGAGCTATGTGGAACCTTATTGTGATTTTATTTTATCTTATTTTGTCTTATTATATTTTCTTCTTTTTTGTCTTCTTACTTCATTGTATTGCAACCTGGAAAGATCCACGTATATATGTATTATTGCTTGTACTCTTTCTCTTCATTTGTTGACCAATAAAAACGATTTGAACACAAAAAAAATGAGCATTTAAAAAACCTTTGAAATTCACTGAAAAAACCATAGGTTTCAGAGACGTTATAGTTAGAAATTAGCATTTGAAAAAGATTTGAAATTCACTGAAAAAAACATAGGTTTCAGAGACGTTATAGTTAGAAATTTGCATTTAAAAAACTTTAGAAATTCACAGAAAAAAACCATAGGTTTCAGGGGTGTTATAGTTAGCTGGACATTTCCCTCGTACAAAACCATAGAAATTCCTCCGTTATAGTTAGTTCTGCTAACTATAACTCGCGCACCCGCAATGCACTGCTGATGATGTCACATATTACATCATTCACGACATGGTCAGTAACATCACTAGAACAAAACTGCCACAGGATTGGAGCCCTCTATGGTCTAGAACACTACATGTGCCCTCCGATTCCTCAAGCACAAGGACTGCGCAAAACTGAGCCCTCTGGCTCTAACAGTACGGTGTCCCCAGAGAGCCACTCAGGCTCTAAACATATGCACGCAGGGTAGAGCCACATGGGGCTCTGTAAATAACATATGCCGCTAGGAGCACACTGGCTCCTTAAACAATCATGCCCCCATCATTGGAGCCATCTGGGCTCGGGAAGAATGGTGGGGCGGCCCACTGCCATCCAAGGCCGCCCTAACTACCACGAACATTCGGGGCCTTCAACGGGCAGCACCACTTGGCCGCCAGGAGCCCCCCCCAGCCCTCTAACACTCACCGGGCTGTTGCGGGGCAGGGGCTCCTCTTCTCTTGATGCAGCAGCACTTCTCTCGGCGGAGGCAGCAGGCGGGGCTCTCTCACTCCTGAGAGCCGCGCAGAGATCTGCTGCACCGCGCTCCACCGGGAACTCCTCTGGGGCAGCAGGCGGGGCTCCTCTTCCCTCACAGGAGCCTTGCTAGGTCGTCGCTTCACTGCCTCTTCCCCCGGGCCCCCTCCTGGGACCCGGGGCTTCACTGCACCGGCAGGGCTCTCTCCTCACATGGGAGCCCTTCTACCGCCGCCATCTTCCTGCTCTCCTGCTTCTGCGTCGGGTCCCGGGCCGGCAGCCTATCACAGCGCAGCCCGGTTAATGACGTCACGGGGGTGTCCCGGGCCGGCCGGCTGTGATTTCTCGGGGCAGTACCGAGGGGTGGGCACCCTCGAAATCCAATTGAAATATAGAAGCGAGGTGGGCCCTCGCTAAGGAGCACATAAACGGGGTGGGCTCCCGTATAATAAAAGAAATTGCAAATAAGCATAAAAGGGGCAGGAGCGCTTCCCACCAAGGGAAAACAACAGCGCTCTGCCCATCAAGGAAAATAAGGCGCTCTCAAGGCGCTGGGGGCATAGGCAAGCCCACAGGAACAATCCTTATCACCAGAAGGGCCCCAGAAACACAGGATTCCAAGACAAAGGTCCTGGGGGCAAAGTGAAGCAAAGAGGACCCCAAGAAAGAAATGATCCTCCAGGTCCATCAGGTATCCAGGGGCTGGGCAGGGCCCAGGGAGGCAAGCCTTCCCCTGGGCCCAAGCAGCAGCACACCCCTGGCAGGATTCAAGTCAGAAACAAGAACATTTTGTAAGGGGACACAGCTCCTTTTTATACAGTGAATTCCTTTGCCTAGCAGAGTGCAGGCAATGTGAGAACCAGCTACAACTGGTTATGGGGAACTCCTTTCACTGGCCAGGCTAGGGACATCAAACGCACCACAGGGGGTGGAGCCAGCATTGTGGAAGGAAAACACAGCTCTATTCAGGTCCCAGGTGTACCCCTCCCTCACATCAGCATGCTAATCACTCCATTCACCACCGGGGCAGACCCACCCAGACTCTTGGAGCCAGGCTCACCAGCCAGCTCCAGCCAATCACACGCCAGACACAAATTACACAAACATGCCAACTTCTAGAAGTGGCACTTCCGCACTAGACACATTCATGCTGCATACATCATTGCGCAGCATTCAATCTCACGAGTTCGCACATACCAAAGTCGACCCTCCACTCCCCACACATCAGGAACTACCATGGTCATACATATTCCCCATGCATTCCTATGGGAGGGCAGGTCACTCTCACCACACACACAGAGCTCACGCACAAAAAGTGCGCAGAGGCCTAAAATCACCAACACCAGGTCACAAAAACAGGCTAGAAAAAAGCTAAAAGTTTCGGGGTGAACCTGCCAAAAAGGGCCAGGTCCAACAATGAGTGAGTACATGTTAAAGTGACTATATAGAACTGTTGGTGGATGAGTGGATGTGTATGTAGATGTTGGAATTACTGAATAGGTTGTTGTAACTGGTATCTCCATTTTTTTGAAAATAGTATATATTTTTGAATGTCTGTATTATAGGTTATATTAGGGTGAGAGGAGGTCTGCCACTCTTTCACATGGATGATTTCATAAGTGATGTCATCAATGATGTCATTTGAGATATCATCACTGATGTCATCAGTGATGTCATTTGAGATGTCATCAGTGATGTCATCAGTGATGTCACTGACCATGTGATGAGTGATGTAATGTGTGACGTCATCAGCAGTGCATTGCGGGCGCACGAGTTCTATTTAGCTGAACTAACTATAAAGGTGGAATTTCAATGGTTTTGTATGAGAGAAATGTCCAGCTAACTATAACATGGGTGAAACCTATGGTTGTTTTCAGTGAATTTCTAAGGTTTTTTAAATGCTAATTCCTAACTATAACGTGTGTGAAACCTATGGTTTTTTTAGTGAATTTCAAAGGTTTTGTCAATGATAATTTTGAAATATACTAATTATTATATTTCTTTCTTTTTATGGTTATTTCCTAAATTTTTATTATAAATACTTATATTTATTTTATTTTTAAAGTTACATTTCATATTTTTAATCTAAAATAATAACAAAAGTGAATTCAAAAAGAATGCAGTGCTAGTGAAACTGCCTCAGTGAATTTGTAAGTGTTTGTTAGAGGCAGATTTACAACACCCTTGTGCCTCTTTTACACCACCGTTGCATCACTTTTCTGATGAAGCAGTGGTGCAAAAGATGCACCACGATATGTGCTATTTAGAATGTGACGTATCTGGGAGGTACGTCACATTGTAAATCCCAGGATCAGAGGGACACATTCTAACGCAGAAACACCTCCTAAAAGTGACTTACTACAATCTACAAGATTTCACTTTGTAACTTTTGGGCTCATGCTGTGTCAAAACCCTGCACTACCTTGAAGCAGGTGTAAGGATTGACACAGCAGTCTGAGCATAGGGCCCCCAGACCATTACTGGAGATACGTTGCACTTCCAACATACCTCAAACAATGCACCACCTTTACAGCACAGATACATTACATATATGTGCCATTTTTATCCCATGGTACACCGCATTGTAAATACGGCGCATCCATGGTGATGGTCTCACAGAGCACAATAACTGACATATTCCTGGGGATATGCCAGTTATTGTATATGTGCCTGTTGGACCTGGGGTTTCCAAGTCATATAGGGTAGCTTGGCACTAAGTAGGAAGGCCTAACTCAAAGGTACATGTGTTAAGTTTGCGCCACACCCTTCAGTAACATAACGTCCATCCACTCAAAAATAAGGACACTTCACCAGTTCTCTTTAGGAAAATAGGAGCTGTTTTATAAAAATACTTTGTTTATTCTTATTTATCTTATCACTCCGCTTTGTTATCTCTTTTTTTTAAATCACAAGTTTCTCCATTTGTTCAGTTACATCAATAACAAGAAAGCTTAACATTGCACTGCATTTGGTGATACACTTTCTCCCTCCAGTAAATGATCCTGGCAAATCTCACATAGTGCTAAGGTTCCTAGGAAGACACCTTGTAATTTTCTACAATATTCTGTAACCTCTTCCTGTCTAGTGAACCAGGTTGGTGCCTCTACCTAGCAATACAATACACTCACATGCCCTTTTCTATAGATTGGGTACAGGCACTATTACTGTCGAAATGAGTAACAGTTAATCGCAGTAGAACAGAATATGAATCAGTCACTGCCAGAACTCTGACCTTGAGCAGATAACCCACGATTCCCTGGTTTCTGTTCTGTGGTTTCCAGGATCGTTTTATGCTTGGCCAGTCTCTTGACACTGAGGTATGGTTCCTTTTATTATTCACGAACCCCTGGCACCTGTTCCCTCTTCACCAGGGATCGTCAGTTGACCCGTTAACAAGTTTACTGCAGTTGTGTCCCTCCAGAGCCCCAATCCCCCAGCTTACTTGTGGTGTCAAGTATCGATCTTTGTTCTCTCACTGCCGCCGGGAGTCTTCGTTCTCACCACAGACTCCTGGTGGGAATACAGGCCTTCTGACTAGCTCCTCACAGCAGCGTGCCGCCTCCGCTGTTTACCCGGTGTGTCAGCTGAGGCGGGGGCCTCCCTCAGCTCGCTGGTGGGTGTTCTGTCCTTGATCGGCGCCTGCTGGGTGAAGTCAAGCCTTTCCCCTCGCCGGTCCTATGCAGCAAAGAAGACACTACCGATCAGCGCTGCCTCACTGAGAGTGCGCGGGAGAGGGGTCACTGCTGTGCAATACCGCCTACCTCAGGAGAGAGGCCTTCCCAGCTTTCTGTCTTGCGCAGCCGTCAGAACGCTACTTTCGGCAACGCTCACTCCTCCGCCACAAAACCCTCCTCCATCAGACTTTAGCGGAAGAGCCAATCTCCCCGTACGCCAGGCGGAGCCACAGATCTTCGGAGGGGGATGCCCCGGCCCGCTGTCACTGACAACCTCCACTCCCCAGCAAGGCCCCCACAGCGGTGCTCCCAGGCTCGGCAACAGGACGATCTCCCAGCGCTCCCCAGCACCGGGGATCCTGGGTAAGTGAATGGGGTCACCACTGAATAGAAACCCTAACAGTCCAGTTGTTGTTGGTTAGCGAGGGCGGGGAACCACCTCAGCCCCTACTCCTCATACGCAACCAGACAGTGTTCCCAGGCCACACTTACCGCTGCAGTTCTCTCTTCGGCTTGTGACACTGGAGTCAGTCTCAAGAGAAGCTTATCTAAGCAGGCCAGATCTAGAGATAGGGAAGGGGAAATTAGCCGCTGGCTCCTGAAAGAGGTCAATTTCCTCCCCCTCAGCCACTATCTCAGCTGGGCCAGATCAGCAGGAAGGGAGGCAGATTCACCGCTCTGGCAGCAGTCCTTTCAGAACCATCAACCCAGACAGGATCACCCTTCCCTATTCACAGCAGTCTGCGCTCCAGTCTTACGAGTGCTTCTCTACATGTCACCTTCCAAAATGGCTGCCCAACATTCCGCCTCATATAGGCTGACCTCAGAAGGTCCAGAAGGGACCAGTAGGTTCTGGAATATTCCTATTCTACCCTATGGGTCCAGTCTCGGAGGTGGCAGTCGTGGGCAGTTACTGGCCACCATTTTGTGGGTCTTGTGAATCCAGTCAGAAAGGCGACTAGGCCTCAAGAAAAACACTATGAGGGCAAAGAGCACCTAACCCCTAGGTCAACACCTGAAAACCCAGTGGACATAAAAATTAAAGGTTTTGACGGGCAAAAAGGGGACACAAATAAATAAATAATTAGGAGGGACTACCCAAAGGGCAGACAGGTCTAACAGTGCCCATTAGTGTTTTAATGTAGTGATATGATTACTACATACCAATGAATGAGTCACTACAAAACTAAAACAACAGTGACAGAGTGTTTGCTGGAAGTGTAACGATACAAACTAGTAAATTGAACGTATAAAACACAAATTTGCAAGTACATAGAAGACTGCATACATCGTCTATAAGGATTTTGAAACAGTCTATGCCCTAAGACCTATTTTAATGCATGAGTACTTAGATAGTGAGTGGATAATTACAAGACTGCAAGGAAAGAACGTGATTGAATTTATAACAACCTCAAATGTACCACAGTATACAGATAAACACATACTGCTGAATGGCTCACTACAATATTGAAACAGTAGTGTGATAATGTTTGCTAGAAGTATTAGGATACACATTGAGGAATTGAACGTATAAAATATAAGTTTGCTGGTGCATAGAACAGCGCATCCACAGTACAGAGAGGTTTGAAACAGCCTATGCAGTAAGTCCTCTTTTAATCCATGACTATCTAGATACTGACTGGATCATTACACTTCTGCAAAGAAAGTTCCTCACAAAATTTATTACAGCTTCAGTTTTACCACCGTAC
The DNA here is from genome assembly GCF_964263255.1 of Lissotriton vulgaris. NCBI lineage: Eukaryota > Metazoa > Chordata > Amphibia > Caudata > Salamandridae > Lissotriton > Lissotriton vulgaris. The sequence goes on from NW_028248679.1 coordinate 430,587, forward strand.
AATCAAAAAGAACATACTGCTGAGTGGCTCACTATAATACTAAAATAGCAGTGGCAGGGTGTTTGGTGGAAGTCTAAGGATACAGACTGGGGAATTGAAGGTATAAAACACAAGTTTGCACCTGCATACTGAAGTAATCAGGGTTCCCAAGGCCTACATGCTCCGAAGATAACCCACTTACGCTCAAGAACTGTTGGCACGGAAACTGTAAAAGGCAAAGAACAAGTTTATTAAGACCCCATGGGGTGGTGGTACACTCAAACAGCACCCTTCGGTAATGCAAGAGGTATCACACCGAACACCGGTGTGACCCCAATTCATATACAGTTAGGGGCAATAAAAGATAGGCGGCACAAGTTAGAACACATTTATGTACATATATGGTCATGTTTTGGAACACTGCCAGCTCATTGGAGGGGGCACAACTCCGCTGGTCAGTTTGGCGCACATTCCTAAAGGCTTACTGGTCAGTTGGGACTGCGCATATGCAAGCTTGACCAGTACTAAAAATAGCCTGATGCTGGGCAGACTGAAGTGGTCATTGGAACGGACAACGGACTAAAGGGCACGCCGGCCACGAGGCCGCTTATGATCTAAGATGGCCGCCACAGTATTCAAAATGGCGTTTTCGTATGTAGCCAAGTTAAGGAGGACAACGTGTAGGTTCAGCTAATCGCTAATACGGCCAGGCCAATTACGACAGACGACCCTTTTAGCGTTTAGCTGAATCTACCTCATAATGAACATAATCAGGATGTTCGTCCTCAATATCTATTAACATAATTTGTGTTACTTCTTTATGAAGCATCATTTTGTCATGAGCAAGAGCTCGTCTCGATGGTATGCAAGCTGATAGGCACATGGAACATAGGGCTGGGCCACACTGAATACACAGACATATGAAAAACATTGCTCCCACAAGTATACACAGAATCGTCAACAGTTTCCAGCCCCAAGTAACGAGCATGGACCAAAACCATCCCGAAAGTGTCCAAGTTCCATTGTCTGGGTGTATTTCAGCTGCAATCTTGTGAAGCTTGGAGATGGCATCATAAACAGATGGAGAATTGTCCGGGACATATACACAACAGCTGCTTCCGATAATTCTACATGCCCCCCCACGATCAGCCAAAACGACATCCAACACCATCCTGTTTTGGAGCGTAACAATCCTGGAAATCTGTAGTTCCTCGGTAATGTTCCCCAGGGCAATGGCAGTGTCATTTGCTACAGCCTCGACAACACGTGTCAGTCGTCTGATTTTCCGGCTGTTCAGTGCGGCCCCCACAAAGGAGAATAGTCCCAAATTAAAGTCCACATACTGTTGCAAAGCAGTATCAGTCTGGTCAATGTCATCCAGAACAACAGTTCGCTTAACTCTATTCAGGACGAAGTCATGATATAACGTGTAATCATTGTGATACATTGGTGGGGCAATAAATACAGGTGGCAGTACAAACGATACATAGCATGTGCCCAACCACCCCAATGGAAGCTGATGGTAACCCTTCGTTCCACAAATAAAATACGTATTCCGTGATGCAACAAATGAGATGCCATTCGGGCTATCAAAAGTGAGAGTGGTATTACATTCGCTTTTCCCCACTGCAATTGAACCCTTATTTCTGATACATAGATCGGCTTTTGTGGAAATGACATTAATAACATGTGCAGTTGATACGTTAATATTCCTCTGGTTGCTGTACACGCGTGGGGCAGACACGTTATCGGGCCTGTACTCTTCCCATTCAAATCGAGTACCCTCAGCCCGTGGAAACCCATCCTTGTCATGGGAACATACTTTATTCAAACGGAAAAGCACCCCCCCTTTGGTTGGCCATCTCAGAGTAAAAAGGAGGGTGTACCAAGCGTTGCATGATCCATTATGTGAAAACGGGAGTGGAATAAGTGGGGTGCCCCCTCTCTTTTGGTGCCTTGGCAACATCCCACACACCCAACAATTTGAGGTATTGGTCATGTTATGTGTGTGGTGAAGAATCTGAATAAAACTGTTATTTAAATACGTTTGCCTATGACGTTCTTCATGAAAGGGTAATGTAAAATGAAAATGTTCAGACGGAGCCGGGGTAGTCGGCAGCAAATGTTCACGTACAGGCGCCACAAGTTCAACTACCCAGGCTATAACAGCTATCACCACAATAGTCAGAACAAAAAGAAAGGCACCCAATACTTTTTTATCACGTGAAGCCATTGTTGCCATAGTTCAGAAATGTTCGTGCAAAGTCTTAAATAGCACAAATTGTTCGCAAGGTCTCAGATACACGTGTGTGTATACCTAAAAAAAAAAGGAAAAATACGGTGCTGAACTCCGAGGTAGCCGTTGTTTTCTTCTCCGGGCCAAGACGGGTGTCGCTACACTGGCAGAACTGATCCCCCCCCCTTGGAATTCCCGGTTTCCGTTTCACAAACCTGGAGCGGTAACCAACCAGTCTTAAAAAACAAAAATCTTCTTATCGAGGGCGCAAGTTGTAGCGCTCTCGTCCAGCAGCAGCGTGGTCCGGGAAGGCTCCCTCAACTTCGGCCGATGTCACAGCTGGGCTCTTTTCTTTCTCCAAGATCTCTTTGTAGTCGGTCAATACAGCAGGAGTCACCAGATCCGGGGAGACACGGCGACAATGTGTCGAATGCACCCACCGCTTCCTGTTGGTCACTCTTACAGCGGTGCGGGTTGCCAGAAGGACCTGTTCGGGGCCCCTCCACCTGGGCTCCAGGCTGCTTGCTCTCTCAAACGAGCGAACCATCACGTGGTCACCAGGGCGGAGCTCATGGCCCTCTCCAGTAGAGTTGTCAGGGAGCGCTTCTCGAACCTGTTGATGAATAGAGAGCAAATAATTTGTTAATCGCGCCAGATAGTCATTCATCATAACACAAGGCACATCATGTATTAATCGCGGCTTAGGCACCCCCCAGATATTCATCGGGCGCCCAAACACCACCTCATAAGGCGTCAGGCCAGTTCGTGAATGGGGTACTGATCTAAGAGAGAGTAGTGCTAGCGGCAAAGCATCAGGCCACTTCAACGATGTGGACGCCACAATTTTGGCCAGTTTAAGCTTCAATGTCGCATTATACCGCTCGACCAGACCTGCTGACTGAGGGTGGAATACAGCGTGGAACTTCTGCTGAATCCCTAACCCCTTCAGTACATATTCCACAATCTTTCCAACAAAATGGGGCCCATTATCGCTCCACAGAAATTTACAGACTCCAAAGCGAGGAAAGAATTCCTTAAGCAACACCTTGGCTGTTGTCAGAGCCGTATTGTCTTTCGTGGGGTAGGCCTCAACCCATTTGCTAAAAGCACATACCACCACTAGGACGTACTTCAGGTTATTGCAGCACTCGAGTTGGATGTAATCCATTTGGAGAACCTCAAATGGTGCAGAAGGTGGAACGAAGCCTCCTTTCGGAGTATGGGTCCCCTTTCCAGGATTGTGCTGTAAACAAACCAGGCAGGTCTGCACTACTCTCTTCGCAGTGTTAGCAATCTCAGGATGTTCCCAAACTCGTGTTAAAAGCCGAGTGATTACAAGAGCTCCGACATGCGCCAGTCCATGTGACATCTGGACCATCGCCTGCAAGTAAGCCGCAGGCAATTTCCACTTCTCCATGTCTTTGCTTCTCCAACAACCCTCGTCATCTAGTAGCCCATCTACTGCCCATGCCGCAAGTTCAGATTCAGTAGCTGATTTTTGAATATCCAGTATTTCTGCTCTAGCATCACTCCATCGTTCAGCCTGTGACTGTATCACGTACATAGGGGCGCTAGTTCGAGACATAGCCGTTTGTCTTGCTATGCTGTCTGCAAAGGCATTTCCTTGGCCCACTTTATCCGTGATCTTTTTATGGGCACTGCACTTCACTATCGCTACTTTCTTTGGGCCAAGCAGCGCATTTAAGAGATCACGCACTAGCTCTCCGTGCATAATGTGCTCTCCGTGTGATGTCAAAAACCCACGTTCTCTCCAGAGTAGCCCGAAGTCGTGTGCCACTCCGAAGGCATACCGGCTGTCCGTGTATATGTTCACACATAGACCAGTACTCAATTCGCAGGCTCTTGTTAAAGCTATCAGCTCTGCTGCCTGAGCCGATTTTTGTGGTATCCTAGCTGTTTCTACCACTGTCTTAAGTGTCGTGATCGCATAGGCTGCGGAAGTCGTACCATCTGGCAGCCTTACACATGATCCATCAACCCACAGTTCCCCATCCACATCTGGAAGTGGGACATCCTGTAAATCGACACGACCCTTTGTCTGTTCCTCGGTCAGGAAAACACAATCATGATGTTTTTCTTCCTGACCCTCCTCGACCGGATAGGGCAATAAAGTGGCAGGGTTCAAAGTAGCGCATCTTTTCAGTGTAATATGTGGCGCCAAGAGTGTCAGCTCATATCCTGTTAGCCGTGCACTCGTAAGGTATTGGGTCTTTGTTTGGTTTAGCAGAGCATCTACTGCGTGAGGAACTAACACCAGCAGTTTGTGTGATAACACTATTCCCTCACTCTGTCGTATGGCCACTGCTGTTGCTGCCACCGCTCGAAAACACCCAGGCAACCCTCGCGCTACAGGATCCAGAATGGCAGAGAAGTATGCACATGGTCTCTGCTTATCCCCGTGTAGTTGCACTAACACTGACAACGCGCACCCATCATTCTCGTGCACGTACAATGTGAAAAGTTTCGTATAATCTGGTGTGCCTAACACGGGTGCGGAACAAAGGGCCTGTCTCAGCTGTTCAAAGGCCTTCTGACATTCATCTGTCCATGCTAAGGGCATTGGTGTAGCTTTAGACAATAACGCTAGCAAGGGCTTTATGATGTGTGAAAAACCCATAATCCATTGTCTACAAAAGGACGTCAACCCTATGAAGGCACGTACATCTCTCTGCGTGCAGGGGACTGGTGTGTCTAGAATTGCTTGAATTCGATCAGATGTTAATGCACGCCCCTCCTTAGACAACAGATGACCAAGGTAAGTCACCTGGGGTCTACAATATTGAAGTTTCTTTTTCGAAACCTTATGATTGTTCTGTGCCAAAAAGGAAAGCAACGCAATTGTACTTTCTTCACATTGTGCATAAGTGTCAGCAGCAAGCAGAAGGTCATCCACGTACTGGATGAGAGCAACGCCCGACTGCAATTTAAACAAATCAAGCTGTCTTTTCAAAGCCTGGCTGTAGATGCTAGGGCTTTCAGTATAACCTTGGGGAACACGACAAAATCTATATGATTTATTATTGAGCGTAAAGCCAAACAGGTATCTGCTATCTGGATGAACAGGGATGGAAAAGAACGCATTCTTTAAATCAATAACACTAAACGTGGTGGCCGTTGGTGGAACCAAGGTAAGCAGGGTCGTAATATCGGACACCACCGGGTATTGGGGAATGACAATTTTGTTGATCTCTCGCAAATCAATAATAAAGCGATAGATTTTGCCGTCAGTGTCTCTCTTGAGAATCGGAAGAATAGGACTGTTGCAAACATTATAACGGACCTCCTCTACAACCCCTGCAGAAATCAAATCCTGAACAATACGTGTCAAGGCAATTTCACCCTCTCTCGAAATCTTATATTGTGGTACTCGTGGTAGAGGGGCACCCTCTTTAACAGTAATGTGTATTGGTGGAATACGCATCTCTCCCACATCCGTATCTGAGGTCGCCCATAACGTATGTGGTAAAGAGGCCAAAGCTGGAACATCTGAGATGGCGTAAAACCTATCGGGATCAGGATAATTGTCATTCAAGATAACTCGCACTCCCTCAGGGGCGCAACGTATCGTTGCTCGGAAATATTTAAGCAAGTCAATACCCAGGATATTGTCTGGTGTATGGGGTGATAACAAGAACTGACCAAAACTAAAGTATTTGTCAAGACATAGTGCAAGGGGCTTGGACAATGGGCTGGGGGAGGGTGTGCCATCAAACCCTACACATGTAATCATTTCGCCAGACAGGGGAGCCCTCGGAACCAAGTTTTTCGACAAAGCGCTACGTGTAGCCCCAGTGTCGACAAGAAATTGATCAGTAGAACCCAGAATACCCGCTGTTACATAGGGACCCTGCTGATCTACCGGCACTTCAACTGATTCCTTACCCCATCCTACGCAGTCCTATGCATGCACATAATCCTGGTGTTCCACATTTTCTCCCTCCGAGATCTGATATTGATTCCGCCTATCAAACGTGTTTCGTTCATCCTGGCCACGGCCCCTCTCCTCAACCCTTCCACGATCACTTCCGCTACCTCTCGCTCCCGTATAACCTCCCCTCGACCTTCCACCTCCTCGACCACGCTGACTACGCTGCTCACGAAGTACCGGACAATCTTCAGCCCAATGCCCAAACTCCTTACAATAAGCGCACTGATCCTCCGCAATGTCTGTACGACCATACGACGTATTTCCTCCACCCCGTCTACCTCTATCATTCCCTCTACCCTGTGTTCCCCGAACCTGCGCCAACATCACCTTCGTTTTCAATTCCTTCGCCTTTTTCTCAACACTCTCTTTAGCCTCCAATTCCTGCCGCTCATAATACTGAGCCATAGTTAACAAGGATGCAGGGGTCGCCGTGGCCCAGGAACTTTCACTCGACTTCAATCGTTTTGCAATCTCCGGTAGGAGATTAGCCACATACTTATCTACAAACAAATGCCGACCCGTATCGTCTGTTAAAGATTGCCCACTGTAATCATGGAATGCCTCCTCGAAGCGTGTAAAGAAGTCTGAGACCGTTTCATCGGGTTTCTGTTTGCACGACGTCAGCATAGTCCAATCAATCTTTTTAGAGGGAACAAGCGTCTTCAATTTATTCAAAATAGCCGCCGGAAGGTCTAGAATCAACTGACAAGGCTTACATGCTGGTTCCCTATCTAAATCGGCAGCATTTATTTCTTTCCATGTGCCCCCCAGTATCATTTCATCATTATTTTTACGAATTTGTCTCCACATATCAGGTGGCAGAATTAGCCCAAAGAACAAATCTATATCCACAAGAGTCATCACACAAGACGAAATAGCCCCTTCCACCCCTTCATAAAATGCCGCCGGATTTTTTCGAAGATCAGGTAAAGAATTTTTCAATGCCATAACATCTGCTCTATTCCAAGGCGTGTATACCCAGTTATATACAAAATACCCTTTCGCATCTTTCGATAATTTATCATCATCTGTACCGTCCCCTTTTGGTGGAACATACAAAGGCGCGGCTTCACGCATAGGCATAACATGCAACGCAGAACTCTTATCTGAACCACGGAGAGAACACTCCTTAGCCTGCCCGCTATTCTCCAATTCGGACTCCTTTTGCCTCCTTTTCCGCTCCTCCCGTAATTTCGTCGTTTCGTCTCGCAGCTGGATCAGTTGCGTGAATAGGTCATCGACATCTGAAAGATCAAAGATACCTTAAAGCAAATTCTCACGATACACTGATACCGATTTAGGTTCTAACGTGTCAGAAAGTTCACGATACGCAGCAACAACTTCATCTGCCAAACTAGATAAAAAATACATCAATTCAAGATCCGACCACGCCTTTTTCTCCGTAAGCAACTGATCCTGAGAAACACACTTCTTATTCACTTTACGAGCCCAACTACGCAAATGTGCGGACCTCTCCGCAGTAAACCTGAGCGCAGATACCCCCTTCTGCTCCGACTTATCCTGTCCATCGTCCTCCGAATCTGCAGCTGGTGCCGTCGGCGAAACGTACGGAGGCGGTGACCGATCTAGCAATGAAAAATCATCAGATTCATTATTAAGGACAGGATAAAGCGGTCGACGGATAGGAAATTGACCAGTCGTTTGCAATTTACGTTCCCGTTCCTCCCTCTCTTTCTTCTCCTGAGCCTCCTTTTCCTCAAGCTGTAAAGCCTTATCCCGAGCAGCCTTGCGCTGCTCTTTGTCCGCCAAGGCAACTTCACGCTTCATTCGCTCACGCACCGCTTTCTCCCACATTCGCACACAATCAAACATATTTTGTCTAGACCTGCGTTGAAACAAACATTGTTCCACAAACTGTACTTTACGTAAATCGAACGACCCATGTAGAGGCCATTGTAATTCAGGATCCGACTTTGTATACTTATGCCATAATTTGCTATACATTATAGGGGGGAGGCCAAATTTTATATACATCTCACGATTTGGTGTTCCCTCTGGGGGAGCCGGATGTGCTTCTGCTAACCTAATTGAGGTACCCTCTCCAAAACAGCACATCCCTCGGAGTGTGCTGAAAACAGGCATGTTCGAAAAGTATCACAAAAACGTGACACCGCACAAAATGGCACTTACAGTACTTCACACGATTGTGCCGCTCAGGGGAAAAAGGAACAAAGTTCAGAGAAACATCTCTACATGCCTGCCTATGTGAAGTGCACTACACATATAAGTTCAAAGATCTCAAATCACAATGTTAGCTAACTCAAATCAAAAAAACATAGATCGTAGGACTTCGGCAAGCGTCCGAGGACTACCTTACCGATCACAAAGCTTACCCAACTTCTCAAACGTCCAGATTCCAACTGCCAAGGTCTTGTAAGCCAAATCAGCCAAACGGCACTATCTCAGCGATGCAGACACTCGAAAACTCAGTCGGAGACCGGCGCCACCTGGAAGGTCAGATCGGAAGGAAAGGAAAAAACACCGTGGCAGCCAAGACTCGGGTCACTCGTGGCAGCGCGCGTCCATGGCGAGTTTCCAAGCCTTCGTCACGACCTCTCCTTCGGGCATCCGAGTCGCCGATGAGTCCCTTTGTGGTCGCCAATTTGAAGTAATCAGGGTTCCCAAGGCCTACATGCTCCGAAGATAACCCACTTACACTCAAGAACTGTTGGCACGGAAACTGTAAAAGGCAAAGAACAAGTTTATTAAGACCCCATGGGGTGGTGGTACACTCAAACAGCACCCTTCGGTAATGCAAGAGGTATCACACCGAACACCGGTGTGACCCCAATTTATATACAGTTAGGGGCAATAAAAGATAGGCGGCACAAGTTAGAACACATTTATGTACATATATGGTCATGTTTTGGAACACTGCCAGCTCATTGGAGGGGGCACAACTCCGCTGGTCAGTTTGGCGCACATTCCTAAAGGCTTACTGGTCAGTTGGGACTGCGCATATGCAAGCTTGACCAGTACTAAAAATAGCCTGTTGCTGGGCAGACTGAAGTGGTCATTGGAACGGACAACGGACTAAAGGGCACGCCGGCCACGAGGCCGCTTATGATCTAAGATGGCCGCCACAGTATTCAAAATGGCGTTTTCGTATGTAGCCAAGTTAAGGAGGACAATGTGTAGGTTCAGCTAATCGCTAATACGGCCAGGCCAATTACGACAATACAAGACAGCATGTATCCTCCATACGGATTTTAAAGAAATCGATACCCTCAAACCCACTTTGCATATTTTAAATCAATACAAACATTTAAAGAATATGTAAATGAATCTATAACTGCTTCACTTTTAGTACAATAAATACATTAGTAGAAAGTGCTCAAACCTTTATTATTTTTCAACAATAAATTTATTCTTGTAACATCTCATAATTTAACAGACATTCCAATGCAACTTCATCAGATATGTCATTCAGATCAATTTCCTGGTCAGCAGGTTCTGATTTAATGTGTTCTAAAATTTCAACATAATTTAAAACTTCAACAAAATCTGCATCAAAGCTTTTGTCTTCAAAATTATAATTCATGTCTGCAGCACTAATTTCCCCTTCTTCACTCTCATTGCCTGTGACAGATACGATTAGTTCTTCAATTACACTCAAGGTAATATCCAAAATCTCCTGAGTATGAGGCTGATCTCTTTCCATAATTTTTCCTTTATGTTCTTGCTCCTTGTATAAAAATATAAACCGTTAATTTTATCACTTTTTGTAATATATAATACAAAACTACCGTTTTCACCTATTTTAACCTATAAAAAAGACTATATAAATACCATTATCTAATAACACTCCATTAGTAGAGTTTTAGTCCTTTGCAAAATTATACAACTATAATTACTTATAAGGATATCCTGTTCTTAGCTTTTCCTAAATTTTGAAAGCAGTCACTCCTTATGACTATAGGAAAAGACTCAGGGTGTTATAGTAAAATACACTACTAAAAGATTTAGAATATGTCTATTCACCTTACCCTTTCCAAAACAGTAAGTGTGTTTTACTATAATGGAAAATATACTATTCATTGTCCTGAACAACACTGTGTATCTGTGTATATTTAGACATCATTATCACACTACTTTTTAAATACTTCATGTGTTTACTCTATCTCTATTCCTCATATATAACTTAGTCTAACCCTACTAATTACCTACCCCTTCCAATTTCAAACTAGCCTCTTCTCTAGTATTTATCTGCAACCTTGTAGCTTACGGTTCTTTATTTTTCTCACTGCTTTTAACCTATAATTACGTAACATTCATCAACCTAGGCCTCTCAGTTTATTGTCTAATTTTCATATTATTAATTTCCTTGTGTTCTTCTACTAACTTTTCTTTATGCAGTTGCTAGTTATCTATTCTGTCAATCCTTGAATATGTTATGTTTTTCACTAATGTTTCTTCTTCAATAAAATGTCTTTTTAGGAGTATTCCTTACTCAATGTGTTCTTTTCCCTTAAGACCTTGCTTAACACAAATTTTATTGTTTCTTCTTTTAAGTTACAGAAAATACATCGTCTGAGTACATTCAATATTGTCTATAATGTCAGGTAACTTTACTTACTAACTTGTCAAACAACGTTCTTTAACTCTCACAGAAATATTTCCACTTTCTCTTCAGGAATGTCTAAGGAGCAATTGAAATCGGGTCTGAACTCCGGAACGTCTTCGGTGAAGTGCGCACTCGTTAGTGAGCGCACGCCTCACCAAGGATTCCCCACAACTCTGTGGTAAATGACTAGATCGCAACCGTGTCTTTCAGCCGCGGCCCGTGTTGTGATGAGGCAGACAGGGGGGGCGGGGGAGGGGCAGGGTGAAGGGTGATAAACAACAGAATCTGGATGATTGCAGGTTAGTAAACAATTACATTAATGAAACGAATTTCGGGCCATATTATCAACAAAACGCGATTTCAACAAAAGGCGACACATTATCCCCACTTTTATCACCAGGAAAGTGGCGATAAAGTGGCGATTATCCATATCGTTTTGTTGATAATATGACCCGAAATGCATGTTAATGGCTTCGTGGTGACGATCTCGCGTGGTTAGAAGGTTGTACATGCATGTTTAGGCTCTATTTTTTAATTATTTTTTAAAAAGAAAAATGCCAGCGTACACGTACAGAAATATGTACAATTACGAGCAGGAGCTGCATGCTGATTGGCTGTCAATACTCCAAACCAGGAAGTGTTGCAAGCCATCTTATTTGTCACGGCAGCTGAGTCACAAGGTAACAGTAAAAACAAGTTGAGAAATAAGGAAAGGGGGCAGGATAGAAACATTCTGAACTTATCAATCAATCAATCAATCACTGCAGCGCGCTACATACCCGTGAGGGTCTCAAGGCGCTGCTACTGATCGAAGAGCCAGGTCTTGAGAAGTCTTCTGAAGCCCAGGAGGTCGTGGGTCTGTCGTACGCTGGTAGAGAGAGCGTTCCAGTGTTGCTTTAGGGAGTGGTAGATTTATTGTATGCGTACCAACCATGTATGGACGACCTACAGCTGTAATGTTGAAAGTTGTCACGTAAGCGTATGTAAGCAAGAAAAATAAAAATTATTTTAGATATTTATTAAGTGTATTTGTTTATGTGTTGTGTGGCTCTAAAAAGAGCCATTGTGTTTATTGCGAGATGTTATTACCTACAAGTAAGTACCATTGCAGAGTCTTAAGTTTATGAGGAAGACTCTGTTCCCCTCATCTGTAAAATGTACACCATCTCTCCTATAGATGCCATGCATATTGAAACGCAGATTGTTGTTGTAAATGGACCCCATTCGATGGTCTCGGAGAAAGGCAGAAACAGATTTATTCACATGTTTCCTAGCTTTTTCAAACTGTGGACAATAGTGGTTGGACCGCTTCCATTTCTGCCTTTGGCATATATTAGAATATACAAAGGCAGTTTTGGGGAACAGTGTCATCAATTGTGCAAAGATGTCCTTCATGAGCATTTCTAGAGCTACCTCAGTCAAAGTGCCTAAGGTATTGCCACGACAGTGCACAATTATGAGGTCAGGGTGTTGGAGATGCATAAAGGATTTCACCAATGGCATCAATTGGTACAACTTTAATCCTCTCTGTCCAATCCATTTAATGTCTACATTTGGTAAACAGAGGTCCTTGTGAATTATTTTCTTTTGTGCGTACTTTTGACTCCAGAAAATATAGCTGTGTCCCACAATCCACACTGTAGGCATTTTGAAGAGAGATCTGGATGCACTCTGAAGGTCTCTGTAAATGAAATGGTAGTTTGAAAAGTAAGATTTTTCTAAAATGGTGGACAACATGCAGTTTTCAAAAAAAGAAATGATTGGTTGTTTGACAACATTTTACAGAAAACTAGGTTCCATCTTTCTGTTTTTTAAAAGCCTTATTTTTGTTTGGTTAAGAAAAAGTGATAGAAAAGAACGTTACATAAGATAAGCTGGTTTATTCTCCAGTCAAGCATACTTGCTGCAACAATGTAGGATGAACTTTTCACCTGTGTGCTGAGTTAGGTTTTCCCTGAAGTGTATCCATGGTAACTGGCAGATTGTGGAATAGGGGAAGGGTTGAAAGTTCTATTAGTTGGAAAGGTTTTGAATGTTAAACCACTAGAAATGTGTGTTTTCTTTTAAATTAATGTGTACATGATTTTAATTGGTTATTTATATGTATGTATGCGTAAAATGAGAGGGAAAATGTTCAATTTGACGGTTGTGCTGCAAACACTGAACTCCAGAGATTTTGTAGAAGAATATACACTGTGTGAGTGGTATTCCTGTTATTCTAGAATTCAATTTGAAAGGTGAGTTGAAAAGTTGTATGGGAGTGCGTGTGTGCAGTGTATCTTTGTACATTAACGAATTATGAGGTATATTATCAAGACTCGGCGATACAATTATCGCCACTTTATTGGCAGCAAACTGCCGATAAAGTGTTGATAATTTTATCGCCTGTCTTGATAATATGCTCCTATATTTGTCCGTTGTTAAAAGTTTTATAGTAGTAAATGTGTTTTGCTATGTTGTTATGTTTTTTTCTTTAATATCATTTTGTGCCTCTCTGTACATTAAGGGATTATGGGCCATATTATCAATAAAGGATGATACATTATCGCCGCTTTTATCAACCGGAAACTGCCGGTAAAGCGGTCATAATGCTCTCGATAATATTATCATCGTGAATCCCATAGAAGCTCAGGTTATGGTGTTAACATGGGCTCTATGGGAATTCACAAGGACATATTATCGAGACCATTTTCGCCACTTTAGTGGCGGTTTCCAGCCGGTAAAAGCGGCGATAATGTATCGCCCTTTACTGATAATGTGGCACTGAAAGTCATATTATTAAGGACCAGTGTTAAAATTATCGACGTTTTATGTGCAGGAAACTGCTGTTAAAACAACGAAAATGGGCTTCATAATAGGTTCTTGTAAATTGCTATAGAAGCCCAAGTTCCGGTGTTAACCTGGGCTGGTATGGGAATTCTCAAGGACATATTATCAAGCTCATTATCGTCGCTTTATCAGCATTTTCCTGCCGATAAAAACGACGATAATCTATCACCTTTTATTGATAATATATCCCGAAATTTGTTTTATTAATTTAATTGTTTACTTACCTGCAATGATCCAGGGAGCATATTACCAAGGGGGGCAATAGGCAATTATCGCCGATTTAGCGTCCGTTTTCGGCCCCTAAGCGGCGATAATTCTATCACCCTATTAGCAACCTGTCGCTAACTGACGTTAGCGACAGCTTTTAGGTGATAGCGAGCAGTTTGGGGCCCGCTTTGCATGTGAGCGATGTTTATCACTAATGACGTGCAAAGTGGGAGTACCCAACCAGTTACTGACTGAAAGCAGCCGCTAACGTCGCTATCACCTATTAGCAAGGCAGGCGTAGCGTTGAAAATATTCACGCTAACCGCGAATATGTCCAAATACTAACACCTGCCCAGACCAGTTCTTAGCCATGGTATCCAATGGGAGGTGGATGACATGGCTAAGACCATTTCGTCTCTAATGAGTGAATATCGCTGTATTCTCAGCGATATTCACGCATTTCGCTGCTATCGATGGATATTTTAGCACAATGGAGAAAAACGTTGCTAATAGCATGTTTCTCCGCTAACATATCCAGCGATAGGCAGCGATAAAAAAATCGTCGCTAACCTTATTTAGCGATAAATATTGCTACTTGTTGGTTCGATGCCCCCAGATTCCGTTGTTTATCACTCCTCACCCTGCCCCTCCTCCGCCCCGCCTGCCTGCCCCATCGCAACTCCCTCCACGGACCGTGGCTGTTTCTTTATTCCGTTATATTGTACTGTCTATTTATTCTCTAATTTTTTATTACATTTTCCCTGTTTCTGTAGCGATCACCCAACATTGCACAAAAAGGAAAAAGTGCGTTTTTGTCATGATTCCCAAATGGAGAAACTACAGGTCCCAGAATGCAAAGCGGCGCCAGGAACCAGGGAAGTGGGCGGACACTATATAGGTACTTCCCTATCACAGGACCGGTGCTTGTCAATCATGTTCCAGAGCCTGTTCTGTTTTCCTTCGTGTGAATGCCTGTTTCCAAGAGCCGTCAGAGTGTGTGGAGAGATCGGAGTTTTTCGTGTGTCACGTATCCAGAGCGGAACCAGCGTGACCAAACGTATTGGAGAGACCCTCGCCGACCAAGAGCCAGCGAGGTCAGACTCCGTGGAGAAGAGATCCTCGCCGACCAAGAGCCAGCGAGGTCAGACTCAGAGGAGAAGAAACCCCCGCCGACCAAGAGCCAGCGCGGTCAGAGTTTCACACGAGCCTCGCTGGAAGTACAAGCCCGACGGATTCCTGTCCGCGTAACTCTGCACAAGCCGTGATCTTCTCACAGCAAGTATTACGGGGAGAGCGGGATTGCTGTCATCATTTCTTTTTTTTGTTAACACAGTATCATTGTCGTCCCCGTATTGCCGCCTCACCCTTTGAAAACCCTGCGTGCTGGGAGAATTCTGTTTACCCTGTGCCCTCCCGACGCAGGGGAAAAAAGGAAGTTTGCTCTTTTGTTTAACTCTTTGTCCACACGAAGTAGTGTGGTGAAGATAAGACGTGCTGTTAAAACGTCTAATTGGAAATCCGCTACCAGTCAGTACTTATTCGAGGTGAATGATTTTGTTAAGAAGTGACGTAACTTCTTGTACTTTTGTAGCAGTTCTACGTGGTGCAGATTATCAGGAGATCTATACTGAGAGAAGAAGAATAGATCTCGGTAGGTTTACCTATCAAGGGGAAGGCGGGAAGGACAACCACCGTGTTGTTACTAAGAGCTTGTTGTCTTTCTTTTGTATCCTCTCACAGTACTATCGACCCCTGTGTCTACTATGGTAGTGTGTATCTGAGGCATTCGAAGCACCCTAGACGTTCCCTGCCCATTCACCTCGCGGCCTCTTTCCTGATTCCCTTAAACAGTGGTGGAGCACCCAGTGTTGAGGTATTACGGAGAGAGGCTTTGAGGACTATCTTCTTATCGTCCCTGCTGGTCTTTGGATTAAGGTTAGTGGCGCATGCGTGTTCTTGCGCTGCTTGTAATCACGACAGATTGACAAGCCAAAGAATACTGTCCGGCCTGGACGATGGATACCAACGCGGTCCTTACTTCCTTACTGGAAAGTTTCTCGAACTTGCAGCAAGAAGTCCAGACCTCTCGAGCAGAAAACCAAGCTCTGTACAAAGAAGTGTCGGATTTGCGTAAAGACATGTCCGATCTTGCACAAAGGGAAACCGTTCCTAAACCGTTGTTGAGACCCGCTACCTTGCCCCCACCGGCCTCCTTCCCGTCCGGAGGTTCCTTTGCTGCGCCTTCCACCTCTAATGAGACTACTCCTACCGTACACATTATTCAAAATCAAGGGATACCTCTAGCCCCGCCTGAAAGATTTTATGGAGACCCCAGAAAATTCGAAACATTTTTGAACCAATGCCGTCTCCATTTTCTATGTAAACCCATGGTGTTTCAGGATGATTCATCCAAAACTGCATTCCTGATGTCGTACATGGGAGGGAATGCCTCCAGTTGGACAATCCCTTTGCTGGAGCGAGATGATCCTGTACTACAGAATTTCTCTGATTTTTGTCTAGAACTTCGGAAGTTGTTTGACAGAAAGTCACACATGATGTCCTTGGACAGGGAATTAATGACTTTACGACAAGGCTCCCAAGACCACTTGTCTTATATTACCACGTTTAATCGTCTTATAGTGGAAACGGATTGGCCAGTTCAAAAAAGGATATCCTTGTTTTACCAGGGATTGAGGAGTGAACTGAAAGACGTATTGGCACAGGTGGTGCAATTACCGTCCACTTGCGAGGAACTCATTGATCTGACGGTCCAGCTTGATCATCGATTGTTGGAACGATCATTTTGGTGGCCTAGTCTTAGAGCCGACGTGAAAGAATACGTCAAGAACTGTGCTGTTTGCGCTCAAGGAAAGTCTAGTCATGCGAAACCTTCAGGTCTCTTACAACCGTTGCCGATACCCCCTAAACCCTGGCATACTGTGTCTATGGATTTCATTGTGGAAATGCCCCCGTGTGAAGGCCAAACTGTTATATTGGTGATAGTTGACCACCTCACGAAAATGGGTCATTTTATATCCTTGCCAGGTCTACCCTCTTCATTGGTATTGGCCAAGGTGTTCCTGCAACAGGTCGTGCGGCTGCATGGCTTGCCGAGTGTGTTGATCACGGATCGTGGAACGCAATTCACTTCCCATTTCTGGAAAGCCTTATGTACATTGCTCCAAATTGATGCACGCCTCTCCTCTAGTTTCCATCCGCAAACGGATGGAAAAACGGAAAGGCTCAACCAAACCCTTGAGCAATACCTTCGTTGTTTTACTTTGCAAAGCACAACGGACTGGACCACCCTTTTGTGGTTGGCGGAGTTCGCCTACAACAATGCGGTACACTCTACCTTAGGATGTTCCCCGTTCTTTTGTTTGTATGGTTTAAATCCTAACATGCTTCCCTTTGAGTGGCCGGCCACATCCTTGGTTCCTACTGTTCAGGAACATCACGCTCATCTCCGGGCTGTTTTGATTGATGCTAGACACTGCTTGGAGAATGCTCAAAAGGCCCAAAAGCGTTTTGCAGACACTCATCGTTCCTTGGAACCTGAGTATAAGGTTGGGGATAAAGTGTGGCTATCTACACGGAACCTGAAATTGAAAGGGATCAGTAAATTGAAGCCGAAGTTCATAGGTCCCTACGGTATCTGTGAAGTGATAAATCCTGTGGCCATGAAGCTTTCTCTTCCTCTGTCATGGTCCATACATCCTGTGTTTCATGTATCGCTTCTTCGCCCTTGTCTGCCTGAGGTTCGGGTGCCGGTCCGCCCTCCACCTCTGGAGGTAGAAGGTCAGGAGGAGTACGAAGTTGCAGCTATCCTGGACTCTCGGATGGTGCGAGGTAGAATCCAATACCTGGTGGACTGGAAAGGTTTTGGCCCTGAGGACCGTACCTGGGAACCGGTTGCCAATCTACATTGTCCTGACTTATTGGCACTGTTTCATGATACCTACCCTGGGAAACCGGGTCGTCCGCCGGGACGGCGGTCCTCGAGAGGGGGTACTGTAGCGATCACCCAACATTGCACAAAAAGGAAAAAGTGCGTTTTTGTCATGATTCCCAAATGGAGAAACTACAGGTCCCAGAATGCAAAGCGGCGCCAGGAACCAGGGAAGTGGGCGGACACTATATAGGTACTTCCCTATCACAGGACCGGTGCTTGTCAATCATGTTCCAGAGCCTGTTCTGTTTTCCTTCGTGTGAATGCCTGTTTCCAAGAGCCGTCAGAGTGTGTGGAGAGATCGGAGTTTTTCGTGTGTCACGTATCCAGAGCGGAACCAGCGTGACCAAACGTATTGGAGAGACCCTCGCCGACCAAGAGCCAGCGAGGTCAGACTCCGTGGAGAAGAGATCCTCGCCGACCAAGAGCCAGCGAGGTCAGACTCAGAGGAGAAGAAACCCCCGCCGACCAAGAGCCAGCGCGGTCAGAGTTTCACACGAGCCTCGCTGGAAGTACAAGCCCGACGGATTCCTGTCCGCGTAACTCTGCACAAGCCGTGATCTTCTCACAGCAAGTATTACGGGGAGAGCGGGATTGCTGTCATCATTTCTTTTTTTTGTTAACACAGTATCATTGTCGTCCCCGTATTGCCGCCTCACCCTTTGAAAACCCTGCGTGCTGGGAGAATTCTGTTTACCCTGTGCCCTCCCGACGCAGGGGAAAAAAGGAAGTTTGCTCTTTTGTTTAACTCTTTGTCCACACGAAGTAGTGTGGTGAAGATAAGACGTGCTGTTAAAACGTCTAATTGGAAATCCGCTACCAGTCAGTACTTATTCGAGGTGAATGATTTTGTTAAGAAGTGACGTAACTTCTTGTACTTTTGTAGCAGTTCTACGTGGTGCAGATTATCAGGAGATCTATACTGAGAGAAGAAGAATAGATCTCGGTAGGTTTACCTATCAAGGGGAAGGCGGGAAGGACAACCACCGTGTTGTTACTAAGAGCTTGTTGTCTTTCTTTTGTATCCTCTCACAGTACTATCGACCCCTGTGTCTACTATGGTAGTGTGTATCTGAGGCATTCGAAGCACCCTAGACGTTCCCTGCCCATTCACCTCGCGGCCTCTTTCCTGATTCCCTTAAACAGTGGTGGAGCACCCAGTGTTGAGGTATTACGGAGAGAGGCTTTGAGGACTATCTTCTTATCGTCCCTGCTGGTCTTTGGATTAAGGTTAGTGGCGCATGCGTGTTCTTGCGCTGCTTGTAATCACGACAGATTGACAAGCCAAAGAATACTGTCCGGCCTGGACGATGGATACCAACGCGGTCCTTACTTCCTTACTGGAAAGTTTCTCGAACTTGCAGCAAGAAGTCCAGACCTCTCGAGCAGAAAACCAAGCTCTGTACAAAGAAGTGTCGGATTTGCGTAAAGACATGTCCGATCTTGCACAAAGGGAAACCGTTCCTAAACCGTTGTTGAGACCCGCTACCTTGCCCCCACCGGCCTCCTTCCCGTCCGGAGGTTCCTTTGCTGCGCCTTCCACCTCTAATGAGACTACTCCTACCGTACACATTATTCAAAATCAAGGGATACCTCTAGCCCCGCCTGAAAGATTTTATGGAGACCCCAGAAAATTCGAAACATTTTTGAACCAATGCCGTCTCCATTTTCTATGTAAACCCATGGTGTTTCAGGATGATTCATCCAAAACTGCATTCCTGATGTCGTACATGGGAGGGAATGCCTCCAGTTGGACAATCCCTTTGCTGGAGCGAGATGATCCTGTACTACAGAATTTCTCTGATTTTTGTCTAGAACTTCGGAAGTTGTTTGACAGAAAGTCACACATGATGTCCTTGGACAGGGAATTAATGACTTTACGACAAGGCTCCCAAGACCACTTGTCTTATATTACCACGTTTAATCGTCTTATAGTGGAAACGGATTGGCCAGTTCAAAAAAGGATATCCTTGTTTTACCAGGGATTGAGGAGTGAACTGAAAGACGTATTGGCACAGGTGGTGCAATTACCGTCCACTTGCGAGGAACTCATTGATCTGACGGTCCAGCTTGATCATCGATTGTTGGAACGATCATTTTGGTGGCCTAGTCTTAGAGCCGACGTGAAAGAATACGTCAAGAACTGTGCTGTTTGCGCTCAAGGAAAGTCTAGTCATGCGAAACCTTCAGGTCTCTTACAACCGTTGCCGATACCCCCTAAACCCTGGCATACTGTGTCTATGGATTTCATTGTGGAAATGCCCCCGTGTGAAGGCCAAACTGTTATATTGGTGATAGTTGACCACCTCACGAAAATGGGTCATTTTATATCCTTGCCAGGTCTACCCTCTTCATTGGTATTGGCCAAGGTGTTCCTGCAACAGGTCGTGCGGCTGCATGGCTTGCCGAGTGTGTTGATCACGGATCGTGGAACGCAATTCACTTCCCATTTCTGGAAAGCCTTATGTACATTGCTCCAAATTGATGCACGCCTCTCCTCTAGTTTCCATCCGCAAACGGATGGAAAAACGGAAAGGCTCAACCAAACCCTTGAGCAATACCTTCGTTGTTTTACTTTGCAAAGCACAACGGACTGGACCACCCTTTTGTGGTTGGCGGAGTTCGCCTACAACAATGCGGTACACTCTACCTTAGGATGTTCCCCGTTCTTTTGTTTGTATGGTTTAAATCCTAACATGCTTCCCTTTGAGTGGCCGGCCACATCCTTGGTTCCTACTGTTCAGGAACATCACGCTCATCTCCGGGCTGTTTTGATTGATGCTAGACACTGCTTGGAGAATGCTCAAAAGGCCCAAAAGCGTTTTGCAGACACTCATCGTTCCTTGGAACCTGAGTATAAGGTTGGGGATAAAGTGTGGCTATCTACACGGAACCTGAAATTGAAAGGGATCAGTAAATTGAAGCCGAAGTTCATAGGTCCCTACGGTATCTGTGAAGTGATAAATCCTGTGGCCATGAAGCTTTCTCTTCCTCTGTCATGGTCCATACATCCTGTGTTTCATGTATCGCTTCTTCGCCCTTGTCTGCCTGAGGTTCGGGTGCCGGTCCGCCCTCCACCTCTGGAGGTAGAAGGTCAGGAGGAGTACGAAGTTGCAGCTATCCTGGACTCTCGGATGGTGCGAGGTAGAATCCAATACCTGGTGGACTGGAAAGGTTTTGGCCCTGAGGACCGTACCTGGGAACCGGTTGCCAATCTACATTGTCCTGACTTATTGGCACTGTTTCATGATACCTACCCTGGGAAACCGGGTCGTCCGCCGGGACGGCGGTCCTCGAGAGGGGGTACTGTAGCGATCACCCAACATTGCACAAAAAGGAAAAAGTGCGTTTTTGTCATGATTCCCAAATGGAGAAACTACAGGTCCCAGAATGCAAAGCGGCGCCAGGAACCAGGGAAGTGGGCGGACACTATATAGGTACTTCCCTATCACAGGACCGGTGCTTGTCAATCATGTTCCAGAGCCTGTTCTGTTTTCCTTCGTGTGAATGCCTGTTTCCAAGAGCCGTCAGAGTGTGTGGAGAGATCGGAGTTTTTCGTGTGTCACGTATCCAGAGCGGAACCAGCGTGACCAAACGTATTGGAGAGACCCTCGCCGACCAAGAGCCAGCGAGGTCAGACTCCGTGGAGAAGAGATCCTCGCCGACCAAGAGCCAGCGAGGTCAGACTCAGAGGAGAAGAAACCCCCGCCGACCAAGAGCCAGCGCGGTCAGAGTTTCACACGAGCCTCGCTGGAAGTACAAGCCCGACGGATTCCTGTCCGCGTAACTCTGCACAAGCCGTGATCTTCTCACAGCAAGTATTACGGGGAGAGCGGGATTGCTGTCATCATTTCTTTTTTTTGTTAACACAGTATCATTGTCGTCCCCGTATTGCCGCCTCACCCTTTGAAAACCCTGCGTGCTGGGAGAATTCTGTTTACCCTGTGCCCTCCCGACGCAGGGGAAAAAAGGAAGTTTGCTCTTTTGTTTAACTCTTTGTCCACACGAAGTAGTGTGGTGAAGATAAGACGTGCTGTTAAAACGTCTAATTGGAAATCCGCTACCAGTCAGTACTTATTCGAGGTGAATGATTTTGTTAAGAAGTGACGTAACTTCTTGTACTTTTGTAGCAGTTCTACGTGGTGCAGATTATCAGGAGATCTATACTGAGAGAAGAAGAATAGATCTCGGTAGGTTTACCTATCAAGGGGAAGGCGGGAAGGACAACCACCGTGTTGTTACTAAGAGCTTGTTGTCTTTCTTTTGTATCCTCTCACAGTACTATCGACCCCTGTGTCTACTATGGTAGTGTGTATCTGAGGCATTCGAAGCACCCTAGACGTTCCCTGCCCATTCACCTCGCGGCCTCTTTCCTGATTCCCTTAAACAGTGGTGGAGCACCCAGTGTTGAGGTATTACGGAGAGAGGCTTTGAGGACTATCTTCTTATCGTCCCTGCTGGTCTTTGGATTAAGGTTAGTGGCGCATGCGTGTTCTTGCGCTGCTTGTAATCACGACAGTTTCATACTCCTTGTTCTTTTGTTGTAACTCCTTTTATTTTTATAGTCCGAGGTTTGTCCTCATACTCCTCCCTCTGTTCTTGTAAGTAATATGATAAAATATTTGATTTTTTTTTTTTTGTAATGTTATATATACTTTTTTATTATAGGTTGTGTTTATTGAAACTAAAAATACTGCATCATGCCAACGAAGTACCAAAAGAGGAAGTAACGAAAGAAAAGTGTGTATTTGAAGAGAACTCGCCAAGAAGATTTACATGAAGAGAGATGTCTTAAGAAACAGAAAGAAAGTCCTGGTAAGAGCAGGAGTACTTTTTTGAGAAAAATATTAAACACTAAGAGTAGTGTTCAGAAACCGAAACATTTCTTTAGTGTATCAGCAACGGAAAAAAAAACTACTAATAAAGAAAACAATAATGGAAAATCAAGTGCAGACAAAACTGTATAGTACAAGGAGGAAAAATAAATTCATAGAAATTAGGAAAAAAATGTTTTATAATAGATTAGTATCAAATTTAATGAAAGAAATTAGGTATATAAGAAAAAAACAGTATTTTATAAGAAGAAGAAAGCTATAGAAAATGTTGTTGAGAAAGCTTTGGAATTGAAAAGAAAACTGTTTATTTTAGTAATCAATAGAATTAGATCACTAGATAAACAAATCCATTCGATGAATGGCAAAAGTAGGTGGAGTAGACTAATTAACAGAAATAATTTTTGTGAGTTTTTTTTGGGTGAATGGAAACATAGTTCAAGTTCTGAGCCTTTTTTTAATGAAGGAAGTTATCTTCAGACTAATGATTTGTTGCATGCAGTTGACACTACTGGTCCTGCTTATGAGGTTAGAAATGGTTGTCCTATTGAGAAAGAGAAAATTGTTCCTAGAAATGCAGAAGAGGTGTTAGCTGGTGAAGTTTTAGGGAGACGTCTTAAAGCTCCAGTGTACACTTGGAATTGTAGTAGTATTTGCAGTGTGCGGCACGAATCTATAGATTTTTTTACACAATTTCCTACGTAATTATACCAAGAAAAGTGTTAAACAAAAGATTAAGATGTTACAAGGACTAGACCCTTGCAGAGTGAGAGAAAATACTGGTTTGCAAGGTCATTCTCTGCCTTGTCCTTCTAAAAAAGTATGTCGAAGTGTTTTCCACCATTTCAGGATGTTAGCAGTTCATCATACTCAGATGAGGAAATTAGTCAGAACATTGTATTACGCAAAAAGTCCAGCACTAATGTTAAAAAAGTTGAACAGTGCTCTTTTGCCTGGCTCTGTATCGGATGTAACAAATGTTTGTGATGAAATTGAGATTAGTTACTTTGGTCCTCAGGAAGAGAGTGGAGAAAGTGAGAGATTAATAGAAGAAAATGTGGAAGACAATGTAGGACAGTGCAGTGTAGAACATTTTGAGCAAGAAGTTAAACAGTTTAAGGTGATTTCAGGTGAAAGGCCAAATTATTCTTGTATCTGTTGTCGACGAATTCATTATAAAAATCAGACCAGGACTGTTGATCTGTATTTAAAAAGTGAAAAGGAAAATAATAACGAGTGGAAGGATTTTGCAACGTATTTGTTGGTAGAGAATTGTTTTGATTTGGGTTCTGATCAACGTATTTGTAAATATTGTTATAACAAATTAGATGAGAACAAAATGCCTGCTAGAGCTGTGCATAATGATCTTAAGTTGGTAAATATTCCTTCGGAACTGATGGATTTAAATACCTATGAGTCTATTCTTATTCAATGTGTGCATCTATTTCAGGCTCTTGTTCGTATGGAGCCTAAGACAGGAAAATTGCCTACTTTTGATTTACAGAGAGGATTAAAGGGAAGAGTTGTATATTTGCCTCTAGATTTAAAGAAAAATATTGAAACTATTGGTGTAGAAAATGTAGAGGATGAACCTTTAGTTATTCTTGTTAATGGTATTCCTACTAAGAGTAAGAAAATCTGGCAAGAATTAGTGGATGTTAGGAAAGCGAAAAAGGCAACGTTGTATCTGGTAAAAAAATTATCAATATTACAAAAATGTGTTTGTGGGAGAAGAAGAAATAACTGTACAAGAAGATAGTAAATGTATGTATACTTGTAAAGCGCACTATCACCTTACAGGCATCCTGGTGCTGTATACCACTGTGGAACTCTTCCTGGCTTTCCCTGTGAGATGCCCCCTACGGGGCACCCCCAAGGTGAAGCCAGGCATCCCAGCGCTTTCGGGCCGTTGTGGAGATTAAGCAAGCTATTGCCCAGAGTTGCAGAGTGGGGGCCATGATTAGAGTAGGCACCGAGGCGAGAATTATCGAGTCCGTGGACATTGAGCCCAAGACCCTGCCGCGTCGGGAATTGAACCCTGGTCCCGGGTCAGACCTCTGCATCAGGGTCTGCCGCTTCTAACCAGTGAGCCATACTTTTCCACCATCTGGACAAATTGAAAAAGTGGATGCGTTCAGAACTGAAAAAATCTACGAACATTGCAGTGTTCATCCATTGCATTCCAAATAAATGATGGGGAATGCTATAGAGTTATTTCCAATGAAAGAAGCAAAAGGAAGTCCCATTAGTGTATGGGAAAAAAGCTTGGAAGCTCGTTGTTTCCCTCAGTTGTTTCCTACCTGAAAAGGAGGACGATATGATGAACGACCTGTGCAGATTCCTGCATCTGAATACCGGACATCAAGATTATATGCAGAAGATGTAAGATTTCGACGATGTATTCCATATTTGTTTAATCTTTTATTTGAGAGTGATTTGTCTGAACTTTCTTAAGCCGTAAACCATATATTGAAAACAGGTGTACATCTGCAAAATGTTTCGGCAAAGGAATTTATGGAAAAAGTACAACAGAAAGATAATGTTTTGGAAACTCAGCTGATTAATCTGAAGGCATGTCAGCGTGGTACTAATGAGTACTGGTACCGTTGTCATGGAGAACTTAAATGTATGCTAAGGAACTTAGGAACTCCTCCATGGTTCCTTACTGTATGCAGTGCTGAATATGCTTGGGATGATTTACTTCAATTTCTACGAGAGGAAAATCCAAATATACCAAAAATCAAAATACAAGACACCTGGATAATTGTGCTCTTTGGATCCTGTTAATGTATTCAGGTATTTCAATCATAGATTCCAAGCTATGATGTCTTTTATCACCAATAAAAAAAAATCCTCCTCTTGGAGAGGTTCTGGATTTCTTTTGGGGAAGGGAGTATCAAGCAAGAGGTGCTTCTCACATAAATATGCTATTATGGATAAAAGATGCTCCCAAATTTGGAACAGACTCAGATGATACTGTGTTGTCTTTTATTGGAGTATACGCTACATGTGATATACCCAAAAGTACACAAGATAACAACTTAAGACAACAAGTCTTACGATTCCAAAGCCATCGTTGTGGAAAATACTGCCGTTCTATTAATCTGTCCTAATGAGAGCATAGTCGTTCTATTAATCTGTCCTAATGAGAGCATAGTTAAGGCCCGCCGACGTTACATAATCCCAATTCAACTAAAGTATAACGCTTTCTCTGCTCAAGATTTGATTACATTGTGTAACTCTCTGGTCAATGAATATGTTTGTCATAACCCGTTTAAGTTTTAAAAAAGCTTTTTGAAGCTGTTTTAAACAAGAAGTATAATCCAAGATTTTATTCTTTCCTAACAAATTCACTCTAATGTTGTCTGAGTTGGTGGCTGAACATTACCACTGTACCATCTTGTAGTGAAGCTAAGCATTTTTATGAGTATTTGAAATTATTTTAATTTTGTATTTGTTGGAGGAGGAGCTACGCAGGCGTCCTAGATGGTCGCGTAAGCAGAGGGCTCCCGGGACCCGCGCCGCCCTCCTGCGACTATCCTCGAAATATCCTGGTTATTATTATGGGCTTTTGAGGATCTACTCTTGCTGACTCCACTATCCTTTCAAAAATTGAATTTGGATGTCGGGAGCCGATTTTACGTCAACTTCATCTTTCTGGCCCACCCCGATCGAGACCGGGGACTTTGCTGCTTTGGTGGGCCGAGGAGTAAGTCAACAACAACGGCCTTAGGGACATCCTCCCAGTCGGCCTCATTGTCGCCTTCAGTTTCGATTTCTCCTCAACCCCTTGAGTGACTATTCTACGAGCGGATCGGCTCCCAAGTCGGTGCAGCTTCGACCCGCTGTGTTGTCCTGCCATATCTCTCTACCCTCGATTTATCCCTCGATTTGCATTCTACAGTTTTGGCCTAAAATTCTGATTCGGTATCCCACCAGCACCGGCCATTTTCACCAGGTCCAGAGGGCCCCTTCGGGGCACAGCTTCCAATATGGCTTCCAAACCTTAGTTCGAGAGGCGCAAGACGAAGACGCCGATCCGTGGGGGGCCTATTCAGACAAATGTGATGGACCGCTATACGCAATCGAAGGGTTCCCCCGGCAGTACCGGCCGTACTCTTGCGGACCCCAGGACGGACTCTACTTCGCCATCGGAGGTTTCTCTCCCGGACCTAATGAGTGCCATTACTGGGATGAAGGCTGATATGGGACTACAGTATGAGGCTCTTGCCTCCAAGATCGATACTGTGGCAGTCGATGTCACACTTATCAGAGCGGATCTGGCCAAGACTAATGAGAGGGTCAAGGCTTTGGATTTAAAGACCTCCAGTCTCATCACTGATATGGCGGACGCACAGTCGGAAATTGGCAACC